>NC_137894.1:61110716-61510505 GCF_963455335.1 Martes martes
CTTCATAGGACCCCTTCAGCACCAGCTCCAGCTCCAGCTTGTCCTGGTCTAGGCAGAGAGTGGGCAGACTAGCACGAGGGGAACAGGAGCCAGGAATCCGAGCAGGGACCCCAGGAAACTGGCAGTATTGCTTGGACATGGGCGAGACCTGGGAGTTTGGACCATGAGAGCCAGGATTCTGGAATGGGCCCTCCCCAGCCCGCTGGGCCCCACAGCCCTCATGGGACTCCCACTTCCTGCAACACATGCTCCCCCAGGTCACGGGGGGAGGAGCAAGAAGAAAGAGGGCCCGCACAGGTGTCCCCGCCACTCCATCTAGCACTGAGCAGGCCTCACCCATGACCGTGGTGGTGCTCCCAGCACAGTCCAGACCAACATCCAGGCAGGACAGCTCTCGGGCCTGGGGCAGATCACATCGTCGGCTGGGAGCTCAGCAGGGAAGGCTGAGGTCCCCTCAACCTCACCCCCTGAGCCTCACTGTCCCAAATCCACCACACACCAAACAGAAAGTGGGACCAGAGTGGGACCGGAAGCAGAACTGCCACCCCCCTCCTCTAATTCTGGAGTAGCCGGGGAGCCCCACCTTCACCCTGTGCACACCCCCAGCTTTCAAAGATCTGCTGAACTTGGGGGATCTCTGAAGGCCGCCCAACCCTCAGGCTCTGTTCTTTTCCTCTCCGTGTTTCTTTGCAGGCTCAGCCTGGAGAGTGCCTTCTCCCACGACTGCTCCCAAACAGTAGCACGCAAACCACTGGCCTACAGGATGATGGACCAATGTCCCAGCTGTCCTCCAGCTGACCAGCTTGCCAAAGGTGCCCACTGCATTCTCTGTCATGCCTATCACCTGACGCCCACAGCCCACCCAGCTCCTGACTGACTCTATCCCTCAGACTGGCTGAGTTTACCTGCCCACCACTGCTCTCCAGCCCCTGAGATAAAAAGCAGCTGCCACAGGTATGACGATTTTAACGTGTATTTGTAAAAGTAACACTAGCCCATCAAGCAGGTCCTTGTATGACCCTGAGGGTAGAGGCCTCCTTCCCTCGCATTAGGCCCTGCTGCCAGGTCACGCCTATGTTACAGGCTGGTGACCTTTGAGTGGAAAGCTTCTAGTCCATTGTTTACCACCTGTTCCTGCTGCTGTGAACTTGTTGTGAGCTTGCACTGTTTCAGAAGAGCTGATCAAGACCCTCCACTGTCTCAAGGTGGAGCTGACTGACCCCCGACTCTGTCCCAGAGACCCCAGGCTGGAAGTGCAGTGCTCTGGAAACTTCCTCTGGGCCTCTGCTATGCAGTGCTAACACCCCAGCTGGGCCTGGCTGGCCTGTCGCCCACCACCTTCTGAGGATAAGAGCTAGGAGTCCATCACAGGTAATGAAACCCTGTCAGGAGCACCTACAATTCGCCCGGACACTCCCTCAGCCATCCAGTCTTGGGCCCAAATCTCCCCCCAGCAGAGTCTTGGCCTCCCTCTCTCCATGTTCTCTTAAGGCCCTGGCCCTTCCCAGCCCCCAGCCCCTGACCACAGCCCCAGGGGAACCACCGAGCTGGGTGGCCCGGGGTGGTCTTACCACAGTGCCCTGTCTCTGCCTGTCCCTTTGGCACCTCCAACCTCAGTGTTGGCTCTGGGGCCCCTCCCTCAGCTCCCCCTCACAAGCCTGGGGAGGGTGGTTTACCACAAGGACATCGTTGGTGATGAGGTTTTCTGGAGAGTCTGACCTGGAAAAATCAAAATATCCAGAGCTCAGCCTGACAAATGCAAAAGGTCCCTGTACTGAGCTGCCCCTCACAGCACAGCCTCAAGCCCCCATGGGGCCTTCCTGGGTGATGCCGAGGGACCCTAAGTGCTGGATACCACGCAGGGGGAGGGAGGGGCTTCTGAAGATAGCCATGTGGGAGAGAGAGGGAGAGTGTGGACAAGGAAGCAGTGACCTTCCTCTACCTCATTGCTCTAAGAGGACCCCTCCCCTCCCACCCAGATTGGAAGGGGTGGGGGCAGGAGGGACCGAGAATCTGGGTCAAAGACATTTCCCTAAATTAAGCCTGGGTCCTGAGGCACTTCCTGGGCTGTGTGATTATTACTCACGTTTTTTCCAGCTTGAACTCCACGTCCAGCTCCTCCTGTCCCTGAAATCAATGATGAGCAAGTCATGAACATTTATACATCTTTAGAGGTGACACAGTTCTTTGACCATGCATTGTCTCATCTCGAGCAGTCGCTCAGGGAGGCGCGATACTACACTTCTTCCCACTTTACAGATGTGGGAATTGAGAATTGGGGCAAAGAGGGGCTGCCTACCCAAGTTAGCCACAGCTGATGAGTCTGCAGAGAACAGGCCTCTCTCCCTGGCAGGGCTGAAGGAGGACATGAGGAGAACAAGCCAAAAGAGGCTTAAGGATGCCCTAGTCCTCTTGAGGGGGACCTGACCCCAGAACCCCGCCCTCCCATTCTCCAGCCTTCCCTGGCTGGAGAAAGGAGCAGACTTTCGTAAAGCAGGCCTTGGGCACCACAGGCAAGCATGAGCAGGAGTGACGGAGTGCCCCCCCCCCCCCCCCCGCCAACCGCCCCAAGGGTTAGTTACGTGGGTTTTGATTGATATTAGGAAGTTCACCACCACCAGAAACCTCCCTCCCGTGACTAAAATCTCTGCAATGAGTGATTCAGTCTGTAACAGTTAAGCCTTCTCCTTTCCTACTACAATATAAATATCTCTGGGAGGGGCTTCTCTCTTTTGTGAACACATTCAACACAGCAGCATTCCAGCAGAAGGGAGAAGCTGGGGAACTTCCTCAGCCTGGAGGGCAGAGGGGCGGGGCTCAGAGGGGTGGGACTCCCCACTCACCTGGGGACGCAGGGAGAAGGTCTTCTGGAGCAGCTGGCCTGGGAGGACTTCTGAGACGTCATAGAGAACCTTGAAGCAGGCATCGTCCTCCGTGACTGAGTCCTCATCATAGACATTTAGCTCCAGAACATTCTAGGAACCCGAGAACAGCAACTTAGCACATTATTTACTCATTACTGTACTTCATACCTGTTGAGCCCTAACTTGATGCCCAGGGTCGGAAAAGATTATTATGCCTCCATACCTTGTACTTCAAAATAAAAATAATAGTAAAACTTAAAAGCATTAAAAGGAAATCCAGCAAAGTTCCTAATCTTCCCCTGCTAATTTTTGTTTTTATAAAAAATGAAATTCTTTCAGTGTTTCCCCACCACTGCACACTTCCCTCCTTTGCTGCCCCCAAGGCACCATATGTACCAGGCATTGTATTAGGAGTCTTCCATGCTTTATCTTATTTGACCTCAACAACCCCCTTAGGAAGGGATTCCTACTGCCTTTGTTCCACAGATGGGCTTAGGGAGGAGCAGCAACTTGCCAGAGATCAGGCTCTCGGCCACAGGCCACAGGGTGGGTCACACATTCTCTCCCACACAGCGCACCCGGCTGGGAACAAAGACTCTCCTCCTCCCTGGTGTCTCTGACTGAGCCCTGGAGGAAAAGTGTGCTCTGATAGGAGGATACAGCCTGTCCTTAGGTGGGTGGTCCTGGCCTTTACCTTGACCCGCCTCTGGATTAGGAAACTGAAGGTCTCATTCCATACAGGATGACTGGAGTTGGTGATTGTTTTGGTCTTGAACTTCGTTCCAGGGACGGTTGGCAGCTCTAGGGTCACATAGGGGTCTGCCTCACTCACTGCCAACGTTAAGAGAACAGAGTAAGAGAGAATTCCTTACACTCCTCTCCAGGGGCCTCACCATGGTTCCTACCATGACCTTGGCGGCCACTGCGGGCAGCCCAACCCAGCCCCCAAGTTCCCACCTGGGCCTTTCCCACAGGGCCTGGTCATCTCTACACCCTTGGAGCCTAGGAAATAGTTACTCACACAGGTCAGTCCAGCCCAGGTTCCGTGCCTCCAGGACCCTCACAGTGAGCATCCAGCAGGCAGAGGCTTCCCCCTAGCGGGAGAGAACAGACTGCTCAGTCCCTCCTGCTTGGTCCCCAACCCCACCCCTTTGTGCTGTTTCTCCTGACACACTCAATGATGCTGCCAGACATTCTGGAGCCAAACAGCTTTCGCCCACCATGTCCTTGGGGCCGTGGTCCTGGGCTGCAGCAGTAAGGGCTTGGGAGACCAACCGGGGGTGGAACATGTGGGACCCCTTCCCCTCCGGGGACAGAATTGCTTCTGAGCTTCTGTATGCACTCCAGGACAGGGGAAAGACAGAGGCAGCCCAGACTCCCCCTCATCCCCGAGGCCACAGCCTGTGTGGGCTACAAAGTGTCCCCCCCTGCTCCTTTCCAGCCGGTCACCATATCTAATTTGAGCATCGTTGCCCGTATCTCTCTCTGGTCACCAAGAGCCTCTCAACCTCAGAAAGCCCACTGTCCCCTAGCAGGGTATTTTTCCCAGGGTGAAGCCCCATTTCTCATCACCTCTAAAACCATCACTAACACAGAGCATCACAGGATAGGCTGTGACAATAGATACAATGATGGGTCATTACTCGAGGAGGTTGAGTGGAGTGGGCAAGGCAGGCTCCTAGACAGAATATCTGGATCTAAACCTTGGTCCTCTGCTTACTTGCTGTGTGACCCTGGACAAGTCACTAAGCCTCTTAGAGCCTCCATTTCCTCATAAATAGTGGGATTAATTAATAGAGGCTAAATGTGTTAATGTCTGCAGAATGCTTAGCAAAAAAGTAAGCAGTTTCTAGATAATTAGTATTTATTACTATTTATTAAGGGCTTGTTCTGTTTCTAGGTGCTGTACTAAGCAGATTATGTATTCCAAACTGATTTATCCTCTTGACTCTCCTAAAAAAGTACTCTCATTTCCTCCTATTTTACAGATGAGAGAACTGAGGCTTAGAAAGGTTGCCATAGGTCAGAGTTAGCAGGTAACCTAGGTAGGATTTAAGCCCAGGTCTTCAAGGCCAGAGCTCACACCTGTCATACTGTCCTATCTCCCCAGGACTTTGTTCCTTTGTAAAAGCACGCAACTTTCCCCGGCCGCCCTCTGGATATCCAAACAGTAGAATTTCATAGATTTGTCCTAGACCAATACAGATATTGAACTAACTAACTAATAGGATTCTCCTGAGGACATTGGGTCTTCCCCTCCCCTGTTGAAATGTCCTGCCTTAATTGATGACTGACCCTGAAACTTGTGAAGGGCTTCTCCAGCAGGGATTCCCCGCACCCCTCCCCAGCTCCCTGCCCCTTCCCATAGACTCCTGGGAGTCTTCCAGGTACTCCTGGGAGTACCTCCCTGCTGGGAGTCTCAGCCACTGTTTCTCCCTATGCAGGGACCCCAGGGCTTCCTCCAGCCTCCTCCCTTTGGAGAGGCTCAGTGCTGGCCCCTGCCCATCACTGGGGATGTGACCCAAGTGAATCTGATGCGGCTGGAGTTCCCCATACAGGGGTCCAACCATGGGATCTTCACCAGCAGAAGGAAAATGAGCAAGGTGCCTTTCCCCCTGCTGGCCCCCAGCAACCCACTGTGGTAGGGGAGGTTGCAGAGAGGAGGAGAGGACACTTCAGGCCCAGCCTCAGGCCCCGTATCTCCTGAGTCATGCTGAGCCGATGCTCCTGGGTCTTGCAGCAGGCAAGTCCCAGAGCAAGTCTGGATGCCTGGCCTGGCCTGCCGACCCAGCTCCTGCCGCCAGGACAGGCTCCAGGTCCCTGTTCCAGCAGGAACGAGACTGGGTGAGGCCACTGCTGAGGCTGCCCCGGGAGTCGACTTGAAGGCTGAGGGTTGAGAGTCTGATCTCGGGGATTCAACCAGTCCCAACAGCATCTGCTGGGGCTACGTGCTTTCCAGGCATGTGGGCAGACTCAAGCTCCCAGAGTCGCTGCACCTTGGGCTTCAGTTTTGCCCCTGGGCTGGGTCTAGAGCAGGCAGAGGAGAAGGATGCCCAAGCCTTCTCCAGGGAGATGAGGATGAACACAGGTACATCAGAAACCTCCAGGGCTGGGTTCTGGGGCTCCAGCTGCTGATGGGAGGAGCAGATGGAGCCTGAGCCGTCCGGCCCCTCCACCGCCCCACTCCTGCAGCCTTGGGGTCTTGCCAGACTGGCATCTGGGCATTTTCATCAGTGCCCACTTGTTTTGAGGGGGAGTCTTCTAGACCTCAGGCTGACAGGAGCTGGGGCAGGAGGTGTTGTCCTTCAGTGAAGGGGTCCCCTCTATGTTTCCCAGGATGGCCTGGTACCTGACTTGAGCCAGGCAAGTTTTCTCCAGGAGCACCTGTCTGGAGCTACTTGGCCGGATCTGACTCGGGCCTGGGTCTCAGGGCCAAGGCTCCAGAAGCCTGGCAAAGTCTGAGAATGAGGCAAATGCCTCAGGATGGTGAGCTTGGCACACTTAGCCTCTTTCATGGCCCCTGCCTGGGGCACCAGGGAAGACCCAAAGAGCCAGTCCCTCTGGCCCTGGTCCACAGCACAGGATGAGAAATCTGCCTGAGAGAAGCACATAGAAGGAGTGGGCTAGCAGTCTATAGATCTCTTTGGCCTGGTGGCAATCTTCTCTCTTGGCCCAGTGAGTAACTGGCAGTGGATGGGGACTTGGCCTGACAAAGCTCTGGGGACACACAGGGTGGTTTCTTGGCCCCTGCCAGTTCCAGGAGGCCCACTACCTGCAGTGGTGAACGATGGGCCTGGTGGGGTGTTCTCTTGTGACACGCAGCCACTGTGTTCTCTGAGGCGGTATGCAAGCTTTGGCAGGGAGGAGGGTGAGGACCTCTAAGGGGATTGCTGGCTGATCGCTCACAGTGGAGGGAGAAGGTTCTGGTCTCCCAGGCCCTCCCTTCTATGGATGCCGATCATCCATCCACCCCCTCCCCCATTCCCCATTCCCAAGCACAGACTCTCTTACCCTTTGCCTCCTACCCTTGACCCCTGCCTGGGCAGAGACCCCAGCCCTGGGAGCCAGGCCTTCCCCAGAGGCCAGAATCACCTTGGCTTTCACCGTGTCAGGCTTCTCAGAATGCACTCTGGCCCCAGGCCCTGCCCTGAGTGATACCCATGGGTTTGGCGACACTGTTACCTGGTGAGGATGGCCAGGGGGTCCCCTAGTTGTCAGTCTTTCCATACCAACCCTTCTGGCTCCACTCCAGGTCCAGCTCCTGCCAAGAGGCCAGCTCCCTGGACGGCTGTCAGCAACTATCCTAATGGGATGGGGCCTCGAATCTGCCCGCCTCTGAGGAGCCGCAATCCTATAAACAGGTTGGGGCTCCACCCCTGGGTCACTCCCTTAGCCTAGCATCTTCCCCTCTTCCCCAAGAGGCTGGGCCAACCAGCATCTCCATAAACCTCTGGCAGGGCTCCAGGACCCTGGATGGAGCACCCCTTTCAGACGTGGAGCATCACGACTGCAGATGCCCCGAGGAGGGGAGCAAGTCCTAGGAGCAGCAGTGGGAAGCTGGTTCCCCTGAGGCTGAAGGTCTGGCACAGAGTAGGGGCAGAACTGTGGAAACCCTGCAGCCCAGCCCCAGCCTGAGCCAGGCAAGCCTCTTAGGGCTTGCTGAGGGCTGAGCAAATGGGAGCAGACGAGAGAGACCAGACCTCCTTGGCAGCTCTCTGCAGCCAGGATCCTGGTTATCATATTAAAGGCAATCAGAGTGGCAAGCACTGAGCAGAATTCAGAGTGCTACAGGGGGGCTCTGGACTCTGGTTCTAAGCCCCTCACCCTCAGCTTTACCCTCTCCCCTTCCCTTTGGTTGATCCTAGGAGTTTAGAAGATTTCCTTTAGACTCAATTGGCAAGCATTCTAATATAGGTAACAGAGACCAATCAGCACACTCTTAGACTAGACTATGAATATTACAGAAGAAAACTTTGTGAAGTTACCTGTTTAAACTATTCAGTGTCCACAGCAACACAAAGTGTTCTCCTAAAATGACATGAATTCAGTTATTTCGTTGTCAATCCACTATGTAATTGAATGACAGGATTTATTTTTCAAGGCAGATGAAACGGAATTAATGTTAACTTAGCACAAACGGATCTAAAAAGTATTATTACAGGGGTACCTGGGTGGCTCAGTCAGTTGGGCGTCTGCCTTTGGCTCAAGTCATGATCCCGGGGTCCTGGGATCGAGTCCTGTATCGGGATCTCTGCTCAGTAGAGAGTCTGCTTCTCCCTTTCTCTCTCCCTCTGCCTCTCCCACTGCTCGCACTCACTTGCTCTCTCAGAAATAAATATGATCTTAAAAAAATAAACTAAAATGAAAAGTATTATTACAGAATTGGCCAAAAAAAGAAAATTACTAATAGTCTATGAAAAATGTGAAAAATAACTGAATGGGAAATATTTCTAGTTTGCATGAGCCTGATGTCTAATCTAATGAAAAAGTAAATGTAAAAGGTAGAAAACTATGAAGAACAACTTATTCCAAAATAGGTCATGAATGAAGCAATTCACGGAGTCACATGGCTTGTGAGTGGCCAAGCCCAGGATTATGTCCTCTGGAGTCAAAGTTTGTGTCCCCTTCCCCAGTCTGGGCTTAGCCTAGCCTGGAGCTTGCCCATCCTCCAGAGCCATCCCTGGACTGTAGGAGTCCTGAGAAATACATTTCACTGAGGAGTGAATTAACCTCTCCCTGAAGTGATGTGAGGTTTATCTGGGACCACCAGATAGTCAGGGGCGGGGGGGGGGGGGTGGTGCGCGGAGCTGAAGAGGCAGGCTGCAGCATCACCTTCTAAGAGGTAACCCCCAGTGCCAGCCCTTCACACATGTATGGCACGGCCAGGCACCCGCCCCCACCATTCCCAGAGGACTGGAGCCCAGGGCTCAGCTGGTCGGGCTCAGAGGAGAGCTTGGTACTCAGTTTCCCCATCTGTGCAGTGACGGTGGGGTTGATGCTAAGCCTAATAAAAACCATGATATTCCTGACTCAGAGATTCTTAATTTGGGTCTGGGGCCCATGGATGGGATTTGGGGCACTCTCAATTGTTCTGGAAATTATATATGGAATGTGGGTATGTATGTATGTGAATGCTTCTGGAAAAACGGTCTAGAGCAGCATGGTCCAGTAGGAATGTCATGCAAGCCACATATGTCATACTAAATTTTCTACTAGCCACATTTTAAAGAAGTAAAAAGATATAGAAGAAACTAATTTTAATAATGCCTTTATTGAGCCCAATAATCTAAGGTATTATCAATTCAACATGTAAGCAACATATGAAATTATCAAGAAGATCTTTTACATTTCTTTCATACTAAGTCTTCAAAATCCACTGTGTGTTTTACATTTAGAGCTTATCTTTTTATTTCAATTTCCTAGACTGTGCTTTTCATCCCCATCACTTATTTATTTTATAACTGGAAGTTCACACCTCTTAATACCCTTCACCTATTTTGCCCCTCCCTCAACCCCCCAACAGAGAGTTTGCTCTCTGTCTTTATGATTTTGTTCTGTTTTTGTTTGTTCATTCATCTGTCTTGTTTCTTAAATTCCACATGTAAGTGAGATCACATGGTATCCGTCTTTCTCTGATTTATTTTCCTTTACATAATGTCCTCTAAGTCCATCTATCTGTTTTCCCAAATGATAAGATTTCATTCTCTTTTACGGTTGGGTAATATTCCATTGTATGTATCTACACCACAACTTCTTCACCTATTGTCTGTGGATGGACATTTCAGTTGATTCCATACTTGGCTATTGTAAATGATGCTGCCAAAAAACACAAGTGGGCATGTATCTTTTTAAATTAGCGTTTTCATTTTCTTCAGTTAAATACCCCAAAGTGGGATTACTAGATTATATGGTAGTTCCATTTTAATTTTGTGAGGAAACCGCATACTGTCTTCCAGTGGCTGTACAAGTTTGCCTTCCTAACAACAGGGCACGAGCATTCCTTTTCTCCACATCCTCGCCAGAACTTATCTCCTGTCTTTTTGAAACTAGCCATTCTGACAGATGGGAGGTGATACCTCATTGTGATTTTGATTGCATTTCCCTGATGATGAGTGACGTTGAGTATGTTTTCATGTGTCTGTTGGCCATCTGGATGTCTTCTTTGGAGAAGTGCCTGTTCAAGTTCTCTGCCTATGTTTAAACTGAACTGTTTATGTTTCTGGTGTTGAGTTGTATTTGTTCTGTATCTATATTGGATATTAGCCTCTTACCAGATATATCATTTGCGAGTATCTTCTCTCATTCAGTTTTGTTGATGGTTTCCTCCACCGTGCAAAAGTTTTTAGTTCAGTGTCATCCCGATAATTTAGTTTTGCTTTTATTGTCCTTGCTGGAGGAAACAGATTCCAAAAAATAGTGTAAAAGCCAATATCCAAGAGTTTCTGCCTGCATTTTCTTTTAGGAGTTTCATGGTTTTGGGTCTCACATTAGGTCTTTAATACATTAGAGTTGATTTTTGTGTCAGAAAGTGGTCCAGGGTCACTCTTTTGCACGTAGCCTTCCAGTTTTCCCAGAACTTACAACATATCTTAATTCAGAATAGCTACATTTCAAATGTAATAGAGTGGTCACAGGTAGCTAGTGGCTACCTTATTGGAGCAGGGTTATGGAGGTGCCACAGAATCCGGCAAGGACAAGAGGGAATGAATTATGTGCCAAGACTTAGAATTTTATTTGGTTCACACTGAAGTGGGAAAGGGGAAGGACCAGGAGAGCAAGGGAGCAAAGTTGTTGGTGTCTTTCTGATTCCCCCATCCCCCAGCCTCCCTGCAAAGGCTGTGATTAGGAAGCAGAGACTGGGAGAGATGGTCCAAGAAGAACAAAGGCCAGGGCAAGAGGACAGAAGAGAGGCAGAGAGTATCTGGGGGCAGTCATTCTGAAGCAGGGGCAGCAGGCATAGCAGGGTTTGGCTAAGCTCACGTGTTGCTCACTCAGGCCAGTGGGATCCTCAGGGGCAGGGCATGTCTGCTGAGCCTATCAGGGCAGGCCCCGCCCCAGCTGCCAAGCTGGAGGAGAGCTTGGACACCTCCATTTTCCATTCTGTCATCCCTTTCCCTTTGCTGGCTTTCCCCCTTCCTTCCACTCTCTCCTCTCAGAGTTTGCTCTACACTCACAATAATTGGACATCTATTTTCTTCATTCTGCATTCACAGACCCTTTAAATTTCCCATATCTCCTCTGTAGAAGCAGCTCTTTCCCCACGCTCAGCCCCCACGGTCTGGGTAGTCTTGTTCTGTCTCTTGCTGCAGGAATGCAACGTGTGGCATACAGTTCATTGGGCTCGTGACTCAAGCTGTCACAAAGGAAATCCTGGTACATGAAGTACTGAATGAGGTGCTTTGTCATTCCTGCCAGGCAAGCACCTGGCAGGATATGAAGGGGAGCCGCTGATGGTAGACATCTTGCCATCACAAGGGGAAGACTGTTCGAAAATGGAGCCAACAATAATAGTTGACACTTAAGCAACCCTTACTCTAGGCAGGCAGAGGTGGGTTTACTGTGAAGGTAATGTTGAGTAAGCTTCTCGCACATGCCCTTCCAAGTCTCTGAGAAGACCTTAGCCATAGGTTCTCATGCTCACTCATAGGGGTTAGTAAAATTTGCAAAAGTAAGCTTTTTAAACTACAACAGGTAGAGACTCCTGTCTTCGCATTCTTTCATGTCTTCTGTTAGCACTGATGTGACTGTATTTTTAGGATCTGGCTAAGGAGAAGGTGAGTTGGAGAGCCGATTAATTTTTATTTATTGGGACATAGTTATGTGGTTTGCAGTCAGTTTCATGTATACTGAAGTTACTGCTAGCCTTTGTGACTTAGGAACAGCTTCCAAAAAGACTCCTATCTCCCACTGTGCCAACTCCTCTGGCAATGTGGTACAGAGGTAGGAGACCAGAGGTTGTACTGAGGTCTGAGAAGGATGAGGTGGAGGAAGACAAACAAGGTCTGAAATATACAAAGCCAGAAACTAGACTGTGGAAAGTTTGTCCAATCAAACACATAAAGCCCTAGGTAAAAGATTTAGTTTTCACTGACGCCTGATGAAAACAGAAGTCTCTCCTAAAGAAAATGTTTTCAATGTCTGCAATGTCTTTTTTCTTTTATTTGATGGGAATCTGAAGAGATGGAAGTTACCATATTCCTATGCTATAAGTAACTAGCAGATCCATAGTACTCAGATATGAGAGAACCTTGAGAGATGTGGCAGATTTGATTTTTTTTTAAACATTTTTATTTATTTATTTGACAGACAGAGATCACAAGTAGGCAGAGAGGCAGGCAGAGAGAGAGGGGGGAAGCAGGCTCCCTGGTGAGCAGAGAGCCCGATGTGGGGCTAGATCCCAGGACCCTGAGATCATGACCTGAGCCGAAGGCAGAGGCCTTAACCCACTGAGCCACCCAGGCACCCCAGGTTTGATTTTTTTAAAAAAGATGTTTGCAGCAACATCTCCTATCCTTCTTGCTCTTCCAAAACCTTGCAACTCCCTGTGCAAGAGAGGAGTGGGTGCAAATTCCCTTCCTCTTGAATCTGGGGTGTGCAGACTCTCTCTGATCAGATCTGAGGGACTCATACTGCTTGACTCCAAGTTTAGGTCATAAAATGTGATGCAGTTCCTCTGGCTGAGAGCTGTGGAAGATGCCCAAGTCCCCCTGTGTTTGCCCCATGGTGAGGAAACCAACCGCTGTGGAGAGGCCATGAGTTGGGGCTGGACTCGCCAGCACTGTCTCCAGATCCTCTCAGCCCAGCTCCACGCTGGGGACGAATGAGCCTTCAAATGGATCCAGCCCAACTGTTGAGTCACCCCCAGCCCGTACCCTTTTTGAATTTCTGACCCACAGAACCTATAAGCCTAATAAAGTGGTTGCTGTTTATGCCATTAGGTTTGGGGGTGGGGGGCTTGTTATAGAGCCATAGTCACTAAACCAGAGGTTTTCCCAAATTTTCAAATAATCCTAAAGCTTGATGTGACACTACCAAAGAAGAGTAGTGAAGTAGAAAGAAACTACCGATAATTAACTATATGACCAACAATTTTTTTTTTAAGTTGGTATTTAAGTTCTGCTAGTTAACATACAGCACAATATTATTCTCAGGAGTGTGATGTAGTCATTCCACACTTCCGCAAAACACCCAGTGCTCCTCACAACAAGGATACTCCTTTATTCCCACCACCTATTTCACCCATCCCCACACCCTATGGCCCACAATTCTTAAAAATCTTCAATCAACCAAGCTAGAGAGAAGATTGCTTTCTATTTGTTCTAAAGAAAATGATATTATAAAATCGATGCTGAACAAAGAGAATAAAAGAATATGCAACCAAACAGAGAAAGGAAAGGTACAGAGTTTAATTAATGGCAATTAATTAGTTTAAATAGTACATTACTTTAAAAATTTTGTGATGCCTTGGCATTTATCAGCCTTTTAAAATTTGCATTTTTGTGTGATTTCTTTTATCATTCCTAATAAATTCTTTCATACCTAATTTTGTATCAGCTTCAGGCTCCATGGAACATGGATCTAGGCCATATATCACATCATTCAAAGCACTTTATATATATAACATTTATTCATCCCCCAAAACTCTATGAGGCAGGTGTTATTATTACCCTCATTTTACAAATGAGAGAACTGAGGCAGAAATTGTTTGAGGGACTGTCCCCAGGTCTCCCTAAGGATCTAGTCCAGAGGCAGTGTTCTTAACCACCACCTGCAAGATGATCTCTCTCCCTCAGAAGTACAGTCAAGGGGGAGCATGAGAGAGTCCCTGGATCCAGCTTTGCCTGAAGGAGTAGATCTAGTTCTGAGATTTTCATTTGGGTCTCAGCTCCTCCCTCACCCACCTTAACTCCAGGAAAGAAGGATTCAGTTACTCCTCCCCTTTACCTTCCCCTAGAAAAGTACTTGATGACAGTGTCATGGAGGAGAGGAGGTACCTGATGGGATGGAGGAGGAGACAGAGCTGATGCCCAGCTGAGTCTCAGTTCTAGGCAGAAGTCCTCAAGTAGGTGGTAAGACAGATACCAAGATCTATCATGTGAAGCAGGGATGACACATGCTTCAGCATTCAGCACTAATTAGCATGTCAAGATCAAGGCCCAGGCAGGTCTGCTCATGAGGAAGTGATTATTCATTCTGTTGACAAAAGAGAAAGGACCATTTCCTGTCCAGGACTGCTCAGGACCAAGCAGGAAAGAAGCACTGGTCCTTCTCATTCTAGGGCTATTGGAACAGATAGCCTTCTCTAAGCAATGGACCCAGCCAATCCACTCATTCATCCAGCAGGTATTTATTTAGTGTCTCCTATGTCCCAGAGAGAGGGAGAGCCAGGGGAGTAAAAAAGGCCGATCCCCACCTAAGGAAGCTTCTGTCAGGTGTAAATCTGTCTTCCACACCATGTCTCTCAGCCAATGGAACACATCAGTGTCTCAGAACCTGGGACATTACATTGCAAGTTCTGGAGTGCTGGGGGTGGTACCTGACCCAGAAGAGAGCCTCAGGAATTTTGAAATAAAGAGCCGTGGAAGAGCTATAAACAAACATTATTCAGCTAATTAATTTTGTCTGGAGGCAGTGGTAGCATGAACTTCAGGTTGAGTTAAGAAATAAGAGCATGTCTCAAGAACCACTGATGTAACTGGGCTAACCTCCTTGTAAGACTCTTCTGCCTCCCCCGCTTGGCTTCCTCTATCTCTGGGGGGCTTAGCCTGCCCTCCCCCTTCTGCCCTATTGGTCTTTTCCTCTCAGATTCCTCTTTTCTGTCTTTTTAAAAAATTAAATGTTTTATTTATTTATTTGAGATAGAGAGAGAGAGCATGAAGGGGGTGGGGTGGGAAGGAAGGGAGAAGCAGGCTTTCTGCCCAGCAGGGAGCCCGATGCAGGGCTGGACCAATCCCCAGACCCCCGGGATCATGACCTGAGCCAAAGGCAGATGCTTAACAATGAGCCACCCAGGCACCCCTGAGTTAACATTTAAAAGTACTTTGAATAGTGCCTGATGTACAGCTAACACTCAGTAGATACTAGCTATTATTATAAGCTATTATCCAGGAATTACCATAAATCTGGAGGACAAATAAATATATTCATCCTAGATACATTGTAGTGTAATTGCATAACACCAAAGATAAAGGAAAAAAAGTATTGAAAGCTTTCAGGAAAAAGAGACAAGACCTGAAAAAAAGCAAAAAAAAAAAACCAAACCAAAACAAAACAAAACAAAAACCCAGACAATTAGATTACAGTGGGCTTCTCAATAGCTATAATAGAAGCCAGAAAAATGTAAAATATCTTCAAAAGTCAGAGATACAAATTACCAAATTAGAATTTTAACACAGCCAAACTATTTTGTAGGATTGAGTGTATAATGAAGAAGAACTTCCCAGATCAACAACAACTGAAAATGTACCAACAACAGCCCTCACCAAGAATGTCTAAAGAATCACTCCAGGAAGAAGGAAGTAGAACAAAGGATGACATGAAAGAAGTATTGATGGGAAAATAAGTTAGTAAGCATATGGTAAACCAAAATATTGACTACACAAATAATAATCATGATGATGACTACTATGGGGAATTAAAAAAAAAGAAGGAAGAAAATTACAGAGCAATGACAAGTGAAACAAAACTTGTGACTGGAGCTGAAGAATTCTGAAGACATGGTATTGTGAAGGAGAGTGAAAAAATGGATCAGCTTTGGGGCACCTGAGTGGCTCAGTCAGTTAAGCGTCTGCCTTCAGCTCAGGTCATGATCTCAGGGTCTTGGAATTGAGCCCCGTGTCAGGCTCCCTGCTCAGTGGGGAGACTGCTTCTCCCTCTCCCACTCCCCCTGCTTGTGTTCCCTCTCTCACTGTCTCTCTCTCTGTCAAATAAATAAATAAACAAACAAATAAAATCTTAAAAAAAAAAAGATCAACTTTAAACCTTGTAGGTAAACAGGTTAAAATTTCAGGATCCCTATAAAAAGAATAAAAGCAGAACATACAAATCCCAAAATAATAGAGGGGGAGGGAAGAAGCAAAAAGAATTCAGAAAGAAAAAACTGAGAAAAAGCAGAGTGAATAGAGGGCACAAAATAAGAAGTAATGAATCCAAACATCTCAATAATCATAATAAATGTTAATGGACAAAATTTGGAACACCTGGGTGGCTCAGTTGGCTAAGCGACAGCCTTCTGCTCATGATCTTGGAGTCCCAGGATCGAGTCCCACGTTGGGCTCCCTGCTCAGTGGGGAATCTGCTTCTCCTTCTCACCCTCCCCCTTCTCATGGTCTCTCTCTCTCATTTTCTCTCTCTCTCAAATAAATAAATAAAATCTTTAAAAAAATGTTACTGGACTATATTCATCAGTTTAAAAACATAAATTTACTTTTCTATATGATTGAAGTTGATCACAATAAAACATTTTTAAAAGGGAGATTGTCAGTCTAGAGTTTCTTTAAAAAACCGCCTATAGCTGTTTTAAAGGGTACACTTTGGAAAACAGTGTGGAGATTCCTTAAGAAATTAAATATAGAGCTACCCTATGACCCTGCAATTGCACTACTGGGTATGTACCCCAAAGATACAGATGTAGTGAAAAGAAGGGCCATCTGTACCCCAACGATCATAGCAGCAATGGCCACAGTGGCCAAACTGTGGAAAGAACCAAGATGTCCCTCAACGGACGAGTGGATAAAGAAGATACGGTCCAGGGGCGCCTGGGTGGCTCAGTGGGTTAAAGCCGCTGCCTTCAGCTCAGGTCGTGATCCCAGCGTCCTGGGATCGAGCCCCGCATCGGGCTCTCTGCTCAGCAGGGAGCCTGCTTCCTGCTTCCTGCTTCCTCCCTTCTCTCTCTGCCTGCCTCTCTGCCTACTTGTGATCTGTCTGTCAAGTAAATAAATAAAATCTTTAAAAAAAAAAAAAGAAGAAGAAGATACGGTCCATATATACTATAGAGTATTATGCCTCCTTCAGAAAGGATGAATACGTAACTTTGTATCAACATGGACGGCACTGGAGGAGATTATGCTGAGTGAAATAAGTCAGGCAGAGAGTCAATTATCATATGGTTTCGCTTAGTTGTGGAGCATAAGGAATAACACGGAAGACATGGAGATATGGAGAGAAGTGAGTTGGGGGAAATTGGAGGGGGAGACGAACCATGAGAGACTGTGGACTCTGAGAAACAAACTGAGGGTTTTGGAGGGGAGGGGGGTGGGGGACTCTGTGAACCTGGTGGTGGGTATTATGGAGGGCACGTATTGCATGGAGCACTGGGTGTGGTGCATAAACAATGAATTCTGGAACACTGAAAAGAAATTAAAAATAAATAAATAAATTTTTTAAAAAAAGGGTACACCAAAAACATAAGGACACAAAAAAGTTGAAAATAAATCTAGAAAAAGCTACACCAGGCAAACCCTGATTATAGGAAAATTGGAGTACACAAAAGTCATTAAGGGGTAAGGGGAATTGCTAAGTAAATATAAAAGGAATAATTCACTCCAAAGATATGACAGTTTGAAACTTGCATGTACCTAAGTAACATGCCTTAAAATCCTCTAAGCAAAACTTGAAAAAATTACAAGACTGAAAAATCCACAATCACATCTCTCTCACTAATAGAGAAATAAGACGTATAAAATGTTAGTAAGAATATAGATTTGAATAACACACTTAACAAGTTTGTTTGTTGGACATAGAGAGACCCGCCTCCGGCCACAACATTTAGAGAATACACTTTGTTCTCAAGCACAATGGAAAATTTATAAACATTGGTCATGAACAAAGCTTTATGATAAGTTTCAAAAGTCTCAGAGGTAGCATAAAGATAACATCCTCTCACCAAGATGCAAATAAACTAGAAATCATTTACAAAAACATGCCTAAAAAATCTATGATTTGAAAAACATGAAGCGCATTTCCGCATGGAAACGTGAATAAACTTGTTTTTTAAAACAATGAACTTTAACAGAAAAATTGTGACGATAGTGCAGAGTGCTCATTTATCTTGTGCCCAATTTCCATATAATCAACATCTTACATTACCGTGACACATTTGTTACACTTAACTGATACCGATACATTATTATTAACAAAATCCTTACTTTATTCAGATTTTCTTGGTTTTCACCTAATGTCTTTATTCTATTCCAAGATTCCACCTAGGATATGACATTACATTTAGTTGGTCGTGTCTCCTTAGCCTCCCTCTGGGCTATGACAGCTTCTCTGATTTTCCCTTGTTTTGATGATCCTGACAGTTTTGAGGAGTACTGGTCAGGAATTTTGTAGAATGTCCCTTGATTGAAATCTGTTTGATGTTTTTTCTCATAATTAGGGTTATGGCTTTTGGTTAGGAAAACCACAGAGTTAAGTGCCATTTTCCTCACATCACACCTAGGATATGCAACACCAACAAGTCTTTCCATTGTTGCTGTTGACCTTGATCACCAGGCTGAGGTAACCATCTGTCAGTGTTCCCTATTGTAATTCATTTGATTCCTCCTTTTCATACTGTACTCTTTAGTCACTAAGTGTAGTCCATGCTTAAGGGGTAGTTCCATTTCTTTCAGCAGAGAGTATCCACATAAATCCTTTGGAATTGGGCACCTGGATGGCTCAGTTGGTTAAGTGTCTGCCTTCAGCTCAGGTCATGATCTCAGGGTCCTGGGATAGAGTCCTGCATCGGGCTCCCTGCTCAGTGAGGAATCTGCTTCTCCCTCTCCCTTTACCCCTCACCCCTGCTCATGCTCTCTCTCTCTCATATAAATAAATAAAATCTTTTTTAAAAATCCTTTGGAATTCTTCTGCACGGGAAATTTTGATCTGTCTCCTCTCTCCTATTGATTTGTTTATTCAATCATTTATTTATATTATTTATTTCCTGCTTTGGATTATAAATACTGGGTTATTTTGTTATTCAAATGTATGTGTATGTAATGTTTTATATTTAATATATTATATATGTATATATAAACCTGTATGTATATTACATATATCAAGCCATGTGTATGTACATATCTAAAATTATTTCTGTATCTCTCTATCAGTATCTGTATCAAGCTAAAAGTGAGTTCATACTCATTGAGTCTCTAGTTCTTCTTTTTTTTAAAGATTTTATTTATTTGAGAGAGAGAGTGAAAGAGCGAGAACATGAGCAGGAGAGAGGGGCAGCGGGAGAGGGAAAAATAGACTCCCAGTTGAGCAGGGAGCCAGACATGTGGCTTGATTCCAAGACTCTGGGATCATGACCTGAGCTGAAGTCAGATCCTTAACTGACTGAGCTACCCAGGTGCCCTAACTACTAGTTTATTGTTTAAAAAGGACTTACAGATGACTAGAGTGAAGATAGGACTGGATTAGACCTAGAGACTTGATGGGGTGCCTGGGCAGCCCATGGATGACTCTATATCTAAATACGTCAATTCTTTTAAAAATAATCTATACATTCCAAATGAAGCCCAGAAGAGTTTTCTTTTTGTTTGTTTGTTTTTTGTTTTTTTTTTTTAAAGATTTTATTTATGTATTTGACAGGCAGAGATCATAAGTAGGCAGAGAGGCAGGCAGAGAGAGGGGAGGAAGCAGGCTCCCTGCTGAGCAGAGAGCCCGATGAGGGGCTTGATCCCAGGACCCTGGGATCATGACCTGAGCCAAAGGCAGAGGCTTTAACCCACTGAGCCACCCAGGCGCCCCTCCAGAAGAGTTTTCAATGGAATTTGACAAGTTGAATCTAAAATTTGTATAGAGGGTGCAAAAAACAATAGCCAAGAAAATTTTAAAGAGGAACACGAAAGAGAATTGCCTTACTATAAATTAATAAAAGCAGTTAGGTCTTGGCACAGTAGACAAATCCACAAACATTAGCAGAATATGGAGCCCGGGAACAGCAACACCATATTGGACACTTATTAGACAGGAAAAGTGACAGTGTAGATCAGAACAGAAAAAAACAAACTAAATGGTGCTTGAAAAAACATAATTTAGTCCCTTTATTTTAAAAGGAAAGAGTTAGATTACTTACAGCATCAGGATAAGGAAGGGTTGGGATGTGTGGAAGGCTCAGTTGGTTAAGTGTCTGCCTTCAACTCAGGTCATGATCCCAGGGTTCTGGAATAAAGTCCCACATTGGGCTCCTTGTTCAGCAGGGAGTCTGCTTCTCCCTCTGCCTGCTGCTCCCCTGCTTGTGCTCTCTCTCTCTGACAAATAAAAAAAAATCTTAAAAAAATATATAAGAAAAGGTATCTTAAACAAGAAACGCAAACCATAAAGGAAAATAATTATACACTCAATTATATTAAAAGATAAATTTTTTTTAATAAAAGACACTTTTCAAAGTTGAGAAAATAAGCCACAGACTGAGGGAAGATATTTGCAATGTATTTAGCCAAAAAAGTACTAGATCAAAAAAATATTCATATATGTATACAAGTCAGTCAAAGACAAAGAATAATAGGAAAAATGGGCAGAGTATATCAACAGGCATATCACAGAGGAGCAAACCTGAATACCAAGAAACACACAAAATACGTTTAATTGCACTAGTATTCAAAATGCAAATTAAATCCACATAGAGATACTATTTCAGACACATCGCACTTGCCAAAATTCAAGATTATAAGATTTAAAAATGGTACAGTAAATTCAGCATTTTCTCTTTGGAAGTTGTCTAAAAGCAACAGAGTAAAATGGTAACAGAAACACAAAGTTCACCTTCGATGAGACTAAAAGACATTTATTTGAATCCCAATCTACAAAATGCCTGGAAAGACTGCCCAAAGCAATGACGGTCAAGCAGGAGGGCGTGGGTGGAGGGGCAGGGAGGTGAGCAGATGCTGAACTCAGAGCCAGGGGCAGAAGGCTCTTACCGAGAGGTGTAGAATATGCCCTGAATTGCAAAGCCAAAGCCGAAGTAAGGAGTAGGTGCATGGGCTTGGGGAAAGAACTCTGTTGGAATCAGTTTAGTTACGAGAAATTTAGGGGATAGAGCTGATGGGTAAATCCTGGAAACAAGTCCCTAACCCGACCAACAGCTAGCTGCCTTTCCTTTGGCTAAGTAATGGCGTCCAAATATTGGGATGCCTGAGAACTCACGCTGATTACAACTGGACGGACCACCCTACTCATCTGGTGGGCTGTTCAGTCCTTCTGCCAGTGGTAGGCACTGCCATTAGCGCACAGACACTCACCCTTTGAGCCCACACCCATAAGCCCACCCACTTCCCTAGCCATCCTATCCATCCTCTCCCCTAGACCTCCCCATTCCCAGTCTTCCTTCTCCCCAGTCTTTGTGCCCTGCTCTGCCTTGCACAAAGGCACCCCGCTGAGGGGTGAGTGAAGGTTGATGGACAGCTGGTGCCCTGGTCTGGGTCTGGGTCAGAATTAAGGAAGGGGCACATTTTGTATTTTATCCACCCAGAAGAGATGTTTCTGCAATTTGCTAGCCCAGAAAGACAATTGCTTTTGTACTTTGAATGTCCACAGGGAGTGTTTCATGCAATCCTTCACAAAGGCTCTGTGAGCCCGTTTGGCAGGGGACAGAATGAGAGGGTTTCATCATATCCTATAAACGCTTTCTCATTTTAAAGATTTTTTTTTTAATTCGTTTATTTGACAGACAGATCACAAGTAGGCAGAGAGGCAGGCAGAGAGAGAGAGGAGGAAGCAGGCTCCCCGCCGAGCAGAGAGCCAGACGTGGGCCTGGATCCCAGGACCCTGAGATCACGACCCGAGTCGAAGACAGAGGCCCAACCCAGTGAGCCACCCAGGCACCCTCTTTCTCATTTTAATCAAAAAAGCAAAAGCCTAATTAACCAGAAATAGAAAGTGTAGTAGTCTGGGTCCAATCAAGAGTAGTTCACCCTAATATAAAAAATGGTTAGTTGCGGTAAACGAGTAACTATAAGATATAAAGAAACTTTGCATCGTCTCCAAGCATCGTTGGAGAAGCTGGGTTCAACCCCCCAGAGGGCAGAGAAGTTTGCTCGTTCGTCCAGGCCAGAGTGAGTCTGGAGTCACTTGGCAAGGAGTAAGCACGGCTCCTGAGTTTAGAAGGGGGAGCAGGTGACCAGGCAACCTCTGACTCTTGCTGCCCCCACTCCCCGGACTGACCCTCAGGTCTGTGTTTTAAATCTATCTTGCTCAGGCATGAGAATAGCTCGTGTGAATATCGTTTGGTTGGCCAATATTCTACACAGGCCTGAGAGGGACTTTACTGCCCTCTCTTCTCAAACCAGCCATGGACATAAGGGAGGGTTTTAGCTGGGCTGCAGGTCCTAGGCCCTAAGGACAGCTGCAGAGGTGGCCCAGGTCTGGGAGAACTGAGAAATGCCATCCCAGGGACGTGTGTGGCTGTGCTCAGTGTAGATTGGGTTAAACCTCCAATCCTTGGACAGTCAGAATGTGGCCTTCAGGGTCTCTGGGGGCCTCCTTCTGCACCCTCTCCAGGGCCCAGTGTATTGGGGAGGCCTCAAGGTCTGTGGCTGTACCATGGTCTCAAAGGTGACAAGTAGTCAAAATCTTTCCTCTTGGACATCATATAGGAAAAAGAACAGTGTGACAAGAAGTGAAAATGTTTACTTGGTTGCCCAGGACACTGGCCTCAGTGGGGAGAGTAGGAGGCTAGGAAGAGGTCCCAGAAAACCCCCCCTCAGCTGGTAAGAGGGGGCTTCCAGGTTGGGCACAGGCTGGCCATCCTGCTTGGAACTGGAAATACTTGGGGGCTGATCCCTCCTGAGAATTCAAAGGGGCTGTTGCTGTTTATCTCCTTTTTTTCCTGGAATAAGAACAGTCATCAGTTCTGAGGTCCATCATTATAATCATTCACTGATATCCACTCTCAACCTGTCTGCCCTTCGTTTGCTTCATTATACCCGCTTGATAACACCCAAACCTGGAGGAATCCGACTCTTGGACCACTTGTGTCCTCACGGCCAAATGTCTCACTTTAACTCCATGACCATGAGCCTCAGGGGGATCCTTGTGCTACCTACAGGCCTAGCCCATGTTCTAGTCCATTCTTTCTCCCACTCAGACCACTTGGTCATATTTCCTCCTCCATCTGTAAACCTTCCGAACCTCCTCCAAGCTCTCAGCCAATGACCTCCATCCCCATTTCACTGAGAAACAGAAATAATTTAGAAAAAAAACTTCCACAACCATCTGCAGCCAACCTGTGACCCCAGCCTTCCCTTCTGTAACCAGAGGTCAGTCATCTATCTTCCTAAGGCCAACCTCCTACTTGTCCACTAGGTTCCACTCTCTCTCCCCTCCTCAAGGACACTGGTCCAGAAAATTACCATTCTTTCTCTTGCGTCATCAGTTTTTCTTTCTCTGTTGGATCATACCCATCAGTGACTAAACATGCAGTAATCCTTCATTGTCCCCCCCCCACCAATGGCTCATCCCTTTAGCTACTTCCCCATTTCTTTGTTCTTCTTTATAGCTTAGCTCCTCAAAAGATTTATCTGTGTTGTCATCCACCTGTTTCCTCCCATTCTTTCTGGAACCGGTCAGGTTTCTCTCCCACCACTCTGCCAAACTGCTTGTCCAGGCTCCCCAGGGAAACTGCACTGCTGGCCTGACAATGGGTCCTCAGTCCTCACCCTCCCATGCCTTTCAGCTGCGCGTGAAGCTGTCAGTGATGCTCCCCCGCTTCAAGTGCCTTCTTCTGGCCTCCCGGACCCCACGCTGACCCCGGTGTCTCTCCACGGTTGTTTCTGGCCACCTTCCTGACATCTGCATGTTGGAGCCCCCATGACTTTGGTCTTAAACTTCTTTCTTTTTTTCCCCCTTTTTTGCCTCTGTCCTTATTCACTCACTGAACAATCTCTTCCAGTCTCTTGGCGTTGGTGATTTCCAAATTTCTATTTCCAGACTACAGAAGGCACTTCTTCCTGCGAAGGGACCATGTGCTCTGGGAAACACCAGAACTTCAGGCTGCTCCAGGCTGTGGGGGCAAGCCCCTGGCCATACTATCTCTCAAAAAAAGGGGGACCTCTGGCCCTGGGACCCCCAAACTGCCTCCCATTCTGGATTCCCCCAGGGGCAGCCTGACCCCTCAAGCAAGCCTTCTCTGGGAGTTCCACTTGGAAGCTGCTTGTCTAGACCCGGGTCAGGCCTAGGTTCCAGAGTCAGGGCTCCAGAAACCAGTCATAGTCTGGGAATGGGACAAGGACCCTCAGGATCGTGGCCCTGGTCGCATGTAGGTCAGCGTAGGCGACACCAGAAGACTCGAGAAAGCAGCCAGCCTGCAGTAGTTCTCGCTCAGAGGAAGGCAGATCCGGAGAGGGGCCCACGAGGGCTTTACTGAACATGGAAGTCTGTGGGTGCAACTGGGAGCCCATTGGCAGCCTGGTGGGGGCAGGGCAGGGAGCCTGTGTAAAGGCTCTGGCCTCAGCTCGTGATCCTAGCAGGTGATTCAAGAATGTTATGACTGAGGAAGGCCACATGGTGCCTTTGGTCTGTACGTGCAGTTCCTTCCATCTGTGGTACTCCTGTTCGGCACAGTCACCGACTGGGCACACTAGGGTAAGTAGACGGGTCTGCAGGGAGCTGGGGGAGAATGGTTGAGAGGGCTCCAGACACCCAGGCCCGTCCAGCCACCTGGAAGGCTGAGGTGCTCCATGTCTCCATTCAGGAATGTCAGAGAACAGCAGCCAGTGGCTGGGAAGCCCAGCCCTTGGCTCCTGGCTCACCCTGCCAGTCTCTCCTGCCCGGGCCCTGGGTCTGTTCCAACACCATCTCTTGACAAAGAGCTCAGCACCCTGGGTGGTGGCAGTGATCTTCTAGCTCAGCGAGGCAGGGGTTTGTGAGATCGGAGTTCCACCCTCTGGGTGGTGCCCATGCCAAGGGCTTTTTCCTTACCTCTTGGAGGTCAGCCAGCACCAAGAACTTTTGGTACAATTAGTACAAGAAAGAGAAAGTACATACATGTACACACAGGGGCACATGAAGGTGGGAAAACTTCTCCCAGTCCCGGAGGAGGGAGGGAAATGGGGCATAACCATGGGCTGAAGACAAGAAGCCAGTCCTGTGAAACATTCCTGATGACCGGGTCCTCCCCCTGGCCCCAGGAGGGTTGGGACCGGAAGTTTGGTCACTTTGCCTGGCGTAACCAGCCGCCCCCACCCCAGGATTGTGGCAGCAAGAAGCCCAGGTCTGAGCTGGGCTACTCATGTGCACCTGGCAATGTGGGGGAGCAGCAAGGACTGCATCATTTAGGACCAGCCAAGAGGCCACTCACAGCAAGCAGCTCAAAGCTCTCAGCACGCCGTGTAAGAGGCATGAGCCCATACTGAGGACACGTGGCAGGCCAGCCACACTTGCTGCATGTCACATGCTGATTCATCTTCCCTCACAGCGCCAGGCAAGCTGCCTCTGGAGAGCCTGGGGAGGCTGGCCGGCAGCTCTCAGACCAGGAGGCTCCTTACCCTTTGATGTGTCAGATCTAACTGAGCCCTCAGAAGAGAGGACAGTTGTTTGGACTGATGGTTCCTTTGGGGATAAAAAAAAAAACAACAAACCCTCAGATGTTGTTAATAGAATAAAATTTTATGTCATAATAATGCCTAAAATTTCTTCATTATCTAAGATGTACAACAGTTTTAATTTAACCTAAATTGTTTCTTTAAAAGAAATTTAGTAAATTTTACTGTATAATTAAAAATCATTAAATTTTTTTAATGTTGGGAAGGGAAATTGGAAATTCTCCTTTGTAATATTTTATTTACCACCAACACCAAAGCCATCAGATTAACGATGGAGAAGATATAAACAGATTAACAAATTCAGAAGCCATGATTCAAAACAAGAAAGGGAGTTGCTTAAGAATCAGAAAAACTCCCTCTCCAATTTCCCCCAATTCACTATTTTTTCCCTCTCCTAATGTCCTCCATATTATTCCTTATGTTTCAAAAGTGAGCGAGCCTGGTGTTGGGTATTAAGGAGAGCACATATTGCATGGACCACTGGGTGTTGTACATAAACAATGAATCTTGGAACACTGTATCAAAAACTAAGGAAATATTTTATGGTGACTAACATAACACATAAAAAAATACGTGGGTAAATAGAAACGAAAAGTGGTACAATACTATGAAATGTTTTCCTTGTAGATCAGGAGTGGGACCATTGTTTTACCCTATGAGGTGTTGAGATCATATACATACCTTACTTAAATAAAATATTAAAGTGATACCAAAAAGAAATCAGAAACCCCGAGACAACCCTAAATAAGATGGCAAGTCGGAACTTAGCAGTATGGGACACCCTCCTTGCCGGGGCTGAACCATCAGCCAAGGGCTACGTACAGCCTGGCCTCAAGGCTCTCCCAGCCGCCGCCCCTACACCCCTTCCACCTCCTTCCCAGCCCCACACTGCCACCTGGAGGTTACCATTACCAATTGCATGGCCAATGAGGAGCGGGTATAGAAGAACCCTCTCACAGCTGAGATTACAACCAAGAATTACCAACTATATAAAGCAGGCAAAGTCAATGAAGGAGGGGCAACAAAGGAAATAGTTCACAGGATATTCAGGAAAACGTTTAAAAATTCCTATGTTAACACCATTTGAGTTAAAGGAGCAAAGCACACCAGTGCAGTGAAAGCAGATAGTTTTGAAGATCCTATTAGAGAACTTAAAGTGAAAGATGTGTTAGTCAAACGTTAAGCAAAAATCCCTGACAGATGGATAAGGAGCAGACTGGAAACACAGAGAGTTTAAGACTGTATTCGTAAACTGTATTTGTAAACTGGGAAGCATGTGAGGAAAATGCGCTCAAGAACATAGCACAAATGCAAAGACAGAATGTGTAAAAGGAAAGTTGAGAGATACAGAGACTCAATTCAGATTCTTTCATATCCATTTGAAAGGAATTCCAGAGAGAGAGAGAATGAAGAAGAGTAGTGTTTTGATAAAATTGGTAGACAATTTCTTAGAGCTTCAAAAAGATAGGAGTCCAGAAATTGAAAGAGTTCACCCGTATTTTTTTTAAGGCCACACCTTAGAATAATCATAGGGAAAATTCTGCAAGTCAAAGACAAAGAGGAAGCCCTAAAAGTTAAACACAAATTACCTACAGTGGGATGAGAATTAGAACAATATCAAATTGCCTATCAGTGATACCAAATCAAGAAGGCATTAAAATCTGAGTAAATATAAGTTTAAATCAAGACTTTCATATTCATCCAGACTACTATTCTTAAGTCAGGGCAAGAAAATATAATTTCAGACATATAAGAACTCAGAAAGTTTACCAGCCATAGACCCTCCTTTAAATACCTATTCAGTTTTGAAATCAATAGAAATAAAAATAAACCCAAAAGGAAAAAAAGGAGTTATAAGAAGCAACAATGAGCAAATAAATCAGTAAAATATATTGTAAAGTTGAAATAAATATCTCTATTTTAAAGTTTTTTTTTTAAAGATTTATTTATTTTAGAGAGAGAGAGAGAGATTAGAGAAAGTGCATGAGCAGGGGAAGGGGTAGAGGGAGAGGGGAAGCAGACTCCCCACTGAGCACAGAGCCCAACTCAGGGCTCCATTACAACACTCAGATCATGACGTTCAGATCATGACCTGAGCTGAAACCAAGAGTTGGACGCTTAACTTACTCAACCACCCAGGCACCCCATGTATTTTGAAGTTTCTAAAACACTGAAAATAAAATTCAGGCAAGAGCCCCAGAGGAGTCTGGAAGGTTTGGGTGGCTGGGGAGTCGGATATACGGCAGAAACTAGAAAATGTGTTAACATGCTCAGATTTTTGTCTTATTTGGGGAGAGAACATGGAGACTGACTGACTTTTTAAAAATAAAAGATTAAAAGTTTAATGAGAGGGGTGCCTGGTTGGCTCTGTCAGTTAAGCATCTGCCTTTGGCTCAGGTCATGATCCCAGGGTCCTGGGGTTGAGCCCCAGGTCAGGCTCCTTGCTCAGTGGGGAGCCTGCTTCTCCCTCTCCCTCTGCCTGCCGCTCTCCATGCTTGTGCTCTCTCTGTCAAATAAATAAATAAAACCTTAAATATATGTATGTACATACATATTTTTTTAAAAAGATAAATGCTTAATGAGAGCCCTAAACTGGAAATAACCCATATTTCCATTTGCAGGTGAATGGATAAGCAATCTGTGGTATACCCACAAAATTCCAACTTAGCAATAAAAAGAAAGAAACCACTAGTACACACCAGAGCATGGATGAATCTCAAAAGCACTATATTGAGTGGCAGAGACCTGACCCAGAGAGTACACACTATATGATTACATTTAAATAAAATTCTGGAAGGGAAAAGCTGGTCTATAATGACAAAAAGCAGATCAGTGGGCACTGGGACCACAGGTGGGAGATTAATTGGGATGCAACCCAAGAGAACATTTTGGGGTGATGGAAATATTCCCTATCTTGACTGTGGTGATGGTTACATGTGTACGTAAATTTGCTAAAATTCATTAAACTGTACACTTAATCTTTTTTTTTTTTTAAGATTTATTTATTTGAGAGAGAGTGAAAGTGCACAAGCTGGGGGCAGGGGTCAGAGGGAGAGAAGACCCCTCCGCCGCCACTGAGCATGGAGCCTGGCAGGGCTCAATTTCATGGCCCTGAGATCATGACCCAAGTCGAAATCAAGAGTCAGCCATCCAGCCGACGGAGCCACTGAGGTGCCCCAAACTGTACACTTAATTTTATACATTTACTGTATACTTAGAATGGGTGAATTATATTATTTATAAATCACACTTCTACTAAAATTGACAAGGAAAACCATCAGCACTCCAGAAATAGTAAGCAGAACTTTCATAGTAGCAGAGGGGGATAGTGGAAGAAAGAGAATTGAATCAGAAAGCAAGAAACAGGAGGCTTAGGTGGTACCTGCCTGAACCAGAGATAAAGGGGTATCTGGGCCTTGGTTAGCGCCCTCAGCCCAGGTCCAGAGGACTGCATGGGGGTGGGTAGAATAGGGCATATGGCCTGCAGGAGACCAGAGCAGACCCAGCTTAGACATCTGTACTGTTTAAATTCCCTAGGTGATTCTGCTGGGCGGCCATATTACAGAGCAGAGACCACTACTTTGAGCTCAAAGAATAAAGAGCCACAGAAGACTTGCAAACACCAGCTAAGCAGCCAAAGCCTATCTAAAAAGCAATTGTCCCATCTCCCTTCCACCGCCTGCCTACTCACCCCCTCCCCTCCACTGCCCCTCTTCCTGACTCATTTTTTCCTCCATCTTTCTCTGACTTTTCCCCCAACCTTGCCCCCTTTTATCACTCACTTTCCCAAAGCTTGCCACCTGGGGTTAGCAATTAGACTTTTAGAAAGTCTAATTAAATGGACTTCTATTGCGTATATTTTTTCAAAACCAAAATCTGACTAAAGTAAAAGATTTTTATTTTTTTAAGGTTTATTAATTTATTTTAGAGACAGTGCATGCATGGTTGGAGGGGGAGCAGAGGGAGAGGAGAATCTCCAGCAGACTCCCCACTGAGCGCGGAACCCGATGCTGGGCTTGATCCCACAACCCCAAGATCATGACCTGAGCCAAAACCAAGAGTCAGACACTCAACCAACTGAGCCACCCAGGCACCCCATAAAGTAAAATTTTTTAAATATGTGTGGGGCTCTTACTTGCTTAGTATTTCCTGTGCTTCATTTGTCCTAATTAAAAAAAAAAAGGAACTCTGGTGGCCAGACTCCCTGACTCACAGGACAGCCCCAGTGTAGACCCCTCTCTGCTGTGTGGGGAAGAGTCCTGGACTCCCTGCCCTATTCTGTGTTCCTGTGGATTTTCAACCGCTTGTAGTGTGGGGACTGGAGGGAAAGCAGATGCATGCCGGGTAATGCAAGTAATCCTCCTTCCCTACTCTCCAAGAATGAATCCATCTGAAATGAGGGAGTTTTCATGTCTGAGCAAAAGAATGGAGCAGCAATGAGGCAATTAGCTGCAGGGACTGAGCTCTGGAGAAGGTCAGGGCACCTACACCAAGCACCCACCTGCCAACACCAGAGGCCCCCTCCCAGTACTGTGCCAGCCAATGAAAGAAGAAAATGCTTCTCTTTCTTCTCTGTCTCTCCTTTCCTTCCTTCTATCTTCCTTTCCCTCCCCCTACTCCCACATCTGCCTGGCACCTCTTTCTTTTTTTCTGCAAGAGACTCTTGTGAATACCCAGAGATCTATCTGAAGAAACCAGGAGGCCTAATATTTGAACCAGTGTCTGTTCTCACACACCTTGAGCTAAGACTATGGGCCCAGAGCTGCCACATGGTACAACCCCACGGAGCAAGTTCATATCCTCACTTTGTATGAATGGCACCCCCTGGAATTGTATAGTATACAACCTGTGCAGCTGTACATGGCAGCCTTGGTGGCCACCCTTTTCTTCCTTTGCCTGCTGAGAGGGTCTGAGAAGTTAAGGAATGACATCGCTGCTCCTGTGTTTCTGCCCAGCCTCAGAGCGAATCAAGCCTGTAGCTGTGTTCATGGGGGCCCGATCCCTCCAACCTGGTCACCCTTGGGACCTTGAAACATGTTTCTGGCCCTTACGCCAGGGTTGGAAATGGGGCAGAAATGTAGTAGAAATAGACTTAGAGCCCTCCTCACCGCGGAGCAGGAGCCAAATTGGCCAGATCATCTTTGAGCCCCAACTCTTCCATCTGGTTGGCTCCCAGAGTCAATCCTGGTGATGGTTCCTCATTCCCTGGCTGAGCTCACCCCTGCCCCGGCTGACCCGTCCCTCCCACCTCATCTTATTATGTCTTCCTGAACCTAATCTGAGAGAAGGTGGCATTTTCTACATCTCTGTGTGAATCAAGGTACCTCCCAGCTCTGTACAAGCCCACGTGCCTGCTTTCTCCATAAAACCTGCTGGCCTGGGAGAGCAAACACTAGCCCCAACCCCAGGGTGCTGATCACATAGTGAAATAGAGATCTCATTGTAGGCAATTTTGCATATGTGTGTGCATTTTCTTGGGAGTGGGTCCATGGCTCTCATCAGCTTTTCCAAAAGGTCCAAATGGCTTAAGAACAACTGGAGGACAGTGATGTACATCTTCTTGTGGTTGGGGGTTAATGATCCATCCCTTTAGAGCGTAGGATCCCATTCATGTATTTTCAAATATTTATTGAGCATCTACTACCTGCCAGCCACTGCTCTAAATACTGACGATATAGCAGCAAACAAAACAGACAGAAATCTCTACCCCCTGGAAGCCAGAGACAGCCTGCGGCTATCTGAAGCATTAAAGGCAGACTGACTGAAGGTTCTAAGTGTTGAGCTCAACGAAGATCTAAGTACTCAGAACTCTCTGAGTTCCAAGTTCTAAGAACTCTACAAAGCCCTAAGTTATGAACTCTGCGGGGGTCTTAATAAGTTACTGATGATGTCATCACAGCAGGGATATCAGCCCTGCCAGGATGGGGTACTATCCCCCAGCCTTCAGGAGGCTAAGCAAAGACAGATGGCGAGCAGTGAGGGGGACAGGGAAGCTAGAGGCAAAGGAGACTCAGCAGGCTGAAGGATGGAGTTAGGGATCCAAACTGGCAGCCTGGGAGGCTTTATTCATAATAATTATTTATTCATAATAGCACAAGCCCTACATCCAGGAGCCTGACCATTTGCAAAAGTGTGGTTTAGATGGAGGAATCTTTGCTTTCACTCTCAGCTTAAGGAGAGGAACCTGGGCCTCAGCACTCACACCTCCCGGTCTGGTGATGTCTGAAGACCTGGGCCCTCTAAGGTCCTTCTAGGTTTGGGGCAGGCTCTGGGGCTAGACTGTTGCCTGATCCCCTCTACACTCCAGTGCAGAATGAGCACTGCTCACCTCTGTTCCCCATTCCCAAGAGCCCCGGAGAGACATACAGCGCCATCATCACCCAGAAACACCTATGACCGAAAGCCAAGCTGCCATTTGGCAGGAGCTTTCTGGGGCCTGGAGGGCCTAAAGCAGGTCCCTGTAATATGGGAAGCAGGAGCCCCTCATCGTCTACCACTCCTCTCTCTCCAGCCCTAATCTGGAGCCCAGGGTCGCTCCCCTCTCTCATGATCCTCCCCTCAAGCCCCGTCAGGCCCCAGCCCTGTCCCCAGCCTGCCGCTGTTCCAGAGCCAGCCGGAGGGCATGCCTCAGGGTCTCCGCGTTGTTCAGAACATTGTATTGGCTAAGAGCCACCAGCCGCTCAAACTCCTCGGGCTCATAGGTGAAGTTCATCATGCCATAGGGAGTGTCTGACCCGTTGATGACAAAGTCGCCGCAGGCCTTCTCCTCAGCTGTTTGTCGCTCCATACCTGTGGGTGGGAAGTGGAGTGAGGGCCACACTGGGGGCCAGTCTGGGGCTAGGAGCTGCCAGCCCAGAAGCTTCTCCCACCACGGCCCTAGGAGACCTGGCTGGACCCACATTTCCTGTCTCTCCCGACCATCAGGAGGAGCTAGGCCGGTGTGAATGCTGAGGCCCCAGAAGCAGAGGGCAGCAGTGGTCGGCTCGGGCCCTCCGAGAGGCATGCTTTGGGACACTGTCCCAAAAGTCTGCTCTCAGCACAACACCCCACCACCAGACCCCAGCTCAGGGGCTCCCCTCACCTGGGGCCAGGTGTGTACGGAAGGTCCGGTTGACAAGGGGGAAGTGCAGCACAATGGGTGAGCGGGGGTCCTCAGCCTTGGTAAACAGGTAGCACTCGCGGGGCTCCTCCAAGTCCTCAGGGAGCAACTCAATCCTTGGGAAGGGGATGCCTCGGTCCAGACAGTACTGCTCTGTCATCTGTAAGACCTGGGCAGAAAGGCCAGCTTCTGACCCTGCTTCCTACCGCCTGTGCTCACACAGCCCCCCTGCTGGCTGAATGACTACAGGCAGGTGACCTGGCCTCTCTGAGCCTGTTTCTTTGTTTACAAAATGAAAACAGACTAACTCTAGTGGGGTGGTTGTGCAGACCAATGACGACGTCCTCTCGGTCCTTTCTCCTGTAACCACCTACTGCTTCCCCTCTTCTTCATCCCTCTTAGGGGCTGATTTCAATGTCACCAGGTGGAGATGGAATACTTACACAGAAGGTCCCATGGGAAGAGGCTTTATCCATTGTCTAATCCCAGGCTCTCCTTAAACCCAGGAGGAGAAGGAGGAGAAGGAAGCCAGCGGCCCAACCAGAACCCTCATCCAGATGATGGAACCTATCCGCTACCCCACAGGGCTTGAGGGAGCTGCCACTGGAGGTGCCCCTGGGAAGCTGGGAAGCTGGGAAGCTGATGGCTCTGTTGTTACCACAGTAACTAAGGGACAGCAGACCCCAACACAGGTCCAGACAGGAGCCAAGAATGCTCTCAGAAACAGGCAGGGGCCAGAACAGGCTGGAAGACTTCCAAGGACCGCCTTTGGCCTCTTCTCCTGAATCCCACTCCATCCCATGGCCTCAGCAATCCCCCTCCTCCAGCTGGGGAGACCAGTATCACTAATATCTTCACAAGGTACCGGCCCGCAGATTGGAACGCAGGTCCCGCACAAAGGGCAATCCCGAAATGCCCAGGCAGGCCGCCTCCACAGAGAACCTCAATTCCTCCCCACCACACACTTTACCTCAAAAGGGGCTTCCAAGGAGTAGTCAAAGGACAGAATGAGGTCTACCGCTCTCTGGGGCAGCAGGTTCAGGGGGAAGGGAGAGTTGATGGCAAAGCCCCCATCCACCAGGCACAGGCAGTCCCGCATGGGAGTGAGCTGGTTGGGAAAGGCGTCAGGGTGCGTGGCTGCAACAGGGACAGATGCTTGCTTGCTCTTCTCTTCACACTGGGATGGCCCCTCTCTGTAGAGATCTCTCCTCCACTGCTCCTGATGGCACCAGAGTCTCCCACCCCAGCCCCTGGCCCTGCCTCCTCGCAGACATCCCAGTCCTTTCCCCTCAGCCGCTGGGCAGCAGGAGCCCACAGCCCAGTCCCCAGGGGGAAAAGGCAGCGCGGGCCCCGGGCAGCAGGGGCTCCCCACCCAGAGCAGCACCCACCTTTCCAGGCCGTGAACTCCTGGCCAACGACATAGTCTTTGTGTAGGCAGAGGCCCCTGATGAAATTAAAGTTCTCTGCGGAGGTAAAGCGGGAGGTGAATATGTCCAGCATAGCCTGGGAGAAGGGGCCCTGGGGGGTGAAGAGCCTGGTTCGCAGACATGAGGGGTCATGTAGCTGGAGCTTCTGGCAGTCATCTAGATGGGGGTGGGAGGGTGAAATACAGTGAAAAGTGGGGCCCTCCTTTGTCCAGCGGCCCTCATGGCTCAGGGGACCCCCTTTATCTCCTCCTCACATTCACCCCTCCTTCCCCCCAGCTCCTGAGCCTCAGACCATTGCTTCCCAGAACCTCTTTTAAATGACCTTTTCTTTCAGGTTGCCTCTATTTTCAAAGTTGCCTATGGCATTGTATTTATTAAGTGATCCTTTATTTCCCCCTTTTGAAAATGAAGTTGAGCATACAACTTCTTTTTTTTTTTTTTTAAGATTTTATTTATTTATTTATTCGACAGACAGAGATCACAAGTAGGCAGAGAGGCAGGCAGAGAGAGAGGAGAAAGCAGGCTCTCCACGGAGCAGAGAGCCCGATGTGGGGCCCGATCCCAGGACCCTGGGATCATGACCTGAGCCGAAGGCAGAGGCTTTAACCCACTGAGCCACCCAGGCGCCCCTTGAGCATACAACTTCTAATCAGAATTTCACCCATTAAATACCCACTGAGGAGTACCGTGTGCTGGGCACTGTGCCAGGCATGAGGGATGGGAAGGTGAGTAGGGCCCGACCCCGGCGCCCCAGGGCTCATGGCCTTCTTAGGAGAGAGGCACATAAAGAGATCATAAATCGTAACAATGCCTCAAGACAAGGGTAATGATGGAGCATGTACACAGGGCTACAGGACTCTGGTGGTAAGACCCTCGGTCAGCCTGAAGGGATGGAGGAGAACAGAGAAGCCCCCTGGCAAAATGAGGTCTGAGCTAAATCTTACGAGATGAATAGATGTTATCCAGGGGAGAAAGGTGGAAAGGGTATTTTGTGCATCAGGGAGCTCACAGGACACTTAAGAAGCAGGCCCACGAGGAGCCCCAAGGGAACCCCGAGGGGTATGGACTGGGCTGAATCGACATCATTGGAACCCAAGCAGAAAATTCTAAGCTATGATCTTATCATAGAGCACTCACAATTCCCATTGGCTTTTTTTTTAAATATATTTTTAAGATTTTATTTATTTATTTGTCAGAGAGAGGAAGAGTGTACAAGCAGGGGGAGTGGCAGGCAGAGGGAGAAGCAGGCTCCCCACTGAGCAGGAAGACCGACGTGGGACTCGATCCCAGGACCCATGGATCATGACCTGAGCTAAAGGTAGATGTTTAACCAACTGAGCAACCCAGGCATCCGTCCTGCTGGCTTTTCTGACATGGGCCTTCCCCCAGACCCGCAGGCACACTGTCTCCGCAGGCCTCTGGGCAGCTGGAGACCCTAAGCTAGAAGTCATCCCCTCAGGACTTCTCTGAACCCAGTGGGACAGCCAAGTCCTGCACCATCCCTTCCCTCATCCTCTGAGCCTCAGCCAGGTCCCTGGGGCCAGAAAGAGAAGTGTGGGGTGATCAGGGTGTCTACCCTTACCTGTGATGTTTACTTTCCCTCTGTGCCCGTCTAGGAAGCTGAGGCCCGAGCCAGCCATCTTCAGGAAGATCTCATCCACGCTGGCTGCAAAGGCACTGCCCCACATACCTAAGGGGAAAGGCGAGGCCCTGGGCCCTCACAGCTGCAGCCCATCTGAGGGCCTAGCCCGGCCCTGCTCTGTCCCCAGCCCCCCAGCCCAGACTCACCCTGTAGGTAGCAGATCCGGGGCTCTTGCCAGGGCTGCAGCAGACGCCCCATGAAGAACTCAGAACCAAAGAGTTCAGTGGGAACATAAGCCCCATACTTGGGGAAGCCGACCTCATAGGGGGTGAACTCACACCACTCTGGGGGCCCAGAGAGAAGGGAATGTTACCTGGGGACTTCCACCAGGACCCCAGGGTTTCCCCTCACACCTGAGTGCCTGAGCAGGAACTAGACTTGCCAAGAGCAGGAGGCAGCAAGCCCACTGGGTTCCAGGGCTCACATCTGCACATTCCTAGCACTGGCCTCTCACACCCTCTACCATCCACCGCCTCTACCTTCTTCCCGGGTCCCGGCACCCAGGCACCTGCAAAGTCTTCCCCGCTGATGTTGGTGCGGACATTGATGCTGGCGTAGATGGGATAAGGGTTCTGGCCCTGGCTGACGGCCTCCTGCTGGTCAGACAGCCTGGCGGGGTTTTCCTGGCAGGCAGGCAGGGAGGCACTTGGCTTTTGGGGAGTTCCCTTCCCCTATCCCCATGGCCTGAGGCCCGATACCCTGCAGGGGACAGCATGCCCACCAGAGACTGGGGCTGCCAAGGCCAGTGTTCTAGAGATAGTTCTCTGAGGGCCAGGCTTTAGGCTGCAGTGCAGGTAAGGCTGCTGTGAGTTTTGTACAATTCCAGCGGCATTGGGAACACTCTCCCCACTTCTTTGCTGTTTCAGAAAGCATATCAGTGACCTTTTTTAAAGGAAATACTGAAAAAAAATCCAGTTTACTTTCTTTAAAAAATAAATCATTCAAAAATATGGATGGATTCTTTTCTTAGACATGAGAAATCACTTGTGATTTATATCCACACACCAGTGGGCCAGGCCCCCCCAGGACTGAGACCCTCACTCGGCTCTGACTCCTCTCCTCTCCCAGCTCGTGCTGGGCCTGCAGCCCTACCAGCAGCAGGCAGCTTGGCCGGTGGGCAGGAGTGGCAGTCGGCCTAGGCCGCAGGTTGGAAAACTTTGGACACTTTCAAAACACACGTGTGCTAGCGCTCCAACCCAGACCGACCACCATCAGTATCTCCAGAAGTGGAGCCCAGGGCTGAGTGTTTTTGAGAACCTGTGCAGGTGATTCGAATATGCAGACAGACCCGAGAACTGCAGACCCACCTCTCCCTTCCCAGGGGTTAGGGGACAGGAAAGAGGAAGCATGGTCAGCCTGCCCAGGGGTCTCGCCTCTCATCCTCGGAGAGCTCTGACCTAAGGGCTGGCTTTGCAAACCTTCCGTCTCAGCCTAGCCATGAAGGCAGAAGGGTGTGCTGGTGGGGCGGGGTGGCAAGGAGCCAGGTTTATTTGTTATATGCTCTTCTCTTACCGCCTGGTAGAGGAAATACTCAATGAGGAGACCCCAGAGGTCAATGAGGGAAACACTGTGGCCGCTGCCCTCCAGGCTTGCCAGCTCCTGGGCGTAGTATTGTAGACGCTCTGGGGACATCGCCCCCATCTTACTGCTGCAGACCCGAGTCTGGGCGCGCTCAATGGGGCCCTGCAGGGCCACCTGGGACCAGGCTGGGTCCTGGTACAGTGTGGAGATGCACCTGGGCATAGAGAGCACATTGGGGCAGTGCGGCAGGGGGGCCCAGCAAGGGGAGAGAGTGATGGGTGTGTCTGTGGGTGCCCCGCATCTCCATCCCTTGTACCCATTGCCCTGCCCCACCCACTCAAGGAGGCCCTGGAACCTGGGGCCGTTCCACCCCACGAACGCCCTTGGAGGCAGGAACCCAGCCCCCTTTCAGGGAATCCACCAGACCACCGGTCATACTCCCACTCCCTCAGGGCTCTCCTTTACTCTGCCCCCTGCCCCCACCTCACATACCAGGTAGACCCAGAGACCCCACTGAGGTAGGTCACGGTGTCCAGGAGGCCAAGTTCCTGCAGCCCAGCCAGGCTGCCGTACAGGGAAGACATGGCTCGGGTTCCGCCTCCGGAGCCCAGCACAGCCACCACAGGCACCTGAGCACAACAAACACAACACTGGCCACCATTGTCCTTTATCGCTTACACGGTCAGACACTGGTCTAAGAGCTTTATATGTCTGCTCTCACTGACTCCTCACAGCAACCCTGTGGGATCCCCATTTTATCGAGTAGGAAACTGAGGCACAGGATAGTTGGCCCAGTCATATAGGCGGTAAGTGATGTGCTATGAAACCCAAGCAGTAGGACTCGGGAGATGGCTCTTAACCATGGCACCAGGAAAATGCATAACTGGAAGGTGGACTGGATTTCACCCAAAACCACCAGAGCAGGGTTTCTCAGTCTTGGCACTAATGATCATCTGGGACTGGGTAATTCTTTGTCCCAAGGGGCTGTCCTGTAGGTTGTAGGATGGTTAGCTGCATTCCGGGCCTTTACCCAGTAGATGCCAGTAGCTTTCTTCTCACCCACCTCTAGTGGTGCCCATAAAGCATGTCTCTAGACAGTGACAAATGTCCTCTGGGTGGGTGGGGGTGAAATGGCCCCCCATGGAGAACCACTGGGCTGAAGTGACAAAGACCACCAACCAGCCCGGACCTGCCCCAGACATGAGAGGCTCCCAGATGTTTCTTCAGCATCAGAGGTGTCTAGTGGGAGCAGACTAGAAGCTTTTTGGTTGCTCAGTTTTTCCACAATGCTTTGGCTCATTCTGCCCCCATACTTTTGGTTCCTCTCCCAGCCCACCTTTCTTCTGTCTTGAAAGAAATGCTCCATGGCCAGTGCTCAGCAAGTGTACCGTGCCTTCGGAGGGCTGGAGGACACAGAGCTCCCTGAAAGCCAGGTCTTGTGCCCTCTTTACCCTCCACCTACAGAGTGGAGAGCTGGCACAGAACAGGCATTACCAAAGGAACCATCTGGGCTTGCCCACCTTGTCAGCACCAGGATCGGCTCCAAATCCTGAGTACACTTGCAGCCAGGAGGAAGCCACCAACTTGTTCCTGATTTGCCAGAGATCTCTCCCTTGGTACTGCCTGCCTCCCGGCCACAGGCTCCCACAGACCCTCCACTTTGTCTACAGTTATGCACTGAATTGTGCTCCGCCCCTGGAAATGCATGTGTCTGGAGCCCCAGAGTGACTTCTTTGTAGAAAGGGCTTACAAGGCGGTTATACAGGTTACATAAGGTCACACCAGTGGGGCTTTTATCTAATGGTATTGGAGTCCTTATAAGAAGAGGAAGAGAGAACTTGCCCCTTACCCTCTGTACATGCTCAGAGTAAGGGCCATGTGAGGACACAGCAAAAACGTGGCTGTCTACAGGTCAGGAAGAGAAGCCTCACCAGAAACAACCCCGATGGCACCTTAATCTTCAAGAAGCTTCCAGCCTCCGGGGGAGAAAATAAATGTCTGTTGTCTAAGCCGCCCAGTCTGTGGTGTTCTGTCATGGCCGCCTGAGGGGACTAATATACCTCTTGCTTGGCCAGGGCTGCTTGTCCCTCATTACACATGGGGTCCTGCCTCTCCTGATTTTGCCTATGTGCTCAGGTGAACAGGTCTGCCCCTTCCTCCTCTGTTGCCTGCCCTCCCTGAAGGCTTCCTGTCGCCTCTTGGACACACAGTCCTCTCAAGGGAAGGGGCTGGATTTGGTCCTGGTGACCCTGGGGGTCACCTCCTCCATTTCATACCTGGCCACTGTCAGGACCCTCGCTCAATCCCAGCACTTGCTGCAGGGCCTTAGACACGATTGGCTTCCTCTTGTCCAGAAACTCCTGTTCCCCATCACACAGGCCAAAGCCAAGGCGCAGGTCAAGGTCTCCAGTGCTGCCTCAGATGGGGGTGGGGGTGGGGTGCTGGGCAACTGTTCACTGGAGGAGAGCCTCAGACCCAACCCATTTGTCACATTCCGTGGAACCCCTTAGAAAGACCTCACCAGAACCAGACAAGGCTTCCACCACCCAGGCTGAGTCGAGGAGGCAGAAGAGCCCCCCCACTTCCAGCCTAGCCCAAGAGCCCCTCACCTGAAGCCGGCCTTCCTCACCTCGTTTCTGCCTTCATCTGCAGAACCACTGCCTGGTCCTGAAAGAGACAAGAGCCCCATTGCTGAGTGCCCGGAGTGGGATTCTACCCCACCCCCACCCCACCCCCCGCCCCCAGCTCCTGGCCCAAACTCCAGGCTGGCCTGATCCTCACCTCCTCCCTCTCAGGCCCTTCCCCCAGCCCTCTTTTGGGGGCCACAGAGCAGGCAGGAGACCCTCAGGCAGTCAGAGAGAGCCTTACCTCCCCCAGGGCCACGAAACGCTGTTCTTCCCGGCCTATGGCCAAAGAAGAGAGCGGGATGCCCCCTTCGCCCAGCTGGCTGGTCTGTGTCTCTAGCTCAGCACTTGGGCCACTCTGCAGAGAAGCAAACACCCCTCATGATGCTGCATGGCAAAGGAACACATGCCTCCATGGTGGCCCTGGGACGCCCCCCTAGACTGGACTGATTCTCTCACCCACGCCTTCCCAGACTATGGGCTCACTCACCTCCAGGACTCTGAGCTTCTCCCCCAGCTCCACATCCAGCCTGGAGCTGATCATGGGGTTCACATGAAAGGTGAAGGTGGTTGGGTGGCCTCCTTCTTTGGGGGGTTTCAGGGGCAAGAACTGTGGCTTCTCATAGGCCCCAGGCACTGTCAGCTGAATCTGCCTAGAGCCTGGGAGCAGATGGCCCAGGTGAGGGCCCAGATGAGGGGATGAGAATGAGGGGAGGGGGTGTTGGCCCATGATGGTAGCACCCTGAAGAGCAACTCCCCTTTCTTTCCCCTTAGAAATGCCAACTCCTCACCCCACTCACTCTCTGCCTCTATGACCCATAGCAAAGGCATCATGAAGGATCCTCAGGGTCCTATAAGCTGCCTGGGTCAGAACTGGGAACCTGGGGTGGGGTGGGAGACACACAATGCCTAGGGAAGGGGGAAAGGCAGGGAGGGAGAGGGCTCCTTGCCCAGAGTTTATGGGGCCGAAGATTTCGAGATTATTATATTAAGTATATAAAGTATAATTCTATAATAATTATAATTATCACACATTATTACATTAATTAGCAGTCTTCAACTGGCAGTTGCCCCATCTCTTGCCTCCATTCAAGCTCTGTGCTCACCACTGTGGGGAAGTTTTGTGGCCAGGGAGAGAATAAGTAGGCAGCAAGTTGTCCTGTCCTTTATTTCCAGTATAAGATCTTGCAAGAACACAGGGTGTGCAGAGGGGGTTGAGAGGAAGAAGTGGGTAAGTAGAGGCTTGGAGAAGCAGGGAGAGCCAGCCTAGGCTGGAAGGAGGTAAAGAGGGAGGCCTGCGGGCGCACACTGTTCCGAGCAGCTTTCTGGGGAGGAGGCAAAACCCCCGAGAGAAATGTGCATGACACTTAGAGGGGACCCCAGACCCTAAACCTGACTTGAGAGCAACAGACACCCAAACAGTGCAAGGTGACAGATGCTTCGGGAACAGAGGTCCACACGGAATCTCTCTCCTGACACACCCTCCTTGGCACTAAATGAGACCTGGAGACGGGACGTGCCCCCGGATGGGTGGGAATTAGAGAATATGAGGAAACTGTGGTTTGTGGCTGGAAATGGCTATGTGCTGGTCCGAGGCAGACAGGCCCCTGAGCGCCACAGACCTGCGTCTGGTCCTGGCTCTCTCGCTTTCAGGCTGCAGGACCTTAAGCGGGTTTCTTGTTTGAGCCACAGTTTCGTGAGAGGCTAATAGTTATATTTTACAGGGTTGTTAGGAGAATTAAAGATAAAAGAATGGGACATGCTGAGCACAGTGCCTGGCTCACAGTGAGTGCTGGAACATTACATGGGCTCAGCCTGTGGGCTCGGACTCTCAGCATCTGAGGGGACATTAGCTGCCCCATAGCCTCCGCTCTGCTCCTGCATCCGGACCCCTCCCCCATCCCGAGTGGCTGCCCCCTGTGGCACACTACATCAGTGGCCGTGGTTCTTCGCTCCTGGAACTCCCACGCTTTGCCAAGAGACTTCAGTTCTTCTGGCTGAGAGGCCAACTGGATTGCTGGCACTCCAACTTCAGGGTCACAGGCTTGTGACGTGTCTTGGCTTGTAAAATGTCAGTTAGTGGCTGTGATATGACCAAAGGCTCGAGAACCACCTGCTCATTTTGGCTCACTCTCATGCCACTGCTGACACCTTCGGAACACAACTAGCCCATGGGTCACAGAAGGTAGATGGGACATATGGCACACAGCCAGGTCCCTCCTGCCAAGCCCAGCCTAGATCAGCCAAGCGCCAGCTGACCATCTGATGCGGGGTTGCTTTTGGCAGAGCAGTGATCGAACTGATACAACCTCTACGCATGAACACTTCCAGGGACAGGAAAGTCACTACTTTCAGGAGCAATCCATTCCACCCTTGGTCTGCTTTGAGTGCTAAAACATTTAAGAACTGCCTGCCTTGGACACACCTTCTAGAATTCAGCAGTCCCCCACCCCTCAGGAGAGAAGGCAAGCCCCAAGGCCACGGACCACACTCACCATACTCTCGATGTGGGGATGTGCCATCTTCCCCAAGGGTGCCCTGGATTCTCAGACAGGGGTGAGCCTGAGGAAAGCAGAGGCTGCTAGGAGCCGACAGTTCACAGGGCCCTCCCTCCACAGGGCCCAGACCAGAGCGGAAGGAGAGGTGTCTGGGGCAGGGCCCAGGTAGCAACTTTGCGAGGGCCTGTGCCTTGTGGGGCCTGTAACAGCCCCCCTTCCAGGACTCAGATGAAGTGGCCCTGGTGGGAAAGGGGAAGGAGGGGAGGGGCTTGGATAGCAGTGTCTTCAGCCGTCCCAGCAACCAGGGGCCCCAGGGCTCAGGGGAGGAAGGAAGGCTTCCAAGCTGTCCACTCTGACTTGAGGGAACTTCTTGCTCCTGGTCCCTGGAGATGCCTCCCTAGCACATTTCCCCTCTCGGGAGGGTTCAAGTGTCCTTCAGAGGCAAGGGGGCATGATAGGCTCAATTGTGGACTCAGCACTGTCCTTCCCCACCCCCAGCCCTGGACAGCCCCAAGCTTGCCTTCCCTACTCACCACCAGGACCCCATTGGTGATAACTTCAGATGCAGGCACCTGACTGCAAAAGATGAGGGGCTCATGGGACATCTGGCTCCCTGCCAGACAGCTGCTACTCTAATAATGTGACTAAAAAAGCTGGAAGAGCCTGGGGTGCATGGCCAGGTTTGGGGGTAGGAGTGGGCCTGTCGCCAACAGTCAAATGGGTGTCTGGACTAGGACGTTCCCTCTCAGGCCAGGCCAGTGCAGAGCCTGGTGATTGACAACTGGAGCTGTCCGTGATTCTCGGTGTAAACGGGAGGGCATGGGTGTCACCTGGACTCACCTGTTTTCCAGAACAAATTCCACCTGCAGCTCTTGCGAGTCCTACATGAAAGAAGCAAGGGAGCATTCATTTTTAAGAGCTCTAAAAGTATCAGAGACTGTCCCGGCCTCCTACCCTGCTCAGCTCCAGGGACTAGAAGAGGTGACGATTGTCGTGGCTTCTCACAGGCATAGGAGGGAGAACATCTCCATGAGGGGCTTCATGCCTTTAGGACTGTGTGCCAGACTCTCAGTGGGTTTGGCAGTGGCCAAGACAGACAAAATGCTCTGCCCTCAAGGAGCTCACATGTTGGCTCCATTAAGGGAAGAAATATATGAGGAAGCCTTTGTAGGGTCAGTGGTATAGGACAGAGAAGGGTCTGTTTTGGAGGCCTGGCCTGTGCTGACCAGGAGCCATCACCTCAATACCCTGTGCCAGACTTCCTCTCTTTGAGTTCAGTTCGTTGCTGGCACGGGTTGTGGGGGGCAGGGGGACTCACCTGGTGGTTGAGTCGGAAGGTGTGTCTGTATGGTTGGCCAGGCTTGAGGCTCCTCAAGTCAAACAGAAGCAGGGAGAGCTGGTCACTGTCCAGGACATCCTTATCATAGAGGGTGAGCTCCAGAACATTCTGGGAATGGCAGGTGAGAGGTGGGAGCCTGAGGCAGGGCAGGAAGGCAGACAGCCCTCTCCCTCCCCTGGAGGAGCTCTCTCCCTCCACTGCCCGGGCACTTTGCTGGTCCTCACTTTCACAGCACCGTGGATCCGGTAGTGGAAGGTCTCATCCCACTTGGGATCACTGCAGTTGGCCACCATTCTTGTCTGGGTGGGACTAGAGGATGCAGTGGGCAGGAACAGTTGCACATAGCAATCAGCTTTGGACACTGCAGGTGGGATGGGGGAGGGGTCTTCAGAGTCTAGCTTTTATTGCTGTAAGGGTTCCCTGGAGGAGGCTGGGGCAGGAGGGGAAGGAGTGGATGGGGGAGAGGAGGCTGCCTGTGTGGGATGAGGAGTCCTGGGGAGAGCCAATGTCCTTAACTCCATCCGGACCACTTACACGTCCCTTTCAACTGAAGACTGTAGTAGCCAGTTAGAAGACCACATGGCCACACAGATAGTTGAGTAATCCCCTGAAAGGACCTGATTAGGGCAACAAAGTCCCCTTCCATGGTGAGCATTGGCGTGGAAAGCGGCTGGAGAACAGACTTTGATTTCTGACAACAGCCAGCCTCACGTGCTCACCCAGGCTGCACTGCTCTACTTGTTAGACTCGAGGAGGAGTCAGAGGTCTGCACAAGTCTCCCGTCCAGCCCCTGCCTGCCTGCCCCAGAGCTCCATCACTGGGGAGGACTCATTCCCTCCATGGCCAACACTAGCTACCCCTCTCCAAACACACACACACACCCCTACCTTAAGCCAGCTCCTGCTGGGCTCTGGGGGAAGCCCCAGGAAAGGAAGGGGAGAAAGGGTGGAATTAGGCATCACTCACGTAGATCCGTGCCCTGGATATTTCTGGCCCTCAGCACCTTCACCTGGAGGTCATAGTATGGGTGGGTTTCCCGCTGAAACAATAGAACTCTGGAACTCAGTTCTGGGAAGCCAGGTATGGGGCCTGATCACCTCCCTGCGGTGGTACCCAGCTCAGGCTTCCCTCGTCCCCTCACAGAGCAGCAGCCTGGCCTGGGGTCACTGAAGTCACTGTGCCTGGGACCGGAGAGGACTCGGGACACTGGGAGTTCAACAAGCCATTGATGAGCCTGGACTTTGAAATCAGTCAGGCTGGGTTCAAATCTAAACTCCACCACGGCCTAGCTGAATGGCCTTGGGCAAATAGCTTGATTTCCTCAAGCTTCATTTGCCCCATCTCTATGCTGGGGGTTTATAATCTCATAGGGTTGTGCTGACTTTTAAATGAGAAGTTCTATAAAGTGGCTGGTATTAGTGCTTAATACATGTAGCTACTGTTACTAATTACGGTTGTGACGCACCACCGCAAATGGGCAGCTCTCCTCACTTTCCTGCCCTGGCCAAGAGCTCGGGAGCCTAAGTGAGAGCTAGAGTACTGGACCTCGGAGATTAAAGATGAGAAGAGACAGTGGTGATCGACCCCACCCACCAGGACACTGACAAAAGCCACACCCCCTAGGAGGCGGCAGGGGAAGGGAAACCAGGTGTCACCCAGCTTGTACTGGTCTGATGAGTCCCGAAGAAGACAACAGCTTGGGCCCAAGAGAGGTTAACAACAGACCGCACTCTCCTGAGAGTGAGGCTACCCCTCAAAATCCCAGGAAGCCCCTTTCCCCTATCCCCCTTGGGCACTCTACAGCCAAGCTGGGGCATTCTGGGCAAAGCCAACAGCTGCAAGCATCATAGGACCTCACCCTCCATTCCTAATTTCGGGGAAGGGGGATCATTTCCAAAAGGCAAGGTTTTGGCCAACCTCTTTAATTTAAACTCCACCAGGCTGGTGAGAACCAGTGGGTCCCAGCCTAGATCAGAAGCCAATCCCAGGCTGGTCTCAGTCTTCACAGGGCTTCTGCAGTCCGCACTTCCCAGGCAAGACCAGGTAACTTACCCGACACTGGCTCCACTGAGGTCCCCTCTTCTCTCTCATGCGCAGCAGCACTGCCCCCAGGAGGGGCAGCCCCTTGCCTGCCAGCCACCTTGGCCCGAGGTGCATGGCGGGGCAGCACAGTTCTCAGTCGGAAGCCCTGTGTGCTTTCCAGAGCCACCCTGCTCTCCTCTGGCTACACTCACTGCTAGCTCAGGTCTGACAGGAAACATCCAGATGGGGAGGGTGGAGCTGGCTACTCTCCTGAGGACTCAGGGTTGGGTGGCCTGCTGGGGCTGGAGGTGGGGTTTGGTGTGCTCCAGGAAGTGATTGGAAGTGACAATTCCCTCAAGCAAAAGACACCTCAGTCCCCCTCCGAGAGGCTGAGGAACTGGGACTCTGATTCCCAACCCTAGCTCCTGGTTAACCTCCGGCTGCTTATGGAAAATAGATACCTGAGCCTCACCCCCTAGATGATTCGACTTTGTGGGTGTGGCTAGAACCCAGGTGTTATGATTTCCAACAAGCCTTCTAGACAATGCTGACACAGCAGGTGTTAGGAGGGGATGGAAGATAGGAAGTGCTGCAACAGGGCCTTGCCTGCTCCAGCTACAAAAATGTCCTGAAACCATCTACCCTTCAAGTCCCACCTTGCCCACAGCTCTTAAGCAGAAACATGGACATCTCTGATTCAGTTTTATCTGGACCCAAATGTGTTTCTCATCTCTTGTGACCTCCCTCATTTATTCATCAAACACTGACAGTCTGCTGTGTGCCAGACTTACACTAGGCCTTGCAACCAAAGGGGAGGAGGATCCATCTGTATCCTGAGGAAATTCACAGCCTCATGACTCTGTGTCACTTTTGCCCGGGGCCCTCTTCTCGGGATCGGTGGATGTGCCTGGATGGTCCAGGTAAACAGGTAGGGATATCATCAGGTGGTATCAATACGGACAGCTAAAAAGTAGGCCTGCCTCTCCTTATGCTACTGGAGATAAGGCTTTAGAGAGTCCCCTTTTGATCATTGTAAGCCTTAGGCTAGAGATGGTACGTGACCGTCTGTGAACCACAGCGGTCTGGATGGCCGAGAAAGGCAGTTTCCAGAAGAAAAGATCTCTGGGGCAGTGAGCTGTTGGGAGATAATTTCTGTTCATCAACCAAGACTTAGTCATCTCCGCTCTCCTCCCCCAGGCCTGAGGTGGAGACTAAAGAAAACAACATCCAAAAAAAGAGGTGATTCAACTCCAGAATGAACCCTGTCCGCACGTTGAGATGAGAACCCCCTAGAAAAGAAGAGGATGACTGCCATTGGCCAGGCCCCAAGGGGAGGGCCTATTTCTGCTTAACTTGGAACAGAGCCAAGACCTGTGCCGGGGTCTCAAGAGATGCTGGAGTGCCAGCGCGCTGGTGTTACCTACACACGGTGTGTGCAGGCTCCACGCTGGAGGGGCCCGAGTGGGAGCACGGACTTGGCTGCGGCACACACAGCCATCTGGCATCCCACGCTCTGCATTGTACGATACCGTCTCCTGGAAATCACATGCCCCGTGCCTCCGAAGAAAATTCAGGATGACCACAGAGGGGGACATAGAAGGACCAGACTGCCTTTCTGGTGCTGGCCAAAATGGACCAACCTTCTCAAACATACTTGGGTCCTTCAATCCCACCAATTCCATACCTTTCATGACTCTCCCAGTCCCTAGGAGCTGCAGGAAGAGGCAGGAGTACATCACATATGTGAAGTGCAGGGGGAAAGAGTTGGGACTAGCTGGAGGTGGTATGTGTCCAGCAGAACCTGGTGAGGCTGGAAATGTTCCATGTCCGCACTGCCCCACTATCGGCAGCCAGCCACACTAGCTGTGCTGAATGGCACAGATCGAGACATACAGGACAGAGGTGTCATTCTGACTTCTTTATCGTTAATTGGCTTATTCTTATCAATTCTTAGATAAATCACTATCTCCTCATTGTTATTTCCATCAAACTTCACAGAAAAGGGTGGGGAGAGACTCAAATAGGCTGGTGTCTTACTTTATGACATTTATTATGAGATCCTCATGAGTCATTACAGAGCTTTTGTCTCTTGCCTTCTTCATACCTCCACAGAGGGCAGACGGAGGGAAGGAAGAACGGAGTTGGGAAAACGGGGTTATGTATTCCAGAAGGAGGAAAACACACATTCTTTATTCTATTGCTTCAAACAGATGTGCCACAGAAGTTGTGAGGATGGAAGATACAAACACAGCAAGCCAGGGAGACAGGGCTGGTGGGGTGGGGCGGGTTTCCGAGGCACAGAGGGAGGGTTGGCCCGATGACTTTTGTGCTGCTTCCAGTGGAAGCTCCTTCCAGCTGGTGCCAACAGGTCCAAGGGCAGCATGGCTTCTCATAGGTTGGTATGGCCAGGTGGGACATGGCTCTTCCGAAGCATTGCTCTGCCTTCCAAACCTGAGCAGAGTCCCTGCCTGCATGAGTGATGCTGAGGGCACACACTCTGTACTTTAGACTCTCTGTGGACACTGTGCCTGGGAGGAGCCAAGTCTACAACACTCCCCGCGCAACCTCCAACACACCCCCACATGCCGTGGTGCTGCGGTTTAAGAAGAACCATGGCCTGTCAAGGCCAGGAGCCGAAAACACTGTCAGGGCCAGGCACCATGACCCACCCTTCCCACCGTTAAAAACACAGCATCCCTTCCCACCGTTAAAAACACAGCAGCATCAAGACTGAGTCTGCAAGACCCCAGGGAGGACAGGGGGCAGGGCGTGCACTCCCGTAGGTCTTCTGCCTGTCATGCTGGACACTCCTCCTGGGTGCCTCCAGTGCCTGGGCAGGGAGGGGGTGTTCTCTGCCCCTTGCAAGTGCTCCAGGGATGTGGCAGTGAGTTCCTTCATAAACCCGTGCATTGCAGGCCACCTCCCACTGCACTGTCAGCCGTTGCCACACACCTCACGAGCATGCCCACCTCCTGTCCCTGTCAGCTCCTGATCTGATCGCTCCTATGTGTGACAGAGACCCACCTACCTACAAAAGGCCAGTGCAGTCCTCCAACCCTTGCAACACGAAGCTGGAAAAGGACAGCCAGGCCAACTGTGAGGCGAGCAGACGACACTAGCTGCGAAGGGAAAGATGCCAAAGCACAAAGCACTGTGCTCACAGAGACCAAGCCACCCTGCCCTGGGCAGCTGCTGGGTGACCCAGGAGCAGATGCATCTGCACAGGTCTGCCTCAGAGGTCATATAGCCGTCCTCAGAGCCACCGTCACACTCGCCCCGGGGGATGGAGGATGATGCTCTCCTAACCTTCCAGGCACAGAGCTCTCAGTCCAAGGAGGACCTATTTACAACACACCTGACCACCAGTTATCAGCGTATCCTGGAAACCGAGACTTCCCCTCACCTCTCATTTTACCTTGTTTGTATGTCACCTACTCCTGGTGTGGGGAAAATGGGAGACAAAGCATGGGGGGGGAGGGGCAGTGGAGAGACTGAGGAAGAAAATCAACAGTGAGGACGAAAGGGAGACTGAACAGGATATGACGAGTGGGCAGGACTCAGGGGATAGGGGGTGTGGTGACTATGGAGAAATGACTGTCATCACCTAGAGAGCCAGGGCGGGCCCGTGTGGCAAGAGGAGCTCTAGGATGGCTCTCCTCCCAGGCGCCAGGCCACTGCACAGGGGGCTCAGCGCCAAGGCCTGCACGTGTCTTCATAGAAAACTGCATAAACAATCTCGCGGTTATGGACACTTGAGACACTCTCTTTGTTCAGGTGATTGGTGTGCAAAGGCAGGACAATGCCCTTCCCCACCTCCTCCCATCCAAGCGGGTAGTAAATTCTCTGAAACCGCCTGCAACGCAAATGGTATATAAGGTGTAGCTAATCTCTTTTTCTATCAAAAAGCTGGTAACACCAGACCGCAAGTCTGATTAAATTCAGAGATGTTCCACGGCTCAAGGTAGCCAGGAGTGTCCAAATGGGGAGACAGCTGGTGGTGGAAACAGCCCCCCATTCCTAAGGCCGGTGCTTCTTCCCCACTCTGGGATAGCCGACTGTCCATATAAAGAGTCCCTGGCATGCTGGGCTCAGGTGTCAGCTGGGTTGACCTCTTTGGAACAGAAGTAGTGCACGACCACTCCGTTGGGGTATCTTGCAAATGCACTGTAGAAAGGAAAACGGCTCAGGAGAGAAGACCACTTCTGGAAAAGGTGCCTTACTCAGGGGCCCTCCCAAAAGCGACCCACCCTAACCACAAGGAACGGCAAACCCCTAGGGTCTTCTGAATTTACACAGCCACCATCTCTGTCAAATAACCAAACAGAGCACGAGCTCCATGCAGTCTGAAGGCATGGGAATGCTTCTTCTTAAGTCATCACTGTGAAATACATGGCAGATGGAGAGGTTCTGCTCATCAGAGCAAGTTTTAGACGACTTCAAACAATAGACAGCAGGTTAGGTCTTTCTAAAGAAAAGGATTCTTCCACTCATGTAAGAAAAGGGACAAAGTGCCCTGCTTTTTGCAAGCAAGGAGACAGACTGGAGTATATGCTCCAAACAGAATGATGCTGGCCCAGGATTTTACTCAAGTCATGAGGCAGCAGATGGAAAGATCTTTTTCTTCCTTCACAGGCACACCCCAAAAGATAAGAACTTTCTCCCACGTACGACTCATACACACCCACTGGTTACATCACAACGTCTAGGTACCAGAAGGGAAGGGCTGTACAGGCACGAAGTCAAGAGCCCCGTGCCATACGCTGCAAGTCTTTAAATCCCCAAAGCTAACCCGCAACACACAACAGGACGGCTCTCTGGAAGCTCAAGAAGTAACAGTGGCCGAGACAGCCAAGAGCCATGCTTTCCGCATGAGCTAAGGGCAGAAATCCATCCTGCGTGGGACCCACACACAGCCATGCAGGAGGCTCACCTGTTCCCGATCTTCTTCTTACACACCATGCAGACCTTCTCCTCCGTGATGATGCACTTCACCTGCTGATGTAAAATCCGCTCTTCCTGGACCTGTGAGAGGAGAGTGACTGGGACAGAAGCCCAGCGTCCAGCACACAGAACTGAAGGCAGAGGCTGGCGCTGCCTCATCCCCCAGCCCCCACAGACGCCTCTAATGGAAACACTTGCAACCAACTGTCAAGTTGCTTATGACATCAGTTTGAGCTACAGCATTAAAGGAACACAAAGCTCTGCTTTTATCTCTGGGGAATATGTGGTAACTGTCTCATACTAAAGAAGTACAACCCCACCCTAGAGTCTGGAAGGTTCATACCCTCAGAAATTCTGCATGGAGAAGGTTCTTGAGCACTTGATTGAACCGTTTTTTTTGTGCATTTTCTTCCAAGACCTTTTCCAGAAAGATGCGTATATCATTAATCTGAGTGTTTGCTGGTAGAAGGTTGATGGCCTGGGGACAGGAACAGAGATGGGAACAGGGTGAGACAGAACAAAAGTGAGCCTGAGGAGAAGTCTGAAGCCACACAGCTCTCCAACCTCGGTCCCTTTCTCTGTCCTGTCCTCTCTTGAGTGTGCCCCCAAGTGCATCTCATCTCCCCAGAAGAGCTCCTGACCTTGGTGGTGTCCAGCTTGCTGTGGTGCAGCTCGAGGACCTGCAGGGCTGCCTGGAGATTGGCTTGTGGCTCTAGCAATTCCAGCTTGATTGGTCCCAGGCAGTGCACACTGGGGGGCGACAGGTACATCCGGAGCAAGGACAGATACACCTGTCTCACACAAGTCACATACATCAGGCTGGTGGTAAGCCTTTCAGAACCCCCCAGCATGACCACACCTAAAAATAAGTAAGAGCTGCCCTGGAGCACATAAAATTCATCATTTGTCACATTTTAAAAGCTCTTGGTAAAGTCAGTCAACTGAAGAGGTAAAAAATTAAGGACTGTTTTTCATGAGGGAAAGAAAAAAACAACCCCAAATGCCTTGCGTTTATTAAGCATCATACTACTGACAAAACACCAACACTGCAAAATGACTCAAAAAGACCCCTCCTAGGAATCTGGCTTTGAGGCTGTGACCCTATCCCATCTTGGCAGATGAGACTTAACCTGAAATGAGACACCATCTTTCCTACTGGGGCCAGTAACACAGCACTCAACATTCCAGGCTGGCCAATTCTTCTTTGAGGGTGGCCCGTGCACTGCTTAGCAGCAACTCCAGCCTCTACCGCCTAGATTCCAGTTAACCCCACGCCCCAGGCATGAGAGTCAAAAGTGTGTCCAGACACGGACAAATCCATGTGCATTCTAGACAGAGCACAAAAGTGCAACTCCTCGCAACTGTCAGGCTTTATTATACAAGGTGGGACTCTTCCAAAAGCGAAGGGGTTAGGGACGCTACTAACCATCACAGCAAGCCAGAACCATCCCGAGCAAACCAGGATGTACAGTCACCCTGCCTCTCCTCAATACACATGTGCAGAATCAGGGATCTCAGCCACTCCTACCAGTATCCCCTGTGATCGCCTCCGAGGGGGTGGGCTGTGCTGTGAGGGACAGTGGAAAGTGCACACGCTCCCTGGGGCCAGTGTCACTACTTACATCTTTGTTGCCATCTCTGTTTTGGTCGTAATGCTTGTGGCAGTATCTGCAAGGGAGAAAGTGGTGAGACGAGGCAAGAGCAGCTGTGTCGAGAGAGGTCATTGATTCAGCCGCGGGAGCAGCCTCACGATGGCGCCACAACTGGGGGCCAGCAGGGGAGGCAGAGTGGAGGGGAGGCCGCTTGCTCTCCCGTCTCTCTTCCCTCTGCAGGGCCTGCTGTTGGGTTCACTGGGTGGTGTGATGGTGGTGGGGTGGGGGGGCGGGAAGGGGGGAAACGTACTCCTCGGCCATCTTTGTGTCCTTCAGGATGTGCACGTAGATGAAGAGCGCTTGCTCGTGCTTCCCCATGCGGCCCAGCAGCAGTGCCCGCTCTTCTAAGAGGCCTGGGAGGAGGAAGAAGCGTGAGTAACCTTCACCACCACTGTGCAAGCACAGGCTGGGAAGCTAAGCTGTTACACAACTATGTGAAAGTATTTGTATTACTTGGGGTTTTTTTCAAGGAGAAAACTGCTAAAATTAGAAATGGGAGAAGGGAGCTATTTTAGAAAGTACTTTATCCCATCTTTTTTGTGATCACTTCTAAACTGGCTAAGAACTCTCATCCAAAGACCAAGTGCATAAGCACCCAAAAGGCGCCAAGTGCTCCCGCTAAGGAAAGCATTTGGAAACATTTGGTCTCTGCTCTCCCGGAGCTCAGCCATCATGCATATGTGTGTCTTTTTTCAGATAAACGATGCCAGATTACAAATATTGCTAAATAATGAACTTGCCCAAGAACATGTGCTGATGCAGGAAACAGGTCTCAACCTGGCCAGCAACTGCCAAGTGGTTCACACCCAAAAGAGACTCTTCTCAGTCACGGTACAAAAGCGAGTCTTCAGATGGCACAGAACTGCAGCCCTGGCCTGAAACACGGGGCCTTCTCCAGCCCTGACTTGTGGGAAGAGTAGGGAACTGGGGAAAAGGGTAGGATGGGTTTTTGCATTACCTTCTGCTGAAGTGGCTTCTGGCCATGAGCCAGACACTCACCATCAAAAGGAAAGTCACAGATGAGCCGGCCTGGATCATAGTAGCCCGAAATTTCCAAGAACATAAGGAGCTTCCGTCGGTATTCTCCCAGCTCACCCTCTTCCTCTCCAGCAGGGACTGGAGTTTTGCCTTCAAAGGAAACAAAGCTTAGTATGAAAGGCTGCTGCTGGACGGCAATATGGGGTCATCAAGAAAAACGAAAGGGATGGGGTTCATGATATCACCACAGCGATCAGAAAGGGCCCCCAAAGTGGGTTCCAGCTGGATTTTTCTTAGTTTATGGTCCCTGCACGACCCCCAAAACATCGGCTTGAGATACAAAGAAAAACAAGCTGCACAAATGCTCCTGTAAGCAAACCTGTTTCTTATCAGCACAGCTGCCATCTTACAGACAAATCTGTTCCTTCCCCCTCCCCTAGGGGCGATGCTCAGAGATGCCCAGATCCAGACAAGAGCTTTCGAGTCTCCCGTGCTGGCTCACTTGGCTGCTCTGGGGCCTCTGAGGAACTTCCCACCCACCTGGGCCCCGCAGAGGAGAGTAAGTTCTGCTTCCCTATGCCACACGGCACCCTCGGGTCCCAGGTCACCTCTAAGGCCCAGGGCCACTTGGCTTTCTACAAGAACTGGTACCTGCAGGGAAGGACAGGAGATATTCCTTCATCAGACCTTGCACCTTCTCACAGTACAGCTGGATCAGGCAGTTGTGGAACCGAGAGCCTGTCTCCTCCCAAACGTGGATGACGTGTTCCTGAGGCAAGACATGGGTCTACCTGGTACCCTCTATGCTGGGACCCAGCTCTGTCTCCCTGTCTCCCTCACATTTTTAAGGCCCAACAGGTCCCATCCAGATGGTCTCCTAATGAAGCGATAGCTCTTTTAAAACAACCAGGCAATCTTGGACTACAACCCAGAAACATCAGGGATTGTTTTCTTTTCTTTTTTAAAAAGATTTTATTTATTTATTTGAGAGAGAGAACATAAGAGGGGTTGAGAGGCAGAGGGAGATGGAGTAGCAGACTCCCCACTGAGCAGGGAGCCCAAGGGACCCTGGATCATTACTTGAGCTGAAGGAAGATGCTTAACTGACTGAGCCACCCAGGCGCCCCATGGATTATTTTCTTGATTTGTAGTCTAAGCTCCTTTATTAACTTTGTCCCATAATCCTCTAAACTCTCACATCTGCCCATGCAATTACAGTTACATAGTTGCATTCTGCTACTTAAAACCAATTTGGTTGTCCTGTGGTCCTGGCTGAATCAATGGCCATACAAACATGGCTTTGAGATGTTTCTCTCCGCCATTCTCTTCTATCCCTCTGTACTTTATCTAGATTTAGAAGGCATTCATCAAAAGTAACATTTCCAGGTTGATCTACCAAGATCTTTCTTCAGAGGAGGCAGAAATAATCTTCCTTAAATTTCTACCAGTCCCCAGGTGACATAAACCCCAATCTGAATTGCCCAGTATTGAATTGCCTGACTGCCCCACGTGGTCCTGGATCCCACATTTAAAGGTTTTTAGTTCAGATCAAAAAGAGATCTTACCAGATAAGGAATAGCCAGACCCTTAAAATTCTCCACCAAGAAGCCGAGCACTCGGTCCCGTGGCAGAGACTCTACCTCCGGAAGGTCTTCGGTAAAGATCTGTGGGAACAAACCGGGGTTCCAGAAGCAGAACCATCTGACTGCAGTGCTGCCAACCACACATGCACACACAGACACGGTGGAGGCTCAAGTGAACTTCTGAAGGGGGAAGGGTCTACCAGATGGCACCTGTGTGCCATCTCGTGTGACACACTAGGTCGCAGGCGCTGGTCTCCTGACGTCTGTGGAAGTCTCTCTCTGCTACATTACACCATTGTCTCCTATTTCCCAGGCTACTCCTCTGAATGCCAGAGAAACTGCATGAATCCTACCCCCACCTCCAGCCACCACTGCCTAAGTAGAATTAGGACCCAGTGTGGTACTAGATAAAGCCAAGAGATCCCCGTGACCTACCTTCAGGCCATCCTCTGGGAAGTCTCGCAGCACCCATACAGAGTAGGAGAAAATCAAATGCAGGTTTTCTGTGCCTGGAGGTTAAAGATTGGTTGGCAGGTGAGGCCCACCCTGACCATAGGACTGCAAAGGCAGGTGCAAAGGTTGCCCCTGAATTTACTTTCCAGGAGAGATGGTTCTGTCCAAACACCAGTCACTCAGGGGTACTTGCCCCTACTGGGCTGGTTACATGCTAAAGGGCTGTCACAGTTCCACCATGGGGGAGGGGGGGGACTCTGACCTCAAGTGGAGAAACAAAGCTGGGTGAGCACAAGGGAGGGAGAGTCTTGACCCACCAGAATCAGAAATGGAGGGAGATCAGGTCCATTTGAACACAATCCTCTCCCCTTTCCCTTTCAAAAGTTGGCCTCACCAAGATGCTGCAGATACTGCACTGTCCTCTCGTGGCCTTTCAGAGGCGAGTTTGCTTTCTTGGACTGGTCTACCAGCACCTGCAGAGCTGGCCAGGAAGCCCCCGCCCAACAAAAAAGTCATTAGCCTCTTCCAGGAAATACATGCCCATGGGAAAGTCATTGTACTTCGGTGGGTTTCCCCTCTCCACAGACCACCCTCCCAGAACTGAGCCCCTACTCCAGCCACCTTTCTCGTGGAGCCCCTTCTTCTCATACAGTATGATCAGCTCGCTGTACTTGTGCGCCTTCTTCAGCACGTGCTCGCTCTCCTCGATGTGGCAGTGGTTGTTCTCCAGGCGGAGCAGAGGGGCCACCAGGGCCACGTTTGTCTACAGAGGAAGCACGACTTCTGTGGCAACCGCGTCGTGAAGGGACACCCCCACCCCCCACCCAGCCCAGGCCTGCTTCAGGCCGGAAGGCCACAGATGGAACACAAGCCAGAGAAGGCCAACTGCCCTTTTCCAGGACTAAAGGGAGTGGGGGGGGAAGAAAACACTGTCCCTGTTCACCCTGTAGCACCAACCCGTCTTACCAGAGAAGACCAGCCCACTGCAAATTCCGGGGCAATTATCTTGCCTTAACCTTTTAATTTCCAGAAGCTCAGAGGTGTCAGGTCAAGGCTGGGTGGTTGCCATCATCCAAGATGTCACTCTTATTGATGGCAGGACCCCAAAGTAGCCTTTTCCCAGCTTCTGGGGACTGGAGTCTTGTGGGTAGCGAGCGCCTGGAGAACTCACATGGAGGTAGCACTTGAGCAGGGTGGTGTCAATGATTTGCAACAGCTTCTTCTTGGATTTGATGGTGGGCGTGCCTTCCATAAGCGGGGAGGTGCTAGACTGGTGATCAGAGTCATTCAGCTTCTTTACCAACTGGCTTCGTTTCTGCCAAGGCCCAAAAATGTGGGGTTAAGGCCAGGACTCAATCATCCTTATCACCTGGGCCACCACGTAATTCCAAATACTGCCAACACAGCTCATGCCTATCCACCCTGATCTCACATTAGCACATCATTTTTCTTGGGGATCAAAACAGATGAATGCCAAATTGCCACAGATCCAGTAACAATTATTTATCAGATAGTTACTACATCCCAGGCACTATGACAAGAACTTTACGTCATCCTACTGTAAACCTACAACAAATGCAGACATTACTGTCATCCCCGCTTTACAAGCGAAGAAGACAAGGCACAGATATTACATCTCTCAGAAGCAGCTGAGGCAAGTTTCAAATTAGGGTCTAATTCCAAACCCCATGTTCTTTTATTTATTTATTTATTTATTTTTAAAAGATTCCATTTATTTATTTGACAGAGAGAGAGAGGGAGAGAGAGAAAGAGTGCACATAAGCAGAGGGAGAGGGAGAAGCAGGCTCTCTGCTGAGCAAGGAGCCCGATATGGGACTCACAGGACTCTGGGATCATGACCTGAGCCAAAGGCAGCTGCTTAACCAACTGAGCCACCCAGGCGCCTCCCCATTCTCTTCTATTAAAAAAAAAAACAACCAACAACTGTCTTGAGGTATAAGTAACATACAATAAAATGTACCCTTTTAAAGCATGAAATCCATTTTGACACATATGTAAATGCATGTAACCATGACCCCCATCAAGGAACAGAATGTTTCCTATCACCCCAGAAAGTTCCCTTGGACTCTTCTCAAAGAATCCCACCCACCTCTGACACCACAGATCTGATTTCTATCACTAGAGATCAGTTTTTACCTATCCTAGAACTTCATATAAATAGAATCATCCAGTCTGTACTATAGTGTCTGGCAATGCCCTCCGTTTTAGATGCTCTACCATCTCTCTGGCACAGGACTAGTTTCAGCTAACCTCAGACATTCCAAATGGCAGCGGAGAGGTCCAGGGAAAACGTGTGCTCGGAGTCCTAAAGCAAAGACACAGGCAATAGAAGGCTTTCTTCAGTGCCACAGGCTTAGGAGACATTCTGCCCCAGGAATGTTTCTCACTTGGTACAGACAGAGTCATGTCTGTGTGCTCCCCGCCATCTGCCAGCCATAGCTGGGTACCACTGGAGCACAACGTCAAGGAAGTGCTGAGGCTATGTGTGCCTGACCAGACCTGTGGGACCTTCACCAACCCAGAAGCAGGTGACAGGAAGCTGGCTTACAATTTCCCAGCAGTATTTCTCAGTGTCTCCCCAGGGGACCCCTTACAGAGGTCTTCAGAACACTTACAGGGAAAAAATTTACTAAGTTCTCTGACTCTGGGTAAGTGCCCAGGGAATATGTGACAAAAGTTTGGAGCGAACAGTCTTTAACGGAGACATTAGTTTTATTATTCACTTGAGAATTTCACTTATCTCTCCATAATAGTAAACTGTAAAAGAAAACTTACATCTAAATACTCCTAAGTCTTAAAAAAAAAACAAACATGTTATAGAAGAATATTTATTGACAGAGAAAGGCTTTCTCAATATACAGCTAAGTTTTTAAAAAGTAAGCCATAGAACAACTTTAGTTTGTTTGGCAACAGGAACCCCATAAATAAATTTTATTTTTATTTTTTTAAAGATTTATTTATTTGAGAGAGAGATCAAGAGATCGCATGCACGTGAGTAGGAGGAGGGGCAAAGGGAGAGGGGAAGAAAGAATCCTCCAACAGACTCCCTGCTGAGTGCAGAGCCTAACGCAGGGCTCAAATCAGGACCCCAAGATCATGACCTGAGCTGAAATCAAGAATCATCATCTACTCAATGGACTATGCCACCAGGGGTCCCAATAAATTTTTAAAAAACTGAATTCATGAATACATACCCAAGCATCCCACAGAGACATTGTGGGTTTGGTTCCAGAACACTTCAATAAAGCAAGTATCTCAATAAAGCTAGCCAAATTCATTTCTTGGTTTCACAGTGCATACAAAAGTTATGCTTACACAGTATGGTAGTATTATATCTAATGAAATAATGTATATACCTTAATTTAAAAATGTCTTATTAAAAAAAATAAAAATAAAAATAAAAATGCCTTATTGCTAAAAAATGCCAACCATCATTGAGATTTCAGTGAGTTGTAATCTTTTTGCTGGTGGAGGGTCCTGACTCAATGTTGGTGACTCAGGGCTGGGGTGGCTGTGGCAATTTCTTAAAATAAGACAACAATGAAGTATGCCACACCAACGGACTCTTCCTTTTACGAATGATTTCTCTGTAGCATGTGATGCTGATAGCATTTTACCCACAGAACTTCTTTCAAAACTGGAGTCCAGGGGCACCTGGGTGGCTCAGTGGGTTAAAGCCTCTGCCTTCAGCTCAAGTCAAGATCTCAGGGTCCTGGGATCGAGCCCCGCATCGGGCTCTCTGCTCAGCAGGGAGCCTGTTTCTCTTCCTCTCTCTCTCTCTGCCTGCCTCTCTGCCTACTTGTGATCTCTGTCTGTCAAATAAATAAATAAAAAATAAAATCTTAAAAAAAAAAAAACAAAAAACTGGAGTCCATCCTCTCAAATGCTGCCACTGCTTTACTAACTATGTTTAAGGAGTATTCTAAATCCTTTGTTGTCATTTCAACAGTTTCGCCAGGAGTAGATTCCATCTCAAGAAACCACTTCCTTTGCTCATCTGTAATAAGCAACTCCTCATCCATTAGTTTTTCATGAGCTGGCAGCAAGTCACTCACATCTTCAGGCTCCACTTCTCATCGAGTTCTCTCGCTATTCCCACCACATCCCAGTTACTTCTTTCACTGAAGTCTTGAGCCCCTCAAAGTCATCCTTGAGGGCTGGAATCAACTTCTTCCAAATTCCTGTTCATGTTGATATTCTGACCTCTTCCCATGAATCATGAGTGTTCTTAATAGGATCCAGATTTTTGATTTTTTTTTTTAATTTACTTTATTTACTTTACCCAGGTATGGAGGAATCATTATCTATAGCTGCTAGAGGCTTGTGAAATGTATTTCTTAAAGAAGACTTGAAAGTTAAAATTATTTCTTGATCCATGGGCTGCAGAAAAGATGCTGTGTTAGTATGAAAACAACATTAATCTTACTGTACATCTCCATCAGAGCCCATGGGTGACCACATGCATTGCCAGTGAGCAGTCATAGTTTGAAAGGAATCTTTTTTTCTGAGTTGCAGGTCTCAACAGGGGGCTTAAAATGTTCAGTAAACTATGTTATGAACAGACATGCTGTCATCTGGGCTTTGTTGTTCCATTTACAGAGCACTGGCAGGGCAGGTGTGTAGCATCACTCTTAAGAGCCCTAGAATTTTCGAAATGGTCAAAGAGCATTGCTCCAACTTCAAGTCACCAGCGGCATTAGCCCCTAAGAAGAGTCAGCCTGTCCTTAAAAGCTTTGAACCCAAGCACTGACTTCCCCTCTCTGGCTATTAAAGTCCTAGTTGGCATTTCCTTCCAACAGAAGGCTGTTTCATCTATACTGAAGACCTGTTGTTGAGTGGAGCCACATTCATGAACAATCTCACTGAGATCTCCTGGAGAACTTGCTGCAGCTTCTCCATCAGCACTTAGCACTTCACCTTGTACTTTACATCATGAAGATGCCTCCTTCTTAAACCTCATGAACCAACCTCTGCTAGCTTCCAACTTTTCCTCTGCAGCTTCCTCACCTTTCTCAGCCATCACAGATTTGAAGAGAGTTAGGGCCTTGCTCTGGATTAGGCTTTGGGGAAGGGGAATGTTGTGGCTGGTTTGATTTCTATCCAAACCAGTAAAACTGTCTCCAAATCAGCAACAGCCTATTTTGCTTTCTTATTCATGTTCACTGCTGTAGCAGTTTTAACTTCCTTCAAGAGTTTTTCCTTTGCTGGGGCGCCTGGGTGGCTCAGTAGGTTAAAGCCTCTGCCTTCGGCTCAGGTCATGATCCCAGGGTCCTGGGATCGAGCCCCACATCGGGCTCTCAGCTCAGCATGGAGCCTGCTTCACCCTCTCTCTCTCTGCCTACTTGTGATCTGTCAAATAAATAAAATCTTAAAAAAAAAAAAAAGAATTTTTCCTTTGCATTCACAACTTGGCACAAGAGGCCTAGATTTTGGCCTATCCTGGCTTTTGACATGTCTTCCTTGCTAAGTTTAATTATCTTTAACTTTTGATTTAAAGTGAGAAACAGGGGCGCCTGGGTGGCTCAATGGGTTAAGCCTCTGCCTTCAGCTCAGGTCATGATCCCAGGGTCCTGGGATAGAGGCCCAAATCAGGCTCTCTGCTCAGCGGGGAGCCTGCTTCCCCCCTCTCTCTGCCTGCCTCTCTGCCTACTTGTGATCTCTCTCCGTCAAATAAATGAATAAAATCTTAAAAAAAATAAATAGAGTGAGTAACAGCGATTCCTTCTTTTACTTGAAACACTTAGAAGCCGTTGTAGGGTTATTAACAGACTTAATTTCAGTATTATTGTGTCTCAGGGAGTAGGGAAACCTAAAGAGCAGGAGAGGTAGGGGAACAGCCAGCTGGTAAAGTAGTCAGAACACAGACATTTTACTAAATTTGCTATCTTATATGGGGACAGCTGGTGGCATCCCAAAACAATTACAACAGTGACATCAAAGATCACAGATCACAAAAATAAATACATTAATTATGAAAAAGCTTGAAATGATGTGAGAATTACCAAAACGTGACAAAGATACCAAGTAAGTAAATGCTGTTGGAAAAATGATTCCAAAAGACTTGCTCACTTCAATTTGTTAAAAAAAAAAAAAAAAAAAAAAGCAGCATCTGTGAAGCACAATAAAGGAGGTATGCCTCCAAAGGTCTAGAAGGACAACACTATAATGTTGGTTACTTTTCTCTGGGTGATAGGGTTACAGGAGATTTATTTACTTTTTTTTTTTTTTTTAACTTTTGCTATATACTTTTCTGTATTTGCCTGGTTTCCTGCATAAAGCATGTATCTTCCCACAAGTATGTATGTTCCAAAAGAGTGTTTCAAAAAACTGATTATTTTCTATCCACTAAAATTTATTCTTCTGAGTTCCTAGGAGAGCTTCATGTGAATTTGCCAGAAATCTGGTACATTTCCTGCTATCAAGATTTGGCATCAAAGCTCAGTGGTACGATTGACTAGGGAGGTGAAGGAGAAAGAAATGCACCCAGCCCACCGTAACTTCTAAGGCATTCATTTACAGAATGCCCGTGCAATCGGAGAAGGCCCACCCTTCTCTGCCATAGAAAAGCAGGCACCGGAACTCCCAGGTGAACTCTTCCACACCCCCCTGTACCATACCTACCTGTGTCAGGTAGTCAATCAGAGCTAAGTGTGCCTTCTCCAACTCAGCCCCCGAGAGCCCAGGCAGCGGGTTAGGGTACTGCAGCTGCTTCCTGTAGTCTGTGGGCAACAGGTCCGGGTACAGGCCCATCACATGGGTAGGATCTACATGGAAGGGAAACATGATTCCCCAGAAAGGAGCACAGCAATTTAAGGATCAAATAAAACAAGACCATTGTAATAGCAAAATAAGTTCCATACTAATTTTTTTTAAAGATCTTTTTTATTTTTTAAGTAATCTCTATACCCAACATGGATTCAAACTCACAACTCCGAGATCAAGGGTCACATGTTCTATCAACTGAGGCAGCCAGGCACCCTCAGACTCATTTCTTAAATTAAATAACTCCAAGTTCATAAAGAGTCAATGAGCTCTATGCTTCTATAATTTGAGCACTAATAACATGTATATTTCACTAAACCATAACAAAAATGGTTTGACTCTATATTCTAAGGCATACACACATACACATATCCAGAATTGGAATGGAAAATTCATGAATTCTCTAAAAGTGGAGAAGAAAAAATTCCCCAAGGAAAAACTGTTAAGACATTAAAGGTGAATAATCAATAGCCTTAAAAATAAAAGAATTGTATATAAAGAAAAGAATATTACTAAAACAAATTACTATTACTAAAACAAAGCCAGACAATGGTCTAGGGCATATATATTTGCCGGATACATGGCAAGAAGCTAATAAATTAATTATATAAAATGTGAGTTGGTAAAAAAAAAAAAGATTTCATATGATAAAGAGGCAAAAGACATAAACAACTGACAAGAAAATAATATAAATAAGTGGGAAAACGTTCTGCTACATTAAGAATTAGAGCAGTACATTAAAGAGTAAAGTCTGTAGAAAAATGTTTATATGATATTATCCAGGGCTTACAATATTATAAAACTGAATCACTCTTACAATGCCAAGGCAAAAAATACTGCTACTTCAATAAGGAGAAAAGCACTTGGGCTCACCAATCCCACTTCTAGGAGTTTACCCTAAGGAAACAGTTTAAAAGATGGGAGGGGGAAGACACATCTGAATGAGCAGGTCACATAAGGAACATTATTTGTTCTGGAAACAATGTGGAATTCCTTCAGCAGCAGAACTATAGTCTATGTCAACTAAGAGACTATAATGCAATCATTACAAATTTTAATTACGAAGGGCACACAGCAACATGGAAAAACACTAACAATTTTAAGTAACAAAAACTATAAAAACGAATACTGTTATAATTATACCGAGATGTACACATGTGGGAAAAGCTTGGATGAAAAAGACACAAAACTAGAGTCAAGGCTAGATCTAGAGTAAGGTTTTTTTTCCTTTAACACTTTAATAAATGTTTCGTCCTAACATTACTTTATTTTCATTCAAACTAAAAAAAAAAGTTTGGGGAACAGGAGAAGGCCATGTCCTTCTCCTAGAAGGAGCTGAGCTCCAGACAAGCAGACCAGAAGAGAAATGCTACCCAGCCTTGCCTTGAAGCCCCCAGAACGCACATCAGCCCCAAGAAACCGGTGTCTGACCACAGTATTTCTGCCAAGCGAGGAAGACTGTGTTCCTCAAAACCTGAGATAATGTGAAAGAGACACTCCTGAGAAACAGCAACCAAATGGGGTAGTTGGCAATTCCGTGTGGCTCCCGCACAGAAGCGCAGTCTGAGGAACGCAGACAACCGCTGGGGACCCGGAGCGCATCTGCTGTCCTTTGGTGGCTTCCCGCACCATGGTGCATGTCTACAAACATGGCTCTAATCACATCGCTCTACTTAAAACCTTGTGATGTCACCCGAAGAAGCCTACAATACAAAGTCCAAATTCCCTGGCAGCATTCAAGGTCCTCTAGGATTCAGACCCAACATCTCTTTCTCATGTGATCAAGCACCACCATCATCACACTGGGCTATGGCTCACAGACCCTCAACCACCACTGGGTGTCTCCTCCCACCCACCTTCCTTTACACTCTGCTTTTTCTTCTATCTTCCAGAGCCTGGTCACTGCTTCTTGAGACTCCTGACTTAACTCTCCACAGTCCTGCAGACATTTATTCCCATGTTTCACTGAGTGGTTTTACATGTAAGCACCTTGTGGACAGACAACATGTCCTATTTATCCGCGAAGCCTAGGATCAAAGATACAGCTGCCACTGCCATCGCTTATCTGAGCTGCCTTTGGGCCGATGTTCACTGAGTCCAGGATTATGCCACACATTGAATTCTCAGTAACAGAGACAGGCAATTCACAATGGGATTATATTCCTTATGCAGAACAAAGGATACAGATCGACTCTTCTCTAGCCACACGGATCTGGCTGCTTCTGGAACAGACTAGGCAGTATTCCAACCTCACCACCTTGCCACCGGCCATTCCTTCTACCTGCACTGCACCTGCCCAGACAACTGCCCGGTTCATTAAATAGCCTCCTTTAGGCCCTAACTTCTCAGAGATGCTTTCCCTATTTTATCTTAAATTATAATCCTAATACCTATCTTCAGTACTCCTTATCCCCATTTCCCTGCTTTACTTTTCTTAGAACTTACCACGTCCCAATATATTATAAATTTGCTCATTTATTTGGCTGTCTGCCCCGTCTCCAACAGAATATACGCCCCACTACTTGGTACCCAGAATAGTCTCCAACGCATGGTAGAAGCTTGATAAAATTTTTATTGACTAAGTAAGTAATGAATATAGTATCTGAACAAATTCAATAGTCTAAGGCTCAATTTCAAGATCTAAATAGGGGTTTCAAGAAATATAAAAACTGGGGTGCCTGGTGGCTCAGTCAGGTAAGTGTCTGCCTTCGGCTCAGGTCATGATCCCGGGGTCCTGGGATCAAGCCTCATGTGGGGCTCCCTGCTCAGCAGGGAGTCATCTTCTCCCTCTTCCTCTGCCCACCCCATTCCTCCCCAGCTTGTGCTCTCTCTCAAATAAATAAATAAATAAAATCTTAAAAAACAAAAGAAATACAAAAACTATCTTATTTACATTCTTGCCATTCCATACATCATGCTCAACCACCAGGACTCCAAACCCCACGGTCTCAATGCCGTGCATCTTACGAAACCTGCATGCAAACACCTATGGCACTTGCCTTTCTATCTTGTAATAGAGCTTTTTATGTACAAGTTGTAGGTTGCCACAAGGAAATGACTCTACAGTACTGGTTCTTAAACATTTTTAGGATCTAAGAAATCAGAGGATGAGATAAAATGTACTGACCCTCTCTCCAGGAAAAACCCACATATGAAAAAAATTTTGTAGCGAGTCTAGGGTGGTTCACCAACTTGATAGAGCCCACTCATAGGCCCTATGTTCCCAGTGAGAGCAGAGAGAGCTTCTACATCAAGCGGCAGAAATAGGCCACCCTTATAAGAATCCTATCTGTGGAACACAATAAAGGGAGAGGCAGGAAAGCAAACCTGGGCCCGCCCCAACCTACCCTAGGGGGATCAAAGGACACTGGGCCTGGTAGTATGATATTCCAGCCATCTGAGACTGTTCTCTGCAGCCTGGCCTCCCTCTGGCTCAGAAGAAACATCCCTCCACAAAACTTCCTTTTGCTCCTATTCCATGGCCCCAAAAGTAGTTTTCTGACTTGGCATCCCAGGTATACTCTGTTCTGCTACAACTTGAGTTTCTTTCACATGAATTAGTTCATTCACAGTTTGTAAGTGAGAGAACATTATCATTATGAGGCAAAAGTGGTGTTAGGGGGTGCTTGGTGGGGCTCAGTGCGGTAAGCGTCTGCCTTGGGCTCAGGTGATTATCCCAGGGTCCTGGGATGTAACCCCTGCATCAGGCTCCCTGCTCAGTGGAGAGTCTGCTTCTCCCTTTCCCTCTGTGCTCTCTGTGTGCTCTGTAGTCTCTCCAGTAAATAAAATCTTAAAAAGAAAAAAAAGTGGTGTTGATTTGTATGCAAATTTGCCCAGCTTGTTAATGCTTTAAAGTGACCAGGCAAGGTTCCTCAGTAACTATACAGGGGACCTAAAGAAAAGAACTGAAAGAGGAGTGGCTGGTTTAGTAGCTTCAAAACCCACTACACTTTCTATTAAGTTAAACCACCTGGAAAAGCTGAGAGTAAAAATAAAGCAAAGATGTTCCCCCATATTCATTTCTGGTAGGGGGTCTCATAAAGAAGTCTATACCCAGGATCAGACTTTTTATTTTGATGAAACTGGTTTCTATTGGAAGCAAATATTCTCAAAGATTTGTATCTCAAAGGAGAAAGCATCGCCCCAGGGTTCAGGACTGCAAAGCACAGACTGTGCTGAGTACCAACAGTAGTGGGAATTGAGTGTTAGTAGGATTGCTATTGTTTTCATTAGTGTTCCACTTACAAAGCTGCCTATGTCTGGAGTGGTCTGCCCCAACCTCACTCTTCCCATAAGCTGTTATTTCCCATGAGTATTAATTATAGAATAGAAGGTTTTTGCAGGACCACCTTCAATCAAGGCCTCATATCAAAAATGCCTGCACCTTGATATATGTACAAAAGAGTGCCCTGGGTGCCACGTAATAAATATTCTAGCCACTGGAAAGAGATTTAGCCTCTCTACTGTAAATAAAGAAAGGGATATTGGAAGTCTGTTTATGGGTGAGACCAGGTGCACAAGATGCAGACTGTAAATATGTAACACTGTGGCCACCCACGGGATCTTGTGAGGCACGATGATCAAGAGATGAGCAGAAACTTTCCCAGATCTCAGATGTCTAGTACTATCTCTCCTGTCCTTTCCAGGTTCCCCTCCCTCCATGAGGTCCAACCAAGGCCAAACCCATGTGTTACCTGTGCCAAGCTTAGCAAAGACCTGCATGGACTCATCAAAACGCTTCTGGCAGAAGAGGTAGAAGGCATACAAATTCTTGATGTGATGGATCTGCTGCTGCTTTTCGCTGTCGGAATCATCTTTCATTTCCTAGTGAGAAGGCAGAATAGGTAAGAGCTCACTCACTCAACAAATATTTATTCAGTATATACTATGTATCAGACAACATCTTAGGAGATCTGCATGCCCAAGTTTACAAGACAATCCACATGGCACCTGCCCTCATAGACTTGTCCGACATTCTAACCACAAGACTGAGAAGAAACTCTGCAATTAAAATGCAACAGGGTTTCTACAAAATACCTGGGCAGTCCTCCTGAAAAAAACTGTCAAGGTCATGAAAAACAACGGAAGAATGAGAAGCTGTCACAGATCAGAGGACACTAAGGACACACGACAATTAAATACAATGTAATTTTGGGATTTGAAACTGGAACAGAAAAGGGGCATTAATGGAAAAACCGGTGAAATCTGAATAAAGTCTGGAGTTCACTTTAAAAACATGAAAAAGTCAAAACTAAAATAGGGTGAGCGAGGACAGAAGCACATGGGAGAGGTACCCAATCTAGTCTGAGCGGTGGGTGCAAGAAGGAAGCAAGAGGAATGCAGCCTGGGGTGTAAGGCCGAGCTGGAGTTAACCAGGGGAGTTCAGAACAGAAGGAAGGGAAAAGGACATCACACGTGCAAGGCGCTAAGGTGACAGAGAGAACATGGTATGCTCAAGGAATGAAGGGGATTTAATGTTGCTGGCACAGCTGGGAAAGGCCAGTTCATAGTAAGAGCTAAATTAATGGAGCTATTTATTATCTTTGTTTCTTCCTTATAACCTTTATTCCCCTTAAATTCTTTTTAACCACTCTTTACTACATTGAATTTCTTCCTTCAAAATGTCTTTCCAGTTTTCCCCTTCTTTTCCTTTCCTATTCTGTTGCCATCACCCCAGCCTAGACCACTATCAACACTTGGTCACATCCAGTCTAAGTCCTCTTGGTGCTTTGCAGGCCTTCAGAATCCAGCACAGCCTCCTTCTCTAGCTTATTCCCAGACACTCAAGCATTACCCTCCACTCCAGTTAGGATGGACTCCATGCCATTTCTACATTTGTTTTCACTTCTTTAGCTTCTTCAGGCTCTTAATGCTCCTTGTTTCTCCACGGGATCCTGATCTCACCTACTCAGAAAGGGACCAACAGTGGGATGTCTTATTCAGCCCACAGGGAACTGTCCCCTGGCTAAAATTTGCCTCCACATTTTGTCAATGGCGAAGTTTAATATGTACTTGCCCTCTGAAAATTTCATGTATATTCCCAACTGTTGCATTCCCACCAATAGTTCACGAGGGTTCCTTTTTCTCCACATGCTCGCCAATACTTGTTGTTCCTTGTGTTTTTGATTTTAGCCATACTGACAGGTGTGAGGTGATGTCTCACTATGGTTTTTGGTTTGTGATTCCCTGACGATGAGTGATATTGAGCATTTTTTCATGTGTCTGTTGGCCATCTGTATGTCTTCTTTGGAGAAATGTCTGTTCATGCCTTTTGCCTGTTTTGTAGTTGGATTCTTTATTTTTTTGGATGCTGAGTTGTGTAAGTTCTTTATGTATTTTGGATATTAAACCTTCATTGAATAAGTCATTTGTAAATATCTTCTCCCATTCATTCATAGATTGTCTTTTAGTTTTGTTGGTGGTTTCCTTTGCTGTGCAGAAGCTTATTTTGATGTAGTCCCAATACTTTATTTTTGCGTTTGTTTCCCTTGCCTGAGAAAAATGTTGTTATGGCCCGTATCAGAGAATTTACTGCCTGTGTTCTCTTCTATTATTTTTATGGTTTCAGGTCTCACCTTTAGATCTTTAATCTATTTTGAGTTTATTTTTGTGTGTGGTGTAATAAAGTGATCCAGTTTCATTCTTTTGCTTATTGCTGTCCAGTTTCCCCAATAGTTTCCCCAATACCATTTGTTGAAGAGACTGTTTTTTACCCATTGCATATTCTTGCCTCCTTTGTCACAGATTAATTGGCCATCTGATCCTGGGTTTATTTCTGGCAGCTCTATTCTGCTTCATTGATCTATGTGTCTATTTTTGTGCTCGTACCATACTGTTTTTTTTCCCCCCATACCGTTTTATCACAGCTTTCCAGTGTATCTTGAAATCTGGCATTGTGATACCTCCCCTCCAGCTTTGTTTTTTTTTCTCAAGATTGTTTTGGCTAGTTAGGGTCTTTTGAGGGTTACATACAAATTTTAGCACTGTTCTAGTTTAGTGAGAAATGCCACAGGCATTTTGATAGGGACTGCATTGAATTCATAAATTGTTTTTGGTAGTATGGACATTTCAACAATATTAATTCTTCCATTTGTGAGCATGGAATATCTTTCCATTTGTGTCATCTTCAATTTCTTTCAACGGTGTTTTCAGAGTATAGGTCTTTCACCTCCTTGGGTAAGTTTATTCCTAGGTATTTTATTCTTCTTGGTGCAATTGTAAATGGGATTGTTTTCTTAATTTCTCTTTCCCCTATTTCTTTGTTAGGGTATAGAAATGTCGCAGATTTCTGTATTTCGTATTCTGCAACTTTACTGAATTGGTTTATACTTCTAGCAGTTTTCTAGTGTAGTCTTTCAGGTTTCTCTCTATAGAGTATCATCTCATCTGCAAATAACGAAAGTTAACTTCTTCCTTGCTATTCTGGATGTCTTTATTTCTTTTTGTTGTCTGACTGCTGTGGCTAGGACTTCCAGTACTATGCTGAATAAAAGTGGTAGAGTGGACATCCTTGTCTTATTCCTGACCTTAGGGGAAAGGTTCTCAGTTTTCCCCAGTTAGGATGATATTTGTTATGGGTTTTTCATATACGGCCTTTATTATGTTGAAGTATATTGCCTCTAAACCTACTTTGTTGAGGTTTTTTGTTTTCTGTTTAATCACGAATGGATGTTTTACTTTAGTCAAATGCTTTTTTCTGTGTCTACTGAAACAAGAACCATTCTGGTTCTTATCTTTTCTCTTATTGATGGGATGTATCACCTGACTGATTTGCAAATACTGAACCGCCCTTGCAACCCAGGAAGAAATCCCACCTGATTATGGTTAATGGTTTTTTTTAATGTACTATTGGATTCAGTTAGGTAGTATTTTACTGAGGATTTCTGCATCTGTGTTCATCAAGGATATTGACCCAGGGATACTATAGTTCTTTTATTTTTGTAGTATCTTTATCTGGTTTCGGTATCAGGGTAATAGTGGCCTCATAGAAGGAATATGGAAGCTTTCCTTCCTCTTCTATATTCTGGAACAGTTTGAGAAGAATAGGCATTATCTCTTTTTTAAATGTTTGGTAGAATTCACTGTGAAGCTGTTTGGTCCTGGACTCTGATTTTTGGAAGTTTTTTGATTATTGATTCAATTTCATTGTTGGTAATCAGTCTGTTCAAATTTTCTATTTCTTCTTGACTCAGTTTTGGGAGGTTATCTGCTTCTAGGAATTTATTTATATTTCTAGGTTGTCCAATTTGCTGGTATACAATTTTCATAATATTCTCTTATAATCCTTTTTAAATTTCTGCGCTGTCAATTTCTCCTCTCATTTATAATTTTGTTTGAGTCCTCTCTGATCTTTTCAAAGAACTAGCTCCTGGTTTCATTAATTTGTTCTACTGTTTTGTTTTGTTTCTATTTCACTTATTTCTCCTCTAATCTTTATTATTTCCTTCATTCTGCTGGTTCGGAGTTTTGTTTATTCTTCTTCTAGCTCCTTCAGGTATAAGGTTAGGTTGTTGATTTGAGATTTTTCAACAAGAAATATATTTTTAAAGGGCACAATAAACACAAATTTAGGATAATGGTGTGTCTGGAGGGGAGGCAGAAGAATGAGATGGGGAGGTACATGTAAGTTATGGAAGCTGTTTTTCTTGGGTAGGATGGTGGGCTCATGGGTATTTAGTATTTTAAAAATGAAAACAAAATAACGGAGGACAATTTAAGAGCGGCAAAAAAATAGAAATAAAGTAGTCAGATGCTGAAATTAAAAACCCCAAGAAAAAAAAAACAATCTTTTTGGGATATTAAACATCTCTAACTATTCAGACTGGATTTTTGTTTTAAATCCAAAATGTATACATCCAAGATAGATGCTGCCCTTCAAAAGTATCTATCACATGGGGCGCCTGGGTGGCTCAGTGGGTTAAAGCCTCTCCCTTTGGCTCGGGTCATGATCCCAGGGTCCTGGGATTGAGCCTCACATCCGGCTCTCTGCTCAGCGGGGAGCCTGCTTCCTCCTCTCTCTCTCTCTCTCTCTCTGCCTGCCTCTCTGCGTACTTGTGATCTCTATCTGTCAAATAAACAAATAAAATATTTTTTTAAAAAAGTATCTATCACATATGACTATAAATTCCAAAACTCGTGACCACTGCTTTCCCTTCAGAAATAATTAACAAGATACTCTCAAAACTAAGCTTTTTAAATTCATAAAAATCTCTTCTCTTTCACTGAACTAGCACTGTCCAGTTTAAAGGTTTAGGATCAGAGTGACCTTGGTTGTTTCCTAAAATCAAATCTACTCTCTACAGACAATAATCACCACTGGGAATATTTAAGAGAATAAGACAAGTCTCAGAAGTCAGTCTCCATGGAGTGTGTTGGCAATGAGAGAACCGCCAAAGCAAAAGCATGGGCACTATGGCTGTGAACAATAGCCAGTGCTAACCTTCAAGGAGAGTGGCAGCCATAAATACAAGAGTGCAGCCCTGCTGAATGCAGCAACTCAAGGTGGTTTCAGAAACCTGAAGGAGGCCTGCTTATCCAAAGACAGGGATCTACTGCTGAAAGGAATTGTGACAAGCCCTCTAGTTGTTGCATTCAATCAGACTATAATCTTACATTATGACTGTTACTTTAATACTTGCATGGTCTAATTTTTCAAGGCTACACCATATCTATTAAATTACTTTATTGTCTTCTAAATTCTAGGAGTTACTATTATTGTAACTGGCATTCATTCTACATCTGACCGATAAGCCATCTGAAAAAGTGAAATTATTGGGGCGCCTGGGTGGCTCAGTGGGTTAAAGCCTCTGCCTTCGGCTTGGGTCATGGTCTCAGGGTCCTGGGATCGAGCCCTGCGTCGGGCTCTCTGCTCAGCGGGGAGCCTGCTTCCCTTCCTCGCTCTCTCTGCCTACTTGTGATCTCTGTCAAATAAATAAAATCTTAAAAAAAAAAAAAGTGAAATTATTTAGAGTTACATAGATATTCTATGGCCGAGTCAGACCCTGAATCCAAGTCCCTTAACTTGCAGCTCTGTGCTTATTCTACCAGTCCAAACTAAATATAAACATCTAAACCCAAAGCACTTGCTTTGGAGAACAATGAGGAAGACAGACTTGCATCCAAATCTCAGGAATAATACTTACTGCAAGTTGGAGAGCCAATTCAAACTGCTTGTCCTGGAGAAGCTGTTGGATTTGGGTTGCCATGGGGACAGGAATGAGTCTCCAAACAAAATGATTGCTGGCCACGTAGATAATGTTTGATCTGGAGGGAGGAATAAGGATATTAGCAAAGTTTTAGCACAGGCTTTATGATTTTAAAGCTTTGCAATAATATGGCAGCTACAGTAAAAAAGGAAATTCCTACCCTCCTGAGGTAATGAAGCGGGGCCTTTGCAGTTCAATGCTCTGGACCAGAAGCCTTGGCTCAAATGTTCGGATCTCCACATATCGAGGCAAAACGGCAATGATGTAGGGAGGCTGGTGCTCTGCACAAGAAAAGAACACTTCAAGTTGTAGATCTGGTCTCAGGCTTTAGGTTTATGGGCTGCTTCAGTTTCTCATTTCTATGCTGCATTCAGATGAGATCTCTAAATAGTCCACTACTCAAATACCAAGCCAGGATCCCATGCTGTGATATCCAAAGGGAAAAAAAATTTTTTTTGTCCAAGTGACCCTAAGAGGAATCTTGTGCACAAGAAGGACGCATTCAGCTTTGCTGAGAGTGACCTGATCCCACTCCTACCATCTCCTCCAAAGGACGGGGTGAAACCTTCAGCTGCTCTCTTTCTCATCAGTCACAAAACCAAGCCAAGAAAGTCCAGCTGCCCCTAACAATGCATCAGTGGGAAAAGGTTACATGAGAAGGACTAGATGAAGGCAACTTCTTTCTTCCCTAAAATGAGGCTAAAGAGAGTTCCACATTTCAGGCCAAGGTTATTTCTGCTTCAGATTTTCAGAGGGAAGGGATGCAAAACTCCACCTGACACTCAGTGATTCCCAGAGAAACCAACTGGCTGGCCGTCTTAGTGTGCCAGTTTTCTACCACTTACACGAGGTCTCTGGAGTGTGAATCACAGAAACAGAAAGTAGAATGGTTGGCACCAAGGGCTAGGGGAGGGAGAAAAGGGTTGTTAATAGATAAAGGACTTTTACTGTTGCAAGATGAGAAAGTTCTGAAATCTGTTGCATGACAATGTGAATATATGTAACTACTGAACTATACACTTAAAAAATACTGTACACTTAAGATGACAGATTTTATGTTTTTTTTTTTTTTACAATTAAAATAGAAAATTTTTAAAAGGAAAGAAAAAAAGTAAAAAATCAACCACTAGATGGCATAATAATCATACAGAAATTTAACCTCAAACACTCAAGAGTTTCTGTGGCTAATGTGCTACGGATTTATTTCTGACATGTATTTTCTGACAAAAAGTTTTCCATATTAATACAGTTTATACTCTAAATACCATAAAAATTTTAAAGCCAGAAGGGAACTGGCCTAATATTTTCATCACTTTGAATGCTATTGTTGTTATTGTGCTAATATTTTTCATCTTATCAAAAAATTTAAAAACTTGCTTTGCATTGGATTTTTTTACTTCTCTTTTAATGCTGGCCTCATTTTTAAAAACTAGTATAATCCCCCATAGTGTTAAGTTGTATAAATATGTAAAATTTCTCTCTCCTTTAATCTGGCAGACTTTTCCAAGGTCTAATTTAATAAAAAAGGTAATCTATAATAGGAAGGCTTTTGGTTGTCATATCGTATCATGATCTAGTCTCCCTAAGAGACAGTCTGGATCTCTCTGTATATTCAAAACTCGGCAGAGTGGCTGGTATACAGCAGACATCCAATAACTGGCCAACGATGACAGTGATTCATCCATTCAGCAAGCACTTCCTAAAAGGTTATGTTTCGGTCCTACTCCAAGTGGATCAAAACATGAGTCCAGGGGCGCCTGGGTGGCTCAGCGGGTTAAAGCCTCTGCCTTCGGCTCAGGTCATGATCCCAGGGTCCTGGGATCGAGCCCCACATTGGGCTCTCTGCTCAGCAGGGAGCCTGCTTCCTCCTCTCTCTCTGCCTGCCTCTCTGCCTACTTGTGATTTCTGTCTGTCAAATAAAAAAAAAAACCTCTAGTTTAAAAAAAAAACATGAGTCCAGAGCTCACAGAGCTCCTATACGAGCAGAGGAAACAGAAGACTCACTGCATCCAGTGGGACAGTGTGGGGGCCATGACAGAGAAACCTGAAAGGGCTTTGGAAGCACCAAGGGGGAAGTGATTCATTCTGCCTGCACGGCAGAAGACTTCAGAGAGGAAGTGCCACTGAAAAGGCCTTGTCATGTGAGCAGGATATTGCAGGCAAGAGAAGAGAGGAAGAGGCAAGAGCCCAGGGGATCATGGCTGGATGAGGGGGAGTCCAAGATGACTGGAGTCAGGGTGAAGTGGTAAAGTTGAGAGAAGTATAAATGAAATTTAACATGCACACCATTGAAGAAGTTCAGTCTTTGTCCTGTCAGATGGTGGTTCTCCCACCCTACCTAGAAAGAATGCCCAGCTCTTCCCTTCCTCGGTATGTTAAGGCACAGAAATATTTTTAAGAAACACTGCCAAAGGCACTGGACACTAACAAAAGTTTTAAAACAGAAACTCTCACACTAGGGAATGAGAAGCATACTCTTCACACGTATTACACACATCTGCATCAATTCTACCATAGCCCCTCTTCTGAAGGGAACACGAGCACCCCCCAGAACACCACAAAGCTTCTCATGAAGTTTTTAGCCCCTCAAACTTGTTAATATACATAATCTTGGGCTTACAAAATACTGTCCTTTTGATTATCTTCCTTCTGAACTGTTCATCAATGAACACAACCAGAATAATTACTCTAGAACATGATGCTTTTACCAAAACATTCTACCAGTTAGGAATCTACTGGGCTCTCTGACCTTTGCATGAGCCTCTAAAAACCAGCCCTACCCTTATTCCTCTGTAATTCAGACCACCTGTTTCAACCAGGTCAGTCTCTCTAATGCTCTGTCAAAAAGGAACATTTCCGATCATTTTAAACTATTTTTTTCTGCCTAGAATGAAAGGAATTTTTCTTCAAGCCAAGTCATAAACTCCCTGCCTGGTCTAGTCCAATCTTAATTATGCAATGGAACTTCTTACTGGCAAGTTGAACTTTCTAAATGACTGAATCTCAACTCATCCAACTGAACACCTTGAGCAATGCCTTGTTTTCTCTTTTTATCCAAGATGTTATCCTTACCTCCCCAGCTAGAGTCCTTAAAGATGGCATGTCTCTATGCCCCACTCCACAGCAGTAACTATTTTAAAAATGCTCACTCCTCTGACTGAAAATGAATTGCTGTGAGGGTGCTTATACACTTCCAGGCAATACCACTGCTGAGAGCCTGGGGCAGGGGTAGGTGCAGAAATACCTAATGTGCAGGCCAAAGCCTGATATCTAAACGCAATCTGCACTTCCAAGCTACAAAAGAGAAGCAATACCCACCAAGTCAAAAGCACATCAATACTGAGTTACATGTACTACAGGAATAAATAAAGAATTGTCACTAATTTCCAAACGTAGTTTATCTGGCAGAGGACGCACTAAAACCATTACACAGAAAGTAAAACAAGGACTAAGAAATAAAAATATACAGCAACAGACAATCACTTCCTAAAACACATAACTCAGTTTTAAATTTCTCCCCCTCTGGAACAAAACCTGGCTTCCTACAAAGACCAGAATATCCCATTTTTAATGACCTTAAACACTTGTCTACTTCTAAGAAGGGGAACTGAGAGTAAATGACACTGTAAACCACAGTCTGTGAAAGCCATGAATGGGATTCCCTTTTGCAAGGATGGCACACAACCCCAGCCCAGAGTGGGAAGCAGCTGTTATGGTGGTCTCACCCATGGCCACTGGTATGTCTGTCCAGTTCAAGGCACATTTCTGTGTGCAGATCCCCTCCTCATTGAGCACCACGGTGAGATCATCCTGGCCCACAGCCACTTTTCCATCTGCCAGAGGTGCAACTAACGGCTCCAGCTGTTTTCCTGTTGGAAAGAGCTCTTTGATGGACCCTTTTCCATCCACCTATAGGAAGACACAAAGTGAGTCAACCAGTGTTCTCTCACCAGAGGAGTGAACACGGCCTAAAAAATCCAAATGAAACCCTGAGCCTACAGAAGCCAATAATATTCCTTGTTTGGCATAAGGAAATATTATAGAGTTTGTTATGACAAATTTTGTCATCACAACATAGAACCAGTTCTCTTTTTCTCTAACACAGAGACAAGCATCTAGGCCGGCAACTAACAATGTCAAGTGCTGGTGAGGATGCAGAGCAACTGGAACTCTCATTCGCTGCTGGTGAGGATGCAAAATGGTACGGCCATTTTGTTTGCTGGCTTCTTCTAAGGTGAAATATATACTTACCATCCAACCCAATAATCCCATTCCTTGGGCACTTGCTCAAGAGAAATGAAAACTTATGTTTACACCAAGACCTGTATGCAAGTGTTTATTGCAGCTTTATTCATAATGGCTAAAAACTGGGAACAACTTTGTCTTTCAACTGATGAATGGATAAATGACCATAGTACATCCATACTATGGACCACTCACTACCCAGCCATAAAGAATATGATGACACGCACAATACAGATGGATGTCAAATGCATTATGCTAAGTGAAAGAAGCCATATTCAAAAGGCTACATACTGTAGGATTCCATTTATATGACATTCTGGAAAGGGCAAAACTATAAGAGATGAAGAACAGATCAGTGATTACTAGAAGTTGGGGCATAGGAAGAGGGGATGACTTCAAGGGGCAGAATGAGGGCATTTTTTGGATGATGGAACTGCTCTCAATCTTGATTGTGGGGGTGGTTACGTGACTCTAACCATGTTAGAACCATACATCCAAAAGAATGAATTTTACTGTCTGATCTAAATGAGTAAATTTTGAATAGCTTGGGCCTAACCCAAGATTTCCCACCCTCAAAAGACTGTACCCTCAAGAAGAGGAAAGGTAGTCAGAGTAATGAGAGCCAACCTTTCAGCTTCTGGCTCTGTATCCCTAGCCCTCACAGACTTCTTTCAGCACCTACAGGCCTAGCTGCTACTCTGCGCATCCATCAGCTGGATAGAGGCAACTTCTCTACCAGTTTGCAACTCTGAGGCTGGTCAAATCAGGACAGTCCAACAGTGTAAATATGGAACAAATATATTAACTAGATAAATAATGAAGAGCTAACACAGTGGGTGGTAGGGAAGTGGGGAGAAATGGAGATTGGGGAGAAAGGCTTCTAGAACTGCAAGTCTGGAATATGAGAGGGATAAGAAATTTGGATTATGCTATGAAATGCATGGTGTATCAACCTATTCTACATACAGTATGCATAATGGAGGAAAAAAAAACCAATGTCATGGATATTTACCACTTAGGTTCAGAAAAAGATTACAAAACAATGTGTATAACATGCTATTTTTGTAAACAGGTGGAAGCTCATCTACCAAAAGGTTAATAGTGATCATTTCTGAGTGAAGGATTTATGGATGATTTGTACTTCCTTTATTTTGCTTACCTATATTTCCTTATTTTTTATATTAACATGTGGCTTTTGAAATAAAAAAAATAAATTTTTAAAATAACTATACTAAAAGGTTTGAGGGCACAGAAAACTCAAAGTCTTAAAAATACATAAGTTAATACTAAAATTAGTTTATAAGGCACACCAAAGCCTTAAGATGACAGTCCTTGGTAATGCTACTGAATGGAGGCAAGCAGCCCTAATTATCTGTTCCAATAATTAGATACATGATGTGGATAATTCATTATGTAGAGAATTGAGAGTTGATGCTGCCTGGCGTCAGACATCTATTTTTAGAGATGCTGAGAAGCATAAAAAAATAGCCAAACATACAAACACAAACCCTGTTATGCCAAAACGCTACTTAAGGCAGTCTCTTGACCTGTAGTTCAAAAGCACATGACCCTCTCCCCCAGGTAAATGCATGATATATGCAAAAGAATAAGTTTTACCCTTATTAGGTAGTAGTCTCTCTTGAAACCCACACAGATAGAATTTTCGCACCAGGCCATGGACTTGGGCACATCTGGTACGCTAAAGTCCCCCTGAAGAAAGAGAGCAAGAGTTCAAATGGAAAGACATTAAAAGAAAAAACAAAACAAAACAAAACAAAAAATCGTGACTTTCCTGTTATTCTACCCCACCTCTTCAAAATCACCATCACCCTCATCTAAGCACAAGTCTGTAAGCTCAAGGCTGGGAAACCACTTGTAATAAAAATTTAATTCACCCATGAACTGGATGACTAGACACCTTTAGAAAAGGTGAAACCTACTTTGAAATAAACCAATCCATATAAGCGCTGCAGAATTGGATGACCACTACCTCTGAAGACCAGGAGACTCTTGACGAGTGGCCGTGGATAGGTTCCCACATACTCACGGTAGAGCCTTCATGCGGAGAGAACTCTAAGACCAGAGCCCTGACCTTCAGTGTTACTGAACAGGAAGCCTTTCAAGCTGTGAGTCAACACAGACCAGGGAAGAGGGACTTCACCTGCAATTCATGGAATTCCCTGTCCTTCCAGAAGTAGAGCTGGAGCTTCTTTTTCACAGCGACACACATCCGCAGCACCTCCTCACCGGTCTCTGTGTGCTGGGAAGAGACACCCAGGACAAATGAGGCGGTGTATGTGATGACTCTGTAATTGAGTGACAGCTAAATTCGAGATTTTCTGCCTTGAAATAGCTACTAATCTGAAAATCCCCTGTAATATAAAGTCCCCCTGCCAGACAAACTGAGTGGAAGAACACCATTTTTTTTCTAAGACGTTCTTAGAAACAATAGGCTGAGGAGCACTTCCCTCCAAGGGCTGCCAGCCAAAGACCCCAACCCCGGCAAATCTCTTGGACATTCATAATTCACACAGGAAAAGCCCAGGGAAGGCCTTCACCTATGTAACCGCTTACTCCTTTTTTTCTTAAATGTTTGTCCACTCATGGCTGTCAGTACATGCTGGTCAGGGATCAGCATGTGTCAGTAGCCACTTTCAATCCTTTAAGGAGGGAGGAGAAAAGAAATGTCTAAGCATAAAACAATGCAGGGTCAATGTAGACCACAAAGACTAAAAAGTGATCAAAGCTGAGTAGAAGGGTAAGGCAGATTCTTAATAATGTAAGGATGATGAATTGGCACAAGTAAGAAGAAATGTCTTTCCCAAATGACCAAAAAACCCCTAAGACAAAGAATACAATCACCTGTTCAGAAAAAGGTCAATTTAATGTCACATGTTTGTGATACCAGTAAGTCTGGATTTTCCCACTAATGATTTATCCATGGGCAAAGGCTTTTATCATGGGTTAGTTGCCTCCTGCCAAGACAGATGTCTGGTGATCTAATTAGCACACACAGGGAACCCAAATGTTTCTCCTCTGACCACATACAAAGGGGGAAATTTCTCTAACACAATCCAAAATCAAACACTTTCTCTGGAGTCTCTGCTGGGTTGGTATATCAATGTTATTCTTCCCACCTAATGGTAGGAATATTAAGAAAGACCATATTTATTAAAACACGAAGTCAATTTTCATCTTGCCTACACTTACCTGGAGGTCACATGTGAACAGTGAGGCTCCCTTTGCCTTTGAAACTGTAGTGATTTGTTGAAATGTCAATAGGTCATGGACATAAATGTTATTTTCTGTTTGGAAGGAGGTATAACAACAGTATAAATTATCACAATTCTCCACACACAAAAGTAACTAACAATGAGAAGAACCAATTGGCAAGTGCTGGTTGAAGATGTATCTTTGGTTTCACTAACAATGATTTATTCCAGTCTGTTATCAGAATTATATGACAAAATGATAGAGGTCACTTTCATGCCTTTAAATTTGGGCTGCTTATGCAGAAGAGCTCTTTTGCTACCAAAGCACTCTCACACTCTGTCTTTCTCCAGTCTGGAAATTTGTAATGCAATATTTGTGCAAGAACAGGATTTCAAAACTACTTCCATTGGAAGCCTCAGTAAAGAAAGGAAATCCTCTGTGGATTTGGTACAATCCTATGGCAAGGATTTCCTTACTAGCAAAGCAAGCAAAATAATTTCACTTGGGCCTCCTATCTAGTTTTACTCATGAAGGTTTAGTTACTTTATTTCTCCCTCCACCTATGAACTAAGTTTAAAATGATTTCACCATTTGGGCCCTGGGCTGAACAGTACAAAGCATGAGGCAAGTCCTCGGTTTGTTAAGAAAAGGCCTCGCTGGCTGCCTCACTTGAGTCTATGGCTTTTCTTTTTTCTTTCTTTTTTTTTTTAAAGATTTTATTTATTTATTTGACAGAGAGAGATCACAAGTAGGCAGAGAGGCAGGCAGAGAGAGAGGGAGAAGCAGGCTCCCTGCTGAGCAGAGAGCCCAATGTGGGGCTCGATCCCAGGACCCTGGGATCATGACCTGAGCCGAAGGCAGAGGCTTTAACCCACTGAGCCACCCAGGCACCCTGAGTCTATGGCTTTTCTATCAAGGCCTGAATAGTCTGGTCTTGATCTGTTTCTCCCTATCCCTTGCTACTGTGCCACTCTCTACCACACATCCTAAACTGGCCAGACCGCAAGGCCTCTGCTTAAAATGCTCTGCCTTCCTCTCTCTTCCTGCCAAAATCCTAATCATCCACTAGAAGATGTTGTCCTTCCCATTACTAAGATCCACCACATTTTTTAATAAATTTCTATTGTTAACTTATCACAGTGTATCAAGATTACTTTCTGTCATTTTAGTCTTCACAATCAGAACATAAATCTCAAAGATGGAAACCATGTCTCATTCAATTTGGTATCCCCAATGCCTAGAACAGGGCTCAATAAATATCTGCCCAATGAATGAATGAATGAATGAAATTTCTTGGAGAGCAGAGCTCAAGTTTATGAGGGATACTCTTGCCTTTAATACCCATGTACCCTGCTATGTCTGGTTTGGAACAGGTCAGTTTCAATGTCTATCAAATTAAGCATGAAAGAGTGATTAATCAAGTCACAGCTTTTGTTTTTTGACACAGGCAATACAACTGCAACTCCTTTTCTTACCTAACAAGCTGACCAGAATCTTAAACTGGGAAACCACATGGATCTGGAAAAGAACAAATCATTAGACTCAATTAAACATTTCCGACAAGGCTTAACAAATGTTCATTTAAGAACAGTACTAAAGAGGGAATAAAAGAGTCTAGGCCAATGACAGGGATCTGATGGATATTTATGTGTAATTGCAATTTCTGCTCATTATAGAGGATCTCAGGCACATGACAGATGAACTCAGATCCCTAATAAGTGGGAGAACAGACAGCACAGAATTCAGAGTTCGTAAATAATGTTATTAAAGTTCTAGCTCTGACAGGGTCTCACAGAAGTCAAACATTCTTTTTTTTTTTTTTTTAAGATTTTATTTATTCATTTGACAGAGAGAGAGACAGAGAGCACAAGCAGGCAGAGAGGCAGGCAGAGGCAGAGAGAGAAGCAGGCTCCCCGCCGAGCAAGGAGCCCAATGCGGGGCTCGATCCTAGGACCCTGAGACCATGACCTGAGCTGAAGGCAGCGGCCCAACCCACTGAGCCACCCAGGCGCCCCAGAAGTCAAACATTCTTGAAGTGACCATTATCACGGCCTACCTGCTGAATCTTTTTGGAGAAGTTTTTATTGGATTTCTCTAGTGTCACTTCAAACCTGTTGCAACCTATGGAAAAGAAACAAACATTCACAGTTCCAAACATGCAAAAACAACCACAACAAAAAATGCTGCTCCTATGGCTCTCTATAGGAATCTAAAAATTCCTAAAAGACTGGAAGCTGGAGATCTACACTAGATAGCTGTCTTCACTAAGTACAGGAAGCTGCCTTCAACTCCCATTTTAGAACAGAGGGTTTCATGCACCTTGACTTGGCATTAGTGGAAAGAATCATACCACAGAAGCTCACTGAAGCTGCCAAGGTATCTGTGGGTCTGAAGGTCTTATCCTACAAAATAGCACCTTGGCTAAGTGCTTGTAAAAGTAACGGTCAAATGTTAAGAGCCCAAGCAATGAAACCCAGCCCAAAACATCCTTAGATCTAGACCAACAAAAGCCCAGCAGCTACCCTACATCCTGCTTCATGGGACAGAGCAAACACTCAACACCATCCCCCTCAGCCAAAGTAATTTAGTGCGTCTACCCTTACTGCTGCTCTCAGAAGATGCCATATCGGTTGGCACATTACAAAAAGGGAAGAAAGTTACAGACCATAAAAATGTGATGCCAGCCTCGTGGGGATGACAAAAACAGTCAGCCTCAAAGTCACCAAAAGGTCAAAAAGAGAATAATTATCACAATAATTACAGCAGCTATCGCAAAATGAGCATATATAAGTTTAAATATATATATACATAATTATATATATATGTACACACATATATAAATATCTTCACAACTACCCCCAAAGAGTAGATATTATTATTATTCGAATTTCCTATGTGAGGGACCTGACAGGTCATGCAGTTAGGTAGCGGTTGGTGAGAGACGGCCCAGAAGCAAACTCAGGGCTGACTGTAAAGCCCAGGTGCTGAGCCGATCCCCTGCCACCTGCCTCCCAGCTTGTGAAAAGACTGTTCATACTGCTGACCCCGAGCTGCTCCCCACAGCTAGTGGGGTCCATGGCCCCGAAATTGGTGGAGTGTCTCCAAGTCAGCCACAAGTGCCCATGCCACCAAAGCTGGTCTTACTTCTTCCACCTGTCCCTCAGCAGAGGAGATGAAGGGGCTTGGGAGTTGCGGGAGATTCAGAAACATGTCCTGTATTCTGCCATTACATTTCACGAGAAAAAAAAAAATTCAGCCACTTCCTGCTTGGTAACTAGTTCTATACTTGAAAAGGGCTTTATTATTACTTCCAACGATTCTCTTCATAAGCTGAATTACCTCAGACTGAGATTCTCAAACTTTGTGGCCTCAGGACACCTTCACAGCCTTAAAAATTGAGAATCCCAAAACTTCAACATGGGTCGTAGTTATCAATGTACACCAGGGTGGAAATTAAGACCGAGAAATTTTTTTTTTTAGTATATGTGCTGCCGAAGCGAGCACAAGACCGAGAAATTTTTAAAATCTGTATTTATTAACTTATTTTTAAACATTAGTAATAAGCCCAGTATGTGTTAGCATAAATAACGTTTTAATGAAAAACTGTTTTTCCAAATTAAAAAAAAATGCACTGTTTTATATTTTGTAAATCTCTTTTAAATGCCTGGGTTAACAGAACATGGTGGACTCTCACATCTGCTTCTGTACTATTTTGATACACTGCTTTGAATGAAGGATATGACAAAAATCTGTCCACACATAGACACAGAGCTGGAAAATGGAGGAATATTTTAAAGCTTTTTCATGGGGTGCCTGGGTGGCTCAGTCGGTTAATCATTTGCTTTGGCTCAGGTCATGATCCCAGGGTCCTAGAATAGAGTCTTGCATTGGGCTCCCTGCTTAGTGAGGAGCCTGTCTCTCTCCCTCTGCTGCTCCCCCTGCTTGTGTGCTTGCGCGCTCTCTCTCTCTCTGTCAAATAAATAAATAAAGTCTTTAAAATAAATTAATTAATAAAAAAATAAAGTTTTTTTCAGATAATTGTCCATCTTCTTCTTTGATACCATACGAAAACTTGACAAATGGAGTGTCTAACAATGTGGAATCTGAAACCTATTAATGAAACTTTCTGTCAAATTGAAGTCAATTAGCTTATCTTACACATTAATTAATTATTTGATTAAATTAATACTAGGCTCCACACCTAGCATAGAGCCAATGTGGGGCTTGAACTCATGACCCTGAGATCAAGACCTGAGCTGAACTCAAGAATCAGACACTTAACTGACTAAGCCACCCAGGCACCCCCTGTCTTAGACTTTGAATGGATCTTTTTACTCATGCATGATTTAGAAACTTCATGCACTGGAAAATATTGTTCACTGAATCACACAGATTTTCCAAATGTTGGCATATTTTGTTATAGGACACATATATATATGTCCTATGTCATCATATTTATTATCACCTCCAATGTCATCAGAAAAGTACTGAGAAGCTGTCAAGTTCATGGGGTGGATATAATTTTTCCACAATTCTAATCTTCTACTGAAAGCCCTAGCCTGACTGTTAGCCACAGATACTTTCAGTTGTTTTCTTTGAAGTGACAGATTCCTTTCTTCGGTTTTTAAGAAAATATGCACCAAACACCCAAATGGTGTGCAAAACCACAGTCTGTCAGTCATTCTTTTAAACAACAATGATGCTTCATGAAAAAGTGGCCAGTTCAGCTCAGAACTCAAACAAGAACTTTTTCTCAAGGCAGTCACTGTGCTTCACACCTTGGCACACAGCACTTCTTACTACATCAGAGATTATTAAAAAGAAATATTGTCAAGGGGCACCTGGGTGGCTCAGTGGGTTAAAGCCTCTGCCTTTGGCTCAGGTCGTGGTCCCAGGGTCCTGGGATCAAGCCCTGCATCGGGCTCTCTGCTCAGCAGGAATCCTGCTTCCCTGCCTCTCTCTCTGCCTGCCTCTCTGCCTACCTGTGATCTCTGTCTGTCAAATAAATAAATAAAATCTTAAAAACGAAAAAAGAAATATTGTCAAAGATCAGGATATAATAAAATAATTTTATTGCCGCACAAAGAACATCTTTAGGTGAAACTTGGTTTAAAAAAAACAGAAACCGGGGCGCCTGGGTGGCTCAGTGGGTTAGAGCCTCTGCCTTCGGCTCAGGTCATGATCCCAGGGTCCTAGGATTGAGCCCCGCATCGAACTCTCTGCTCGGTGGGGAGCCTGCTTCCTCCTCTCTCTCTCTGCTGGCCTCTCTGCCTACTTGTGATCTCTATCAAATAAATAAATAAAATCTTTTAAAAAATCAATTAAAGAAAAAAAAAACAGAAACCACAGTGAGAGCGAGCTGGAGAGCACCACGACTACTACGAGAACAGCTACATACCAACAAGCTCGTTAACCACTGCCCTGAACTTATGCTAAGGGCCCACAGTTCTAGCTACCATCAGTGCAGATGTCAATAAATGTCAGTAAAAAAACGGTGCAGTGGCACCGTGAACTTAGTTTTGACCTGGTAAACCTTCTAAAAGGATCCTGGGGACACCGTGGGGTCTACTGACCACACTTTGAGAACAACTGCTCTAAGGTGATGGCACTGATGTAAACGTGAAGTTGTTAAGACATTTGATGTGAGCTCATCTAACGCCTCTGTTTAAGAGAGGAGTAAAATGAGGCCTAGAAGCATTTCCGAGCTCAAAGAAATGACTAACATCTGATCTTAGGTACCCCTAATTCCAGTCTCTCCGTGACACCTTATCACCCTCTCTCCTTCCTCAGAAAGACAGTCTGGTTGCAGCCTAATTTAGGTTTGGAATAGCTCAAACTTAGGAACCAAGTTAGTTCTATGGCTGATTCATAGAGGCCCAAGTCTATTTCTTTTTCGGGCCATAAATAGGCCAGAGCTGAGCCAGAACTGAACTGTTCTCTAAGAATACAGGGAGAAGTCAAGTTTCTCATCAGAGTCTGATTCCCAATTGTCTAAGGCAGGTCGCACTGCTACTCAAGTTACCTATGCAGAAATTGAGCCCCAGGAACGAATGTCTCAAAAGTCCCTTGGTGAATCCATCACAGGGCATGAACAATCAGCACCAGGGTTCCAAGTCATATTAGCACTAATATTATCAGTTAGAGACTACACTATGTTGAGAGTTACTCTTCTGGTCTAGTTTTCAATTCCCTACCATTTATATAGAAATGACCTATCAAACAAATCACTTTATCATAGCATTTAGTATCTGAAGCTACAAAGAACTTCTCATCTGTTGGTGTAAAGAATATTACACAGTATACACTGCATAGTATCTGAGCCTATAGTGGACAGTCAAATCACGGTTGTCAAATGCTGAATAAAATCCAAGGCAAGCTTAATTTTTAAATTATAGTCTAATAAGTGTCACAAAACGGAAATATTCTGGCCCTGAGAACTAGAAATTTATAGCAAGGGCAAGCAAAGTCCTGCCCTGGGGTCAAATCCAGCCCTTGACATGTCTTTATAAATAAAGTTTTGTTGGAACACAGCCACGCCACTCCTTTGCATACAGTCTATGGCTGCTTTTTGCTGAAATAGCAAAAGCTTTTTGCTGAAATAGCAAAGTTGGTAGTCACAACAGAGATCTCAGAGCTTACGAAGCCTAAACTACTTATTTTTTGGCCCTTTCTGGGATAAGTTTACTGATCCCTGATTTAAAGGAAAGTTGAAAAACTTAGAAATGAAATACACCCTCTGCTGGTTTCTCTTCTGAACAGGTGCCTTCCTCTTCCCTACTCCACTGGTGATAGGTAGCAGAATAGCATCCCCCCAAATTATGCCACTTTGGGATAAGGATTATTTTGAGCTGAGGGCAACTGGGAAGAAGCAGATAAAGAAAAGCTCTCTCCCTCCATCTAATTTGCCTAAAAACAGAACATACATTTATAAAGGTGTCCCTCCTCCCTTTTCTACCAAGGACAGCATTTAATCAGCAGAGACAGCTCTAAACCCTCATCAGCCTAGAGAGGACACCAGAACAATCTATTAACAAACTTTACTTATTCATCCTTATTCCATTAGTTCCCCCATGTGTCTGCCTTTTAACAGTTTGCCATCCTAGAAACTCAAAGTCCTTTTCCTTTGTCTTACCACTTTTCTAAAAATTTGTTGTTCATTTGTTAAGATGTTATATAAGCCCAAATTCCAACCACAACCCCTTTGTGTTACCCATGTCTGAGTGCTCCCATGTGTATGTGTAATACATGTTAATACACTTGTTTTTCTCTTGTTAATCTGTCTTTTGTCAGTCCAATTTACATGTTCCTACCCAAGGAACCTAAAATGGGTAGAATGAAATTCCCCTCCACATGCCCTAGAAAGATGCCCGTTTTTCCCATGTTACCCTTGCTCCAGGTTCCAAAAGGAAGTATCTATTTCCAATCTTACTTTAAGCTATTTACTACAGAAAGTTTATTGGGTTGAAAGGCATGAAATTTCATTTTTCCTAATATAGTCAAATAATGACAATTTCATATGGTTCAACCACTCTGGCATTAACAGCAGATTTCTAAAGACTCTGTAGCTCCAATGTATATTATCCAAACCCATCAATTTTCCATAAAGAGACTATAGAAATAAAATCAGGAAAAGGAAGTGCGGTGCTTTTTTCCCTCCAACAGAGGAAACCCTAACAAAATAAATTTCAAATACTTTAGTTATTAGTCTACATTTTTATAAACAAAGTCACGTCTGATTGGAGCTTTACTTTTCAAAGTCCTTGCATCTGACCCCGACAATTTTGTGAGATAGACAGTTTATAAAAGAGAAAAATGACAAAGGAAAGGACCTACTCAGTCATTTGGCCAAGAAGAAGGAAAGCTGGGCCCAAACCTGGGCCTCCTCTCTGCTAGTCCACCCCTCACAAGTTAACAAAAGTTGTGGTTCCCAATTTGTTTTCTACTACCAAAACATTCATGTAAAAATCTTATTCACATCAGTAATACTTATTTCTGACAGTGGCTCTCCTATAAGCAAGGAGGGGAGGAATACTCAACTGCACCTACCAGATCAGGATAGGGGAACAGAAAAACAGAAAAAAAACAAAAATGCCAGAGATTTTCTCATGATTCTCCCTACTCTCCCACTGTACTACTCTCAACCCCCATCATTTTTAAAGGTCCAGGAATCACTGATTTCACAGCTGTATACTGGCTGACCACAATTTTCTGCATGAGTAGTAAGTCACCTCTCTCTTGAGGCTGGAGAGCTGCCACTTACCAGTGTCCTTCCGGATCCTATAGAGAAGAAGATGTCCTTGTTTGGTGCCAACAAGAAGCCATTCCTCTGGAAGAGAAAAGAGGAGAGAAAAAGGTCAATCAGCTTTAGTAAAACCCTATTTCTTGAGCTGGGGCTTGTAATCAGAAATCAAAGGGGCCAGAAAATGAGTTGCTTTTGATAGCAGGTGTTTTGCAAAGCTAAGGACTATTTATATTCAAGAAATGTTTGAGAAGCAACCCATCAAAAAAGTATCATTACCAGACATATTAGAGAACAGTGTTTCAAAATTAGACTGACCAAAAATAAGATGAAAATTTATAAAATCATAAAATGGATAGTGTAAACATGAAACTAGGTAACTAATAGCAGAAACAAAACTAAACGGCACCCTTTAAAGATTTAATGCTTTTACTTTAGGGAAAATAAGAAGTGCTACCAATATTAAGCTTACAGAACTCATTATCTTAAATGACGGTCTAGCAGATACAAAAAGAAAGTGTTGACAAAGATGTGAAGAAATTGGAACCTTTAGATGTTGTTGGCAGGAATATAAAATGGTGCGGTCATTCTGGAAAACAGTCTGGCAGTTCCTCAAAAGATTATACATAGAGTTGTCATATGACAATTCTACCCCTGGGCATATACACAAGAGAAATGAAAACATATACCCACAGAAAACCTTATACACAGATGTTCAGAGCGGCGGCATCTCTAACGGCCAAAAGTACATCAACTGACGGATGGATAAACAAAATGCCGCAAATCCATCCATACAATGGAATATTAACCAGCCATTAAAAGGAATGAGGTGCGGATACATGCTTATATAGGGATACATTCCTATATAATAGGGATGAACCTGACATTATTCTACATGAAAGAAGCCAGACGAAAAAGGCTACATATTTTATGACTCTATTTATATGAAATATCAGAGTAGCCAAATCTATAGAGACAAACAGATTAGTGGTTGTCTAAGGCTGGTGGGTTTACAAGAAAACAGGGGAGCAAGTACTAATGGGTATGAGGTTTTTCTTAGGGTGATGAAATGTTCGAAGACTGACTGTGGCAAGACTTGCACTGTACTAAAAAAACCACTTAACTGTACATTTTAACTGGGTGAATTGTATGGTAGTTAAATTACATCTCAATAAAGTTCTTATTACAAAAAAGAAAGCTGGTCTACGCCAGCAGTTCTTTGGTATGTATCAGAATTAATTGAGGATCTGTTAAAACAGGTTGCTAGGCCCTGCCCTCAGTTTCCAATTCAGCAGGTCTCACAGGGGGCCTGGAAACATCCATTTCTAACAAGTTCCCAGGTGACAGTAATGCTGCTGGTTCAAGGACCACATTTTTGGGAGACACTGGTCTATGCTAAAAGAGGCTCCAATAGGGTTTAAATAATTACCCTGTCAGATCTATATTAACTCATTCAGGGAAGTTAAGCATGTACAGATACTTCCTCAGCTTTCGGATACTGTAAAAGGTCATTCATTCCTTTCATAAACTCTCTTGATCCTCTTGGATAATGGTACAAACAGATAAACTTTACTGAGCATGTGTTATGCTCCAGGAAATGCTAAGCACATATCACATGCTACTTCATTAATCCTCACAAGTATCCTTTGAGGTATGTCCTTCTTATATATCTCCATTTCACAGATGAGGAAGTTGAGGCCTAGGGTATAAGTAATTTGTCCAGAGTCATACATGTAGGAAGATGTGTGTAGAAGCGTCAGGATGAAACCACAGGCTGTGATGCAATGACGAAGGCATCCTATGTCAAAAGAATGGGTGTTGGCCAGAGGCTGTCTGCAAGGCACTGGCTGTATTTATAAAAACAGGCCAGAGGCCACATCAGGAACATTTTTTCCAGGTTGATGTCCTCAGTCTTCCAAAAAAATATAGTGATTCTGACTTCTCTTGTGTTTTAAAGCAAAGGCAGGACACAGAAAGTAAGACAGTATGTGCTCTTAATGACATTAAGAGAAATCAAAAATAACACTGGCTCTAAAGGAATGTTGGAGATTTATGTTGGAGCAAAACACAGAAAACAAAGAAACAAGTTCACAATGCTTGCTCTGTAAAAGATATTGTGCTTAGAATTCTACTTATAGATATCACTGTACTGAGCAATTGGTAATACTGAAGTTGATTTCCAGGACACCACTGCTATTTCAGATATAAAAAAAATGAGGTGGAAATTGTTTTTAACCCACTTATAACATACATAAAAATCTAAAACCAAAAGGCTAAAAGAATATTCACCATCTTCCCCATTCTTCCCTCCCTAATCTACTCCCCAAATCCCTACCAGCTCCTGTTTTCCTTTATCTCTTTTAACAGCCACATCTTAACACTCAGGTCTGCAAGGCCTATCAATTTTAGCTCCACAAGGTAGCTTGCAAAAGCCATATCCCAGTCCCTCCAGGGACCCCTGTGATGGCCTCAACTGGTCTCATTATATGTGTCCTTCCATGTTTGCTGTAGGTTACCTAGAGCACATCTGTGAGACTGTCACACCGGTGCTTACCTCCTCATGAGCACTACCAAAATACGAAGTCAAACTCATAAGCATGACATTCAAGGGTCTACTTTCCATTTTATTGAAATGTTTACTTGCCAGCAGATGTTATATTTAAATATATTTATTTCTTTGAGAGAGTGAGAGACAGCATGACAGGGGAGAAGGTCAGAGGGAGAAGCAGACTCCCCGTGGAGCTGGGAGACCGATGCAGGACTCGATTCCAGGACCCCAGGATCATGACCTGAGCCGAAGGAAGTCGCTTAACCAACTGAGCCACACAGGAGCCCAAATTTAAAAATTTTTAATTGAGGTTTTATTTAACCCTTTTCACATGTTCATTTGAAGGTGCTAAGGGGGAAAAACCACTTATTATACATATAAAGTATTTTAACAACTTTCCTTTAAGTAGTAAAAGCACCACACACACATTACTAAGCCTCACACTCAAGGGAAAACAGCACATCACTCAGATGCACTCATGACACACAACCTTGAAGAAGCCTGATTTGGTTAGAGAAGTCAGGGGCGGGGGGCGCCTGGGTAATTTTAGTCTGTTAAGCATCTGCCTTCGGCTCAGGTGATGATCCCGGAGTCCCAGGATGAAGCCCCACATGGGCTCCCTGCTCAGCAAAGAGCCTGTGTCTCCATCTGCTCCTCACCCCACTCCTGCTCTCTCTCAAATAAATAAAATCTTTGAGAAAAAAAAATTTTTTTAATTAAAAAAAAAGGTTGGTGGGGGCTCAGGTGACCACAGGACCACAGGACCTGACCCATGATTGGGCCTCCACAGTCTATGACATGTCATCATATAATACAATCATGGAGGCAAAGCACAGAGAATGAGAGGTTTGCAGAGCAGACACAGAATGGAATAGACAGTCCCTTCCGAGATTCAATACAGCATCAGAAAGTGGGACATACTACAAAAACGGTGTAGTCTGTTGGTAGCATATATATAAACAAATGTGAATCAGCCCTAGAAAACTCCTAACAGCCTAATGCTGAGCCACAAGGTTGGACTTTATTCCTCCTGCAGAATGAGTAAGTGCTGGGCCATCTTGCTCATAATTACCCTAATGAAGCTTCGTCCAACAGTACAACCTAGTCCAAGCTCATGTGATAAACAGTTCCATTCCCGGCCCAATGCTGGCCACTGCAGGGAATGCAGAAATGAAACAGGTAGTGGTCACTTCCCTTTTTGGGGTCATAGAGCAAAGAACAGTGTTTCTTAAAGCATAAGCCTGTTTAGCTGCATCAGAATCACCTGAACTTATTAAAAATGCAAATTGTATAGTGCTGTTCCCAGAGATTCTGACACAATAATTCTGCAGCGGTGACCTGAAACCCACATTTTTTAATTCAATTTTTTAATTATATGATTCATCTATGTCGTTCCAATGCTAAAACCGTAGGAAGTCTAGCTTCCATCCTTGTCCACTCTCCCTGTTTTCTCCATCTGCTATAGGCAACCATATTAGTCCTTTTTATCCTACTGTTTCTTTGGAAAATAGAAGAATGAATGTGTAGACACACATACAGATACACAGATACAAACACACATCAGCATTTTTTTTAACAGGTTCTGAATATATATTATATTTTGGAACCAGGGTCCAGAATAAGACATGATTTACTGGATATGTGACCTTGGAAAAATCACTCAGATTCTCAGGTTACTCCTCTGTAAAATGGAGATATTATTTCATAAAAGTTTAATAAGGATTAGTACTCAATAAATGGAAGCTGTTACTATTAATATCAATTAATATTAATTCATTCATTCAACAGATTTAATGAATACCATTATAAGAACTATTCCAGGAAGTACAAATAAAGCAATGTACAAAACTAAGTTCCAGTTCTGAAGGAATTTATATTCTAATATGGAGAGAGACAATAATATAACATAAAATAGCATTAGGTGACAATCTATGACAAGAAGATAAGGCTGAGTAAGAATAGCACCTTGTCTTTTATATAGCATCGTTAGGGAAGGTCTTGCTGATTTATGTGACATTTCAGCAGACACCCAAAGGAAATGAGGAATGAGTTCTGTAATATTTAGAGCAAGAGAGTGCCAGGCAGAGGAAAAGAACAAGCGCAGAAGCCCCGAGGTAGGTACGTGCTTTGTGTGTTATGGAACAAGGAAGACGGTGTGACTAGTAGAACGGAGCAGGAGCTAAGAGCATAGATGGGGTAGATGAGGGGAAGCAACCACAGGCCTGATGATGTCAGATGTAGAAACCACAGCAAGGACTTTGGAACTTATTCTAGTTGTGACAGGAAGCTACTGAAGGGTTCTGAGTAGAGAAGAGATGCGACCAGATCCAGTTTTCAAGGGATCACTCTTCCTCTGTGTGGATAAAAGACTGAAAGTGGCACAATGACAAACACAGGGTGATCAGTCAGAGGACTACTACAGTAATTCAGATGAGAGAGGTGGTGCTTTCATCAGAATAGAAATAGTGCAGATGGAGACAAGTGACTGAATTCTAGACTTAACCTGGAGGTGGAGCAGATAAGATTTGCACACAGATTGGATGTGGTGTATAAGAGAAGTGAAGAATGGTTCCAAAATCATCAGAAAAAAATGGGAACAGAAATGTCATTTGCTGAGATGTGGGATACAGAGGGACAAGCGTGTTTTGGGAGAGTGGAATCAAGAACCATTATGGTCATGCCATTAGACATCCATTTGAAGGTGCTGAAAAGGCAGCTGGATTCTACAACTCTGGAGTTTAGGGAGAAGTCATCATCATCATCAGTATCCCCATTTCCATTTCCCAAGAGATGGATTATGGTGTCTCTCGAATATTGTCTGGCCCTGCGTGATCTGGTTTCGGGAGGTTTCTGGATGAATTTTAGGTAAAAGGGGTAACAACTAGATATGCCAATATTCACTGCTGCTTAAGTCTGAAAACAGCTTTGAGTCAAGAGGTGGTAAACAGCCTCTTGCAGCCCAATACCTACCACAGCATCCTAGAAGGTATAAGCATTTCTCCTGTAGGCTGGGAGATCAAGGTAGGAAAAACTATCTAGCATTTCAAAACTATCTTTCTGAAAAGCTCAAGTACAGGGAATCTTTATAGCGTGACAAAGTGGACTGGTGAGAGGATAAGATACGTGTACTACTAGTTCCATAGTGTAATAGTCAAGGATTATGGCAAGCTAAGTAAAGCATGTTAAGCAGCTGCATTCACCCTTTCCAGAAGCATATGTCCTAGGCTGAGCTGAGTACCCCTCCTCCATGTTTCTATAATAGGCAGCATATGCCTCCAGTATCATTTATCTTGTATCATAATCTGTTCTTATGACTTTGTCCCTCACTGTGTGTCCTAGGAGCACAGGCACTGTTTCTTATTCATCCCTTTATCCTTGTCTTCGGCAGAGAAACTGCGCCATACAGGCATTTAATATATATCTGATGAAGAATTAGAAGAATGTGTCCCTTTGTGCAGTGTCAAGTCTTTCATTTTTTAAATTTCTTTTTCTCCTCTATTTATTTTTGATCTTTGCTAAGCACTTAATAACAGAAAATGGAGGTTTTCTTGAGATATTCGGAGGAAGCAAGATTCTCTCCTTAACCCAAGGGACTAGGACAGCTTACTGTGGAGGCGTGATTTTAAAGAAGCCCGGGGCTGCTAGAGGCAAGACTGTGCACATTAACATGAAGACCTGTAGTGAAAGGACCCTACTGAAAAGGCTGTGAAGAACTCTGCAAGACTGCCTGGGTGGCAATGTCCATAAACAATGCAGAAGATGCCAGGCACCACCAAATTCCACCAGGCCCATCTTGGGTACCTAGCTCAGTATAAGATCTGATGAAGCGTTCTGAGACACCTTTTCATGGCCCTTATTTCTAGTACCTGGACATTAACAAGAAAGACTGAAATTATTTGTTTGGTCTTTGGTGACTGTTATCAGACACGACCACTCTAAAAGCATAATATTCATAATTAAGAGTCAAAGTTTAGACCTCTGAAACCATTTCTATTCTAGAGCATACAAGAGATACCCTACCCTACTTTCTGTACTGGCCGATCCCAAGAGGATCACACAAATTTTTAATAGGTTAGATTTCATTACAGCCTCGAATGATGCTCTTCTACCCACATAGTTAAGTAGCTTGGGCACTTTGAATGTAAGGCAGTCAACCACTTGGCTAGACTGAGTTTAGAACAACAACGTGAATTACCTACAATAATAATAAGTGAACGATGAGTGATCACTAAGGGAAAAAGGCATATGGTGTTAACGCATTTAGTGCCCCTAAAACAGTGTTGTTTTTCATCTAGAAAACAAAAGAATCATCCGGGCAAGTTCAAGCCCCGGGCAAGTTGAAAACTCCCCACTGCTTGCCCCTCCAAACTGAAGACTTATTGGGTCTCGAAAGGAGCCAAAGCTCAGTACAGTTAATAAGAAAAGCTCAACCTTCAACTCTGTACCGAAAACAAGAGTAAACGTACTTAAAATGACTGGGTTCCGAAAGACTGCCCCAACAGTCCCACTGAGCTCGGTGTAAACGCCCTCCCTCATCCCAGGTCTTTCGGACAGTGTCCGACGGGAGTTTTTACAGCCAGATGCCCGTCCACTTTCCCAGCCTTGTGAAAGGTCGGAACAGCCTCTGCGCCGACCCCGCCTCGGCCCCTGGGGCCCTCAGCTCACCCCAGGCAGCCAGACAGTCGATCTGCAGAGGTAGCTTTTCTAGGATCGGCACGGGCTCGAAGGCGTCGTGCATGGCGGCGAGCAGTCACTTCAGCAGCCTCACCCGTAATGGGTCGGGCCGGGCCAGGCCTCGGCCGGGAACCAGCCCAGTGGAAGGGCCAACCGTGATGCTGGACCGGGACCCTACCTACAGGGCATACGACAACACAGCCATCAACACCGGACTTCCTGCCGGGCTAAGCCCGCCTCTTCCGCAGCAGAAGCCCCGCCCTTTCCGCCCCAGCTTCTAACGCGCCTTCGAGGAATGCTGTGGCGTTTGTGCCACCCCCTCTACTGGGGACCCAGAGCCTCTCTGTCATGGAGCCGACTAGCAATGGGGTTAACAAAAAAGCGGGGGGTGGGGGGGGTGTTCTTAAAACTGCCTCAGACAGTGTAGCATGGTGGCGAACTCGGGATTTGGCTTGCTAGCCTGGATGGCTAATTTCTGCCATTTAGGAAATTAGCTGTGACGTTTAATCAATCTCTAGAAGCTTTGCTCTCTTATCTGCAAACGGTTGGTAGTCTTCCGTACTAACTTAGCGTTGTGCTTGCTTAGCAACTCCTGACCCACTCTAAACACCCAGTATATGGTTTTTGCATTACCATTATAATCACAACCTTACCCTTTTTTAAAGGTTGTTCCAAGGCAGTAGTTCTCAAAGTGTGGTCCCTAGACCAGTAGCATCAACACCACCTGGTTAACTTCTTAGAAATGCAGTCTTGGGCCTCATTCCTGACTTACTGAATCAGAATATGGCGGGGGTGGGGGATGGGTGGGGGGGTGGGTAGGGGTAGGTTTCAGCAGTCCGTGCTTTAGTTAAGTTCCCAAAGTGAGTCCATGCACTTTAAAATTTGGAAAACCACTGCAATAATGATGCAACCCCACCCCCACCCCCGACCCCACCCCCAACCTCCACAGGAAATAGGAGGTAGGTCATAAAAGTAAGCATTTGGGTCTAAAGCAAAAATGTAAATGAAAAAAAGGGGTGAGTCTATGATAAGTAAAAATAAATAAATAAATAACACCTGGGTGAGTCAAGTCAGTTAGGAGTCTGCCTTCAGCTCAGGTCATGATCCTGGGATCTTGGGGTCCTGGGATGCAATACCGCATCTGTATCCAGCTCCTTGCTCAGCAGAGTGCCTGCTTCTGCCTCTGCCAGCTGTTCTCCCTGCTTGTGCTCCTCTCTTCATCTCTCTGACAAATAAAGTCTTTTAAAAAAGTAAATAAATAGGCACTTGGGTGGCTCAGTCGTTGAGCATCTGCCTTCTGCTCTGGTGTGATTCCAGGGTCCTGGGATCGAGCCCCACATTGGGCTCCCTGCTTGGCTGGAAGCCTGCTTTTCCCTCTCCCTCTCCCCGTTTGTGTTCCCTCTATCACTGTTTTTCTCTCTGGCAAATAAATAAAATCTTTAAAATAAATAAATAAACAAAATAAAATAGCCTCAGGTACCTGGGTGGCTAGGTTGAGCAACTGCCTTCAGCTCAGGTCATGATCCTGGAGTTCCAGGATCAATTCCTGAATCGGGCTCCCTGCTCAGTGGGGAGTCTGCTTTTCCCTCTGACCCTCCCCCCTCTCGTGCTCTCTCACAGATAAATAAATAAAATATTTTTTAAAAAATGGACTTGGTCAGTTTATTTATTTCACCCCCCCCTTCATCTTTATACAATGGCAGTTTCTTCACTTGTAAATTAGGATAGTTGTCCCATCTTTACCAAATGTTATTTCTGATAATCCAGTGAAATATTTTCAAGGTGTTAATACTAACACAAAAATTGCTAAATAAATCAAGTGTTATGGCTGATTTTCACCATGTAAAATAAACACCTCGAAAATTTAGAATTGCCAGCTGCTGTACTGGAAGAAGGCCTAATACCTAATAGTTTCAGTCCCAAGGACTAAGAACTAAGTAGATCTATGTGATATTAAAAATTACTTCTGAGCCAGTTTTAAGAAATGATACACTGTATCTAATCACAGTGACATAACCCATTAAGAGAAAGCAGAAAGAATTACCAAGTCCCAGTCTACATAATTTACTATACACTCCTGCTTAACACAATGATTTTTCCCCTAGTCTTAAGTCAACATCTAACCACCATCAAAAAATATTTGACCAACTATCTTGCTGCATTATAACTATTTTTCACTTGCTAAGTTTCAGTATGGAAGAAGAGAAGCACACAATAGTACCACTAGCCTTTTGCTAGTGGGTTAACCTGAGAATACAGTCAGCCCTTCATATTGTTCCTTAGAGATACTGCCTAGGTGATTTTTTTTTTAAATAACCATAGCAAACGGCTATAGAAAGATTTTAAAACACTTTCACTATTGTATGAGTTAGTGAAGACTGTGGTCATGTGGTCACTGGTTTCACAATTAGATGATGTAGAACAAAAACCATGAAAGGAAAATTCCCACAAGAGTTTAGGAAGAAGGGTCTTTAGAGGCAAGTCTGGGAAAAAAATGAGGAAAATATATTAATTTTGTTAAAATTTTTTTATATTAAAAAGTGGCATGAACTTTCTATGTAGAACAAAAATCTTGGGAAGGCAAAATTGGACAAAACCATTTAAACAGAAATATAGTGCTTCAAATGAGTCCCATCACCTTGTGATGTCTCTTATAAAGTCTCTAAACCAACACCAGGTATAAGAACAGTCAATCCTAAAGAATGAGCAGCAGTCCAGGGCCTCCACACTACTTCATGCAGGAAAAACTGTTTCAGTTAAGCCAGAAGGACCTGTTTCCTTTGTATTAGCTCCTGCTTAAGCACTACAGTTCCTTGAGCAGGGCGCTCACTCACAAGCACTTAGATGGAGTGCCTCTCTGCATCTAGTGCAACGCCCAGTGAATGGCATGAAGGCAAACAAAGCATTGCCTAGGATTCCACAATGCCGCTGCCCTTGGAGGCTTACAAAACAGTAGTTAAAAGTTCTGGAGTGTGCACCACATTGCCAGCAATGGGATGTGTCACAAAAGCAGATGTCAAGAGTTAAGCTAATATTTCTCTCTAAAGTACATCTGAAATAGAAAAATCTTTAATATACACCATTTGTAAACAAAATTGCACTTGATTTCTTTTAAATGATCTGAATCATACTGTAACAGGTTTCTCTCTTGCACGCTCTTCTTTTTGTTTTAAATCACCGACAGAACCATGGCTCCAGAAGTCAGGACTCTTTTTGTCTCCAAACTACCTCTGCGAGATACAACCTTGGCTTCTCAGGAAATGGAAAAATAATTAACAATTTCCCCCATCACCTATGTAACTCCCTAAATAAATAAAAATTATAGGCAGTTGCTCCTGGAGATTACATATTATGGCGTTGATGTCATAGTTCTTTAGAAGATGTTAAACTTTTTAGTTTGATAGATTAAACAATTGAAACATTATAGAAGGCTCAGGAACAACACACGTAAGTTGCATAAACATCCATGTCAGGGTATGTAAAGGAAAGGGGCATCAATGTTGTAAATAAAACACTTGTAGATTTTTCTCATCCTATGAACTTGTTTTCAGTAAGATGTTCTCCTTGTTTTGACACCTCTCACCAGCTCCAATGCACAAAGGTCAAGGAACAGATCAGGTTTCACTGCCTCCTTTAATTCCATGGAGGAGTGTAGAAGATTAACAAAGAAGCTGATCTCTTCCCAGATACTGCCATCTTCAACTGCACATCTTCCCATTTTTTTACTCCATTTTGGACCTTTCAAAGTGTGTAATCATTCGTTCCTAAGGTATAAAAGAGAAAGTTTTTTTCTAAGCATTTTAAATGGGTCTACATTCCAAATATCTTCTACAAAGATCACACACACACACATACACACACACACACACACACATTTCTGACAAGTACTTTTGTGTCCATTAACAAGTTAGAAATGGTTCCTAACTGGGGCGCCTGGGTGGCTCAGTTGGTTAAGCATCCGACTCTTAATTTCGGCTCAGGTCCTGATCTCAGGTCTGTGAGATCAAGCACTGCTTCACTTCAGGCTCTGAACTGAGCATGGAGCCTGCTTAGGATTCTCTTTCTTGCCACCCCAACCCACTTGCACTCTCTCTAAAAAAAAAAGAAAGAAAGAAAGAAAGAAATGGTCCTAACTATGAAGATTTTGAAACATTGAAACATACAGATGTCCAGGCCCCACCCAAGATTAACTGAATCAAAATCTCTAAATTTCTGGACATTAAACCACAGATTAAAAGGAACTGTGTATTTCTGAGTCAAAGAAGAGAAAGAAATAAACATCTACTTCAGATTAAACTTTAATGAAAATGTGTACCCACTCTGATTCAAGAATATAACTTGAAGAAAAAGTCAAGGATGTGGACAAAGATTTAGCCAGAAACATTTCTACTGCAAAACTCAAAATTTTAACAAAATAGTTGAAAGAATTAAATGTCCAAAAATATAGGACTGCATAAACAAAATTATGGTATACGCTTATAATGAAATATTACATATTCATTTGTTTAAAAAAGCTCTAGAGATGTTGTACAACACTGTGCATATAATTAACACTTTGCACTTGAGAATAATTAGATGGTAGATTTTATGTATTTTCATAATTTTTTTTTTAAAAACATGCTAAGGGGCATCTGGGTAGCTCAGTCTGTTGAGCATCCAATTCTTGGTTTGGGCTCAGGTCATGATCTCAGGGTCATGAGACTAACGCCCACATCAGGCTCTGCACTCAGTGGGGAATATGCTGGAAATTCTCTCTCTCCTTTGGCCCCTCTCCCAATTCATGCTCTTTCTAAAAACAAGTAAATCTAAAAAAATTTAAAAATAAAAAGCATGTTAAAAATTATGTCTGATTAGAAACAGTACTTAGGGGTCCCTGGGTAGCTCAGTCCGTTAAGCATCTGCCTTCAGATCAAGTCATGATCCCAGGGTCTTGGAATTGAGCCCCATGTTGGGTTCCCTGCTCAATGGAGGAGTCTGCTTCTCTCTCTCCCTCTGTCCATCCCCACCCCCATGCTCATGAGCATGTTTGCTCTCACTCTCAAATAAATACAATCTAAAAAAAAACAGTATTTATAGTATGCCATTTCAATTAAGAAAATTAATTTACTGCCATTAAATTTCTTTTCTTATATAACTTTTTACCTTAGAGTTAATATTTTTCATTTTTGTTTTGCTTCATTTGCTAAAAGCACATATCACAAATTTATACTGAACTTGGAACTGTAAATTTTTTTTCAAAATGATCAATTATATCAGCTAATCTATCCTTTTCACTTTTTTTCTTAAAACTACTCCTCCTGAAGCTCTCTGGTCTTCTCCATTGCAGACTGGATGCCCTCCAAGACTGTTGCCCAGCTATTACTCTGAGTTTCTTACATCATCTTGGGAGTTTATCCTTGCCTCTCTGTTGGACCCTTTATTCCCTGGATCCCAAATCTTTTTCTTTTTAGTTCTCTCATTTTGTAAAGAACATTTTCTACTACTTTTCTGAGAAAGCACACGTAGGATGTTAATTTATTTCCTGCATGACTAAAATCATCTTTATTTTGCCCTCATAACAAGTTTAGTTGAATATACAATTCTACATTGAAAATAATTCTCCTCACAATTCAAAGACATTGTCCTCCTATGTTCTAGCTTCCAAAGCTGAGGCTGAAGAGTCTGATGCTATTTTGATTCCCAGTCCTTTAAAATTTGTTTCTCTTATAGTTAAGTTCTTACTCAGTTCTTGAAAGGTTTTCACACAAGGAAGTATGAACAGATGGGTGAAGTCACTATCACCAAAAAAACTATAATAAACCTGTATTGCCATGAATGGCCCAACGGGGTTTTACACAGTCAACCTTCCCTGCCTGAAATATAGCAGTGGCTGAGAGCTAGTCACAGGGAAGCCCTGAGGACAACTATTAGCAGAAGCCCTCAAGAGAGAGATTTGGGGAACTGGAGAATACACCACAGAATGCAAAGTGTTACAAAGAAAGATAAGTTTAATTCTGCATGATAGAGTTCTCAGTTATTTCAATACACAAAACTGCTAAGGAATTTGATATTGTGTGCTACATCACACAGCAGGTCAGTGGGAAATGAACAAATCATTTTTCAGCAGTCAATCCACAACAATGAGTTAGAAATCAGGCAGATGCTCAATCCACAACAATGAGTTAGAAATCAGGCAGATGCTTTCAAAGGGCTTTCTAAAATTAAGAGAATCTAGAATAACCTAATATTCAGAATGAAAGACATGTCCTCAAGTCTAACCATGTAACCTAGGAAAAGAAATAGGGGATAGAAAGAAAGCTCTTTCTAGGAAGAAAAAAAAAAAAAAAGAAAGTGTATCGAAAGAAAACATTCTTGAATATCTGGGTTCTCCTCTTAGTATCTTAGTATTTCTATACTCATCCTTTTCCAACTATATCAACTATAGTTCTTCAGGGCATTACTGAGTCAAATAAAATTTCCCTGAACAAAGGACCTATGATTCCCTATTAAATCATCAGACCCAAAGATTATGCACATGATGATTACCAACCTCATCGGAATCCAGAAGGGCTGGAAGTGCTCTGCAGAGAGAAAAACACCAAAATGAACAATGTAAAGTCATAAATAGTTCATAAAGGAAAGTAGAATTATGAATGCAATTTAAAGCCTTTTTTATAATTATCTAAGATCTGCATATTAATGGCCATTTCAAGGGAATAAAAGCAAATATAAAAACAGAAGGTTACTGGAAGTGCACAGAAAACAAACAGGTTCTGCGCTGTGACAGAGTCAATGTTTAATTAAAAATAATCACGGGGGCACCAGGGTGGCTCAGTCATTAAGCATCTGCCTTTGGCTCAGGTCATGATCCCAGGGTCCTGGGATCAAGCCCTGCATTGGGCTCCAGCCCTGCATCGGGCTCCCTGCTCAGTGGGAAGCCTGCTTCTCCCTCTCCCACTCCCCCTGCTTGTGTTCCCTCTCTCAGTCAAATAAATAAATAAAATCTTTAAAAAATAATAAAATAAAATAAAAAAATAAAAATATAGTCATGGGAAAGAACTAAAAAATTCCAAAGAATTATCCCAATGAAATTAGGAAGATGGATAACTAAATCTTTCTAAGCAGAAATGTCATCTGAACAAACAATTCCGATTACTTTTGGTTGTATATAATTTGTAATTTTTATTGAACATCTTTTAAACATTTTTAATATTCCTTAATTTAAATAGTTTAATCTATAAGCTTTCTCATTAGCATGTTCTTCAGCTCATTCAATTAAATAATAAAAGCAATACTGAAATACGATTCTCATGGTAATGATTCAAAAACTTACACATCTGTCACAGAAGAAGGAACATTCTCCTCTACCCACTTCAAATCATCTTCCTGCTGGGAACATATAAATATCAGTTGTTACTAAAATGCCCCAAATAATACATCCCAAGTAAGGATCTATAGAGGTCTCAAAATTCTTAAATTCAATCTTTTGCGCATTCTTAAGGAGTATATTCATAACAAACGGCACTGCTAATAATTTTATAAACTATATAATCCAATACTTTAAAAAACCATGTAAGTGAAATATAAAATGATGTCTTTAAATGCCTTCCTCTCAATGGTCTAATACCTAAGAGTTTGCCTCATCTAAGTTTTGCTCCTTAAGAGTGAGATTAAACTCTAAAGCCCTTAATGTAGACTGCATGTACTATTTTAAAACAAAACAGAACAAAAAACTGCTGAATGAAAAAAATCTTGATCTTTACTACAAAAAACACCTTAGGTTATTAAAAGGGCTATAACTTCCACTAATGAAAACAACTAAATAGAACCATCAGACTAGGGACGCTTGCCTGGGTGGCTCAGTTGGTTAAGCATCTACCTTTGGCTCAGGTCATGATCCCAGGATCCTGGAATCGAATCCCACATTGGGCTCCTTGCTCAGCAGGGAGCAATGCTTCTCCCTCTGCCTGCCACTCCCCCTGCTTGTATGTGCACTCTCTAACAAATAAATAAAATCTTTAAAAAAAAAAAAAAAGAACCATCAGACTAGTCTGGAACCTTTTCAGGACATAGTAGCAAACCATCTAGTTAAAGATTACTAGGTCTTAGAATCACTTGCTGTTTTTATAAATGTAAATGTATTATATATGAAAAGATCTTTTTATAAAGCAAGCTTAGTTAAAGCACAGATTTAAAAAATCATTAAGGCCTGTATATAACTACTTACTGCTTTGTTTACTTTACTATTTCCATTTGGTTCTTGTTTAGTACTTCTCATTTTCATTCCTTCTGTAAAGCAAAAACAAAGTAGATGGGGTTAAGTATATTAGTAGACCAGCAATGATTTCAAACATGAATTCAGAACATTAAGTTTACTCAAACTGAATTATACAACAGTGTTTCTCCATCTTTATGCTAGGAAGTTCAAAACCAGATTTTCAGCTCCTCCAGTAAGCAAACTGGACATTTAATGTGCAACTGCTTACTGAATTTACCACAGCTTCACCTGAAAATTTATACCCTTATTTTTGCTGTCCCCTAAATCACCACAGGCCAAACTGAGACACAAGTGTAAAATGGGTATAAATAAACTATATCCAAGTATCCTGATTTGGATACTCACGAACCATTATACTTGCTCTACTCTATTTCTAAAAACCAGAAAATAATATTTAAAGCACAAATAAAATTTTATCACTACCAAAGCTTTCTTTTAGCATAGGTTCTTTTTGTTCATCCTCTTCCTCTTCCTCAGACAACGGTGAAAAGGCAAACCTGACCAAACAAAGATAAAACAGAAGGAAAAAACTTAGAAAACTACAAAAAATGGTCCAACTAGATTTTATAGGTTTTACTACTGAAACTGCAATGAGTCATTCATAAAATTATTTCAGTGAAAACGAAGTAACTCTTCCCCTTCAGAAAGCTCTTGATTGCCTATACGAGCAAGAGAAGCAGGACAGCATCACACTGAGGAGTACAGGCTCAGCCACGTATTACTTATGACTTGATTCAAGTTACTTATTCTCTGTGCCTCGGTATTCTCATCTGAAAATGGGGATAATGAAACATCACTCACAGAGGTGTTCTGAAAAAAGTAAACATTTCAAAAAATGCTTAGAATAATACCTCACACATAGTAAGCATTTATAAGCATATATAATCAAACAGAGGGAAGTAAATTCTCATGTGCTTTAAAATCTCAGCCTTTGAATCTGCGGTTAAGAGACAGAAGACCTGACCTTATATGTACCAGGTGATTTAAAAATCTGTTTCCCAGTGGGGAGCTGAGAAGATGAAGGCCTCATCTTATCTTTCCAACTTTGAACAGATTCAGCAAAGCAGCTGCCAGACAGACAATTCTGTTTTTTGTTAATTTTTATTTATTTGAGAGAGAGAAAGAAAGCAGAGGGAGGGGCAGAGGGAGAGAATCTTTCAAGCAGACTCCCCGCTGAGCATGGAGCCCAACATGGGGCTCAATCCCACGGTCCTGAGATCACAACCTAAGCAAAAACCAAGAGTCAGGACACTCAGTTGACAGCCACCCAGGTGCCCCCAGATAGGTAATTCTTACAAAGCGTTAGCTTTGAACCACTCTGTACTTACTGTTGCCTATTATTTTCATTCTACCTTGTTTGTAAAACTCCCTTTCATGAATTTAAAAACAACAACAACAACAAAAAAACCCCACCTCTTTAAAAGTTAGGAATATGGCACCTGGGTGGCTCAGTTGGTTAAACACCTGTCTTTGGCTCAGGTCATCCCAGGGTCCTGGGATCAAGTCCCACGTCAGGCGCCTTGTCCTTCTGCCTGGTACTCCCCCCTGCTGCTTGTGTTCACTCTCTCGCAAATAAATAACTAAAATATTAAAAAAAGAAAAAAAAAGCTAGGAATCATAGGGAACACACCCATAACCTATTAAAGAGTAACTAGCAAAAATTAACAGTAGATGCCAAAGCTAATGATACTTAAGAAGCACTTAAAATCAGAATAAGATAAGGAGGCCCACTCTTAATGCCTCAATTCAATATTATACAGGAGGGCCTAGCCAACATAAGAAACTTCTGCTTCTCCCTCTGCCTGCCAACCTCCCCCACATCCCCCTCGCTTGTGGTCACACTCTCTCATGCTTTCTCACTGACAAATAAATAAAATCTTAAAAGAAAAAAAAAAAAAAAAAAGAGGGGCACTTGGGTGGCTCAGCGGGTTAAAGAAAGTCTCTGCCTTCGGCTCGGGTCCTGATCCCACGGTCCTGGGATCGAGCCCTGCATCAGGCTCTGCTCAGCCGGGAGCCTGCTTCCTCCTCACTCTCTGCTTCCCTCTCTGCCTACTTGTCTGTCAAATAAATAAATAAAATCTTTAAAAAAAAAAGAGAGAGAGAGAGAGGGAGAGAGAACTGGGAAAACAATGTAGGAGGGTTGATGGGTATGATAAATATATAAAAATCAATAGCATTCAAAGGGTCCTGGCTGACTCAGCCTGTAGAGCATGTGACTCTCGATCTCAGGGTCATGAGTTCAAACCCTAATCAGGTATGGAGGCTACTTAAAATTAAAAAAAAAAAAAAAAATCAATAACATTCCTACATTTTTGCCAAAGCCACATGTATTATTTTAATTTAAAAGCGTGTATCCAGAGATGCCTGAGTGGCTCAACTGGTTAGGCACCTGCCTTCGGCTCAGATCATGATCCCAGGGTCCTGGGATTGAGTCCCGCACCTGGCTCCTTGCTCCTCTGCTTCTTCCTCTGCCTCCTCTACCTGCTCTGTCTGCCACTCTCCCTGCTTTGGGGTCTCTGACAAATAAATAAAATCTTAAAAAAAAAAAGGCGGGATGGGGTGGTGGTTTGCATCCATAAGAGCCATAACATTTTTAAAATATTTCAATAAAAGGGGGCGCCTGGGCAGCTCAGTGGGTTAAGCCTCTGCCTTCGGCTCAGGTCATGATCCCAGGGTCCTGGGATCGAGCCCCACATCGGGGTCTCTACTCAGCAGGGAGCCTGCTTCTCCCTCTCTCACTGCCTGCCTTTCTACCTACTTCTGCCTACTTGTGATTTCTCTATCAAATAAATAAATAAATCTTTTAAAAAATATTTCAATAAAAGTTATGACTAAAGCACAGGACTAAAATTGGTAGAGCAGTAACATATTCAAGGATGAAAAATGTATATAATTTTTCTAATTAACCTATTAATTAAATTCCAATTGAAATCAATAAAGGTTTTCCTAGAATTAAACAAACAAGCTAAACATTTCATTAAAGAGCAAAGATCCAGTAACAATGGATATTTTTTTAAAAAGAAGACTAAGGGAAGGGCACATACCAAGACATAACAGTAAACTAAGGTAAGACAGTGTACTACTGATGCAGGATCAGAGGGATAGAAAAAATCAGAGAACCCACAGTCAAACAATTCTTGATTAATGAAAGTTCAACTGTGAAATTTTGAAAAAAATTATAGAATAATTTCAGAATTCACCTCAAACCAGGAAAGTTTCTTAAACAAGACACAAAATACACAATACATGAAGGAAAAAAAAACCCGACAAATTTTACTCCATACTTTCAAGATTTTCTATGGCCAAGAATACCATTAAAATGCTCAAAAACAATCAACAACGAGAAGAAAATATCTGGAATGCTTAGAACAAAATACTGGTATCTAAAATATATAAGGAATTCCTACAAATCGATACAAACTGATCAATAAGCTGATTAAAAAAAACTCAAAAACATAAAAAGTTGATTGACAGGTGAACTAAATGACCATAAGCACATAAAAGCCATAAGAAGTAATTCAGCCTTAAATGTAACATTTTAAAAATAACAGTGAATATTCTCATCTGCCAGATCTGCAAAAATTGAATAATGGGAATATAGGAGGGAAGAGGAGAGAGCTCCTCTCGTACAATTGTCGGTACATATACAATTTGTTTCAGATTTTATTTAATGCACTCTGACTTTAATACTTTGAAAATTACAAATGTGCATACCCTTCACCCCAACAGTCCCAAGCCTACTCTATTTTTTAACTTTTTTTTCAAAGAACACTAACACATGTATACTAAAAAGACACTCTAAGGGTGCCTGAGTGGCTCAGTCATTAGGCATCTGCCTTCAGGCTCAGGTCATGATCCTGGGGTCCTGGGATCAAGCCCCGCATTGGGCTCCCTGCTCAGCAGTAACCCTTCTTCTCCCTCTCCCACTCCCCCTGCTTGTGTTCCCTCTCTCGTTGTCTCTCTGTCAAATAAATAAATAAAATCTTTAAAAAAAAATGAATAAAAAGAGAGGCTATTTTCATGGGGTAAAAAGATACTACTTATTTTCTAAGTCTTTTATTGGTATGTCTGATTATAAAATTAGCCACTCAGTTATGCCGCCTCATCCTTTTCCTTCTTTGGTGATATGGTTGGGTAATATAAGCTCTTAACTGTCTAAACACAAAAGGGAGGGCATGCCAAAGACATGGATATACACAGAATAAAGACAGCTAATTCCTACATAACTGAGATTTGCCAACAGCTTAACAAAGCAAATTCACATATAAATTTTTAATTCCAAAGTCTGTCACATAAGTTTTCATTTTACCCTATTGTTACAAAGTGAGCTGGGTTACTGGCTATAAAAATTATTCTTTCCTTCCTGAGGCTAGACACGTGAGACTTTCATTACAAGTATCACTATCTATCTACTTCTTTTATTTACTCATATATTATCAGATGTCAGAATTGAAAAATACCTCATACGAATTGGTTCAATTCCCTCCCATTATATGAAGAGGAAACTAGGGCCCAGGGAAGTGGAAAGAGGCACCATGACAAAAATCACAATGCAAATAGGAGAGCCGGGCAGGAACCCAGGAACCCAGTCACTGGATTCCAGACCCAGTGAATACTCTTTATACTTTGACAAGGCCATTCGGTGATTAGCAATATAAATAAGAAGTGTCAAGAACCTCTGGTTGTTCGCAGATGGTCGCCAGAGAACCATGATGACGAAGAGGATCATAGAGAACAGCAACCGCCAGATGGCATCATCCACCCAAAGCTCCCGCCAATCCTACCAAAAGGGGGAGAAGTACATTTTTATACATAATCTTAACTCTTCACAAAGCCCTTGACATAGAACAAGAATCAGTTATTTATTCATTCAACTTACATTTACTAGGAGCCTGCTATGTGCTAGGCAGTGTGCTAAGTGCTAGGAATAAAAAATGAATGAACACAGTTTCTTCCTTGGTAGTGTTTAAGTGTTGCTCAAGAAAACGCCCCAACTGAATGAAGCACTTCATTAAGACTTCATTATAGCTCTGAGAATCTTTAGGGAAAGGTTTTCATACAAGGTAAGAGAAAGTAACATTATGTTTTGTTTTTTTTTTTAAGAGTTTCATTTTTGTTTATTTATTTTTAACAGCTTAGCTCTAGCTTCTTAAGAAATGTTACTGGCCAGTCTCTCTGCTCAACTCTTAATTACATGGCTTCTGCTCAGATTAGCATTATTCATACACACTTAACATTGAGGACTCTGGATTTCTTGTTAATAATTTTTAGTTAAGGCCAAGACTGGCTTATGAAAAACTGTGATATCATTTATAATGTTCTCTCCCACTATTGGGATACAGAGTCAGTCCTTTCTCCCAAAAAAATCCACAAAATAAACCTATCATACCAAGCACTGTGATAATACAAAATATTTTTACGAGGAGGAAAGCATTCTAACCCTCAGAGTGGAGACCTAGCCCTAATCTCTTAAAAGGTGTGAACCTTACAACCATCATTAACACCAGTGTGTATTTTTTAAAACACTATTCATAAATGCATGTGTTTACAACTCACCGACTGACAAGTCACTATCCTGAACTTCATGGTTGTCCAGATGATAAACACAATAGATGCTAACAGGAAATGAAAAACCTGGTCAGAATATGAATGTTAGTTTCTATCCTCAAACGTTCTCTGATTCTCATCAAGTGGAATCCCACACATCCCTAACTCCCAATATATCACAATCATTTTCTCTCACTTATTGTAACACATTTATTCAACACAAATTTACTTAACAACTGCTATAAGCAAAGTGCACAATGTGTACCCTTGTCAACGCTTTCTATATACTTAAAGAATAGTTTTACTTATCATCTCACTACTTTAGCAACCCTCAGAAGTGGGAAAGAAGGTATGAGAAACATGGCTTTTTCCAGCATTATCAATAATATGATTGTTTTCCCTTTCTTCTTTAGTGTAACATTAATTTTTCTTTGTCTGGTCAGATGGAAAAAGGTTGATAAAATGACTGTAAGACAAATAGAATTATTGGTTCCAATCATAGGCCAGACCTCTCTATTACTGTTACACAAGTCAAAAAAGGCTGGCAAGTTACCCTTATGTGGGCTATAGTCTATCCTAATGTATGTGCATAACATATATGTTATGCATGTTTAATGACATATGTAAAGGCAATACAACAGCAATGTACACTGATCTAAAATCTATATAAAATTTTTTATTTCAATAAAACCAAATAAGCAAATATTAATGTCTTCTAAAAGAGATGTAAATGCTATATGACACTAATGCTAATTTGCCTCAAAAAAAGAAGAAAGTCTCAGAGAAAGAATGGAGACAGGAGAGGGAGAGTTAAAATTATATGTAATTGATTTTCAGCTATTAAAATAAGTGGTTGTCAAACTTTTTAGAACGAAAGACCCCTTCGAGAATGTGGCAAAAGTGAAAGACCCCTTCCCTAAGTGAAACACACAAAACTTTCTATGTAATTTTAGAAAGCCCATCCATGGCCTCTCAGGTTAAGAATCTTAGTTCTAAAGGAAATGCATTTAAATAGCAGAAAGCAAGTCCCGACTTACCTGCCACTGCCAAGATAAGCGTGTTGGTAAAATGTCGGTACAAAGAGAGTTTTACAATGTTCCTCCGAAGTTTTAACAGCTTCATTGTTTGAGTCAAGCTAATAAATATGTGTTTGCAGGTCAAGGAAATCAACATTCAGAAAAAAACAGTAAGCTAGTAAATTAACCCTTACATTTCTTTAAGGATCTGGGGTCATAATGACAAAGCCATGGATGCCAGGCCTTACAGCTCTTACTCTCAACTTTATAAACACTCCAAGCCCATCAATAGTTAGAAAGTCTTCATTTTCAATGAGACTTAAAGAGAAGACAGAACCAGGATAAAATGAGAATGCAAAAGATAAGAAGAAAGAAGAGAAGAAAAATATAAAGGAGAAATAAAGGTAGTAAACTTTCTAGAAAAACAAAGAAAAAGAAGCAAATGGAAGAAAAATGAAATAAAAATGAGTAAGAGGCAAAGCAAAAGGAGTTATCATCATCTCCTTTCTTCTTGTGAGGTAATGGTGTCCTAGTGAATCCAGTCTAGAGTCTTACATTCATGCCTACAACCTCCCAGAGTTCTACACTCAGTCCCCTTGTGTCATGCTAAGCAACCTGCCATCATAAACTATACTGAATTACCATACGATTACAATTGGCTGAGAACCACAGGCAGGCTCAAAGGCAACAACTCTCTATTTTCAAGTCATTATCTCAAGTAAAAGTTGCTGCACAAAGATAGGGGAGAGTTAATGACAACTATACGCAATTATCTGCTCTTATGTTCAACTTTCAAAATGAGGTGAAGATATGAAAGCAAGTGAGCTGAAGCTCACACCTGCCTTTCAACAGAGCCCTCGCAGCTACCTAATTATTGGGTCATCTTCTTGTATGGTCTAGTCCCTCTCCTCATTCCTCTCAATATGCATAGTAGAGGTTCACAAAGATACTGACCTAGAAAAGCTTTGTCCATTTGGATGCAGGACATTTCAATTTCAAATATTTTTGATATATGAAAATCCCCTCAAATTCACAAAATTACAATTTTATTTATACTCAGCCTTTCATAATAGTCACAGTCCATCAGGACAATAATATTGCACAACTGTACATAGGACCAAATGACATTAAAAAAACGAAACAAATTTTTAAAAATCCCCAAAAGATAAAACTTGAAAAACCTGAATCCTTCATCCAACAGGCCAAGTCCCTAATAAACAAATGTTTATTCTTGAAAAGCAGGAAGAAAAGATTATTCAAATAGAAGCTTGTTTGTTGCCTGCTGGTTGGCTTCTCCTGTAAATGAAGCAAGATTTATTTCAAAGAGTGACTTCTTCAAATAATCCCAAGTCAGCTTTTGAATGAGTGTATAAAACACTTACTATGTAAGGGTAAAATCTGCTAAATCTACTTAGAATTTTAAGAGTCAAACAACCTCATACAGTTCCTGAAACCATATTTTAAGAATCAAAATATTTACATAATTTTCAAAGCATTTACTAATTGCCGAGGCTGAAAGAAAGAGCAGGACCACAGCAGCCAGTGATTCTAACACAAAGTGAGATACACAAGTAAATCCAAAATCGAAGTGAAATGCTCATTTAAAGAAAAGGCCAAAAGCTTTTTATCTTGTTCTCAGGCTGCAGTAACCAACTCTTGACGAAATTTTTTAAAATTAAAAACAAAATAACTGCTTACCTGAGCCCCCCAGGTTGTTAGACTGAAAAACCCTATTCCCCAAAGTAAGGAGTAATCAATGAAACTGGCAAAAACCATTTGCAGAAAGATCAATGGAAACCCAACTCCGAGGGGAGAAAATGGACCGCCATCAAACAAGCCAATGAGAAGGATATCCACCAGCACAGGGCAGTGTCTAGGAAAGCCAAGGGGATAAAGGCCAAGGAAGCAAGATCAGTCTGGGCCTGCAGACAAAGAAAAAAAGGTGGTGAAAAAAAGATGTCTAGAGAGCACAGCATAGAAACCAGAAAATGACTGCATTTACATAATCATCTAGAATGATTCTGCATTTGAACTGAAAGAAAATAAGGAATAATACTTTGTACCTATATCATTCTTCCTTTCTGACAAATAATCACACAGAATACACAGCTATAAGCATTTCATACAAACTGGTGATCACAATCTCAATAAAATAAAACGTGCTACTAACTAATAGAAGGCAACCACCACAGAGCTCCTAGCATGCTAAGTAAGGTCCATGTTAAGAAGTGACCACACTGAAAAGCTTTGGTGTTACAAGCCCCCATCCCATCATATCATCTCCCATCACTGTGACTTTTGGCTACAAGTCTAAAAAGACCCTTCTCATATTTCAAAGTACTGCAGCCTTAATACATAGTTATAATTTCCAGAACTGTAATACAATATAATTCTACGAATAAGAGCACATCCCAAAATAAGATGTAAGGCAAATATCTGTCCCCAAAACTACACCGCTTATTTCATGAGTTTATATATATAAGGTGCTATTTATATAACCCTGATTACCCAAACATCAGGGCATTACTGAAAGGATATCCATAAAATAATACAGGCATCAATTGCTGAGAGGGCCAGGTTTACTATCAGAGCCAATGAGTAAGAAAAATACTACAGCAGCAGAAAGAAAATGAAATTGACAGGGTTAGAGTTGCTAAAAGTTGAAGGAAATTACATATAGGACAGTGTGATCTGAAAAACAGTATGTATCCATAAAATGTTTTATTTAAGGGGCAATTTATTACAAAACTTACTGAGCTCAGTAAGTCAAGTTTACAGCATTTACCACCTTGAATCTAATGGGTTATTGCTGAGAGTGATTTTTAAATAAATAACTACTGGAATGACCAGTAGTCATTAATCCAGCTGGAATGACCATTCACATTAATCCAGCTCTGACAAAATTCATCATTTATATTTAGTGCTTTGGTTTCCCTCCCTGACAAAAGGCATGATTTTATAATTCTCAAGAAAAACGTGAAACGATTAGTTGCATTTTAGAAAAGCCTTGGAAACTCAAGTACTAATTAAGCAAAGAGCACTATCACTGTAAAACGAAAAACAGAGGGTGCCTGGAGGGGCAGTCAGCTGAGCATCTGACTCTTGGTTTGGACTCAGATCCTCATCTCAGTGTGATGAGATGGAGCCTCTCATCAGGCTCCAAGCTCGTTGGAGTCTGCATGGGATTCTCTCTCCCTCTTCCTCTGCCCCTTCTCAACAAGCATGCACACATGCTATCTCTCTCAAATAAATAAATCTTTTAAAAAAGTATATTATTAAGCAAGATTATAATCTTTGCCACTTATACAAGAATGAGAGTCCACTGTCTGGGAGGAGGAAATGAATAAGTAGCAATTTGTGGACAGGTGGGAAAGCATTCATTCCTGGTCACTCATTAAACTTATAAAGTTCTAATAGATTAAAAAGAAAATTCAAATTATATATACATTTTGAAAATCAGTTACAAATAATTTAGAAGAAATAGTAGAGAAGTCCACAGACTTCTCCAATTTACCCTCTCAAGACAAAAACAATGTTATCTGAACTGATCATAAATACTTAGATTAAGCAGTACTGACCCCAGTAACTCTGAGGACCCCTTCCATGCCAGAGAACAAAAGATAGAGGGCTCCTGCTACCACAACTTTGTGAAGAGTGACTCCAAGGCGAGGCCTAAACAGGAAGCAAAGAAAGAGCTGAGCATCAATGCCATAAACTCCAAAATAAGTTAAAAGCAAATCATTTAATTAAAATACAGGTCAATAACTTAACAGAGGTAAGTCAGACATACTTAATCCACATAAGAAAAAAAAACTCAGAAGAACATATGGTCTTAAACCAAGTTAATAACTACTAGAACTTTAGATCTGGTCCCTAGTTACTATATCAAAAAACAAAAACAAAAACAAAAACTCTTTTTATTATAAAGACTTCTGAAACATTCAACAGTATAATGAACCCCTCTATGTCCAACATCCAGTCCCAATAACCACTAAGTTATAGTCAACTGTACCTCATGCAAACCCCACCCACTTCCTTTCCTCCTATATTATCTTCGAGCAAATCCTAGATAGTGTATCTTTAATTTGTATATATTTCAGCATGTGTTTTTAACCAATAAGGACTTTTTAAATACATAAACACAATACTGTTATCAAATTTAAAAGTTTTGATATAAGCAAATATCCTATTGCAACCCATTAGATAAACTGTAATTTGTAAGCTCAGAATCCAACAAAACATCAAGTCCTTCAAGCAGCTTCTGCTTCAAGATGCCATTCAATCAGAATCTGCATTCTGATTGATAACAAGATCTCTAAGTGATTCATTACTGCACTGTAAGTTTGAGATGCACTGCCTTAAATCATGTCTACCTAAGTCTAAGTAATATTTGTCCTCGTATTTTTTTGTTATATGCTAGCAGAGGTCCATATGGGCAAGGATTTTTCTCCCCACTGATGTATTTTTGAAACCTAGGCCCTGGCATATAGGAGGCCCTCAAATACTTGTTAAATGAATAAAATAATTTTAAAAATGAAACCCACCCCATTCCCCTAACCCCACTGAAAACAAAACTCCTTTCAGTGAATAAGTTTAAAAAGTTAAAACCCATTTCTTCAATCCCACTTAAAGCAAGACTCTGAAATAACTCTCTATACCCGGCTAGTTCCAATTTCTCTGCTCCTATTCTCTCTTGAACTCGCTCCAATGAAGCCTTTATCCTAGCACTTCCCTAAATCCTCTTATTAAGGTCACTTGTATCTTCCATGTAGTTCAACCCAATGGTCATCATTTAACCCTCCTGATACAATCACTCCCTCCGTGAAACTCTTCAGGTTTGCCTCTCACCACAACGGACCTTCTCAAATTCCTCGAATTCTGTTTCATCTCACTGAATTCTAAACAACTGAAAATGTTCAAGGGCTCCATCCTTTGATCTCTTGTCTATATACACTTACTTCATCAGTGATTGCATCCCATTCTCATGGCTTTAGGTAAACATATATATCCTGATGACTCCCAAATTCATATCTCTACCCCACTCTCTCTTATTTCCCCATTTGGTTATCTAACTGAACTCCTAATTTTGCCTCTATTCCAAACTTATTTCACCTAAGATTCTCCTTAACTTATAAATTCCATCCTTTCATTGCTCAGACCAAAATAGTTGGCATCATCCTTGATTCCTCTTCTTGTTCACATCACACAGTTGATCTACCAGAAAATTCCATTGGCTCTACCTTCAAAATATATACAGAATCTGACCACATCTTAGCATCTCTTCCTGTAGGTATACATATGGTCCCCACACCACCTTCAGATCTCTGCATAAATGTCACTAAGTGAAGCCTTCCTTGGCAACCCTATTTACAACTACAAGCTTCACTTCTTGCCTAGCACTCTCTACACCCTTCCCCTGCTTTATCTGCTTCATAGCACTTACCACTGACATATTAGATATTTACTTACTTATCTGTATCTTTGTCCCCTCCCTCCACAAATGTAAACTCCAAGCCTTTTGTTTACTTGCTGTGTCCTCAGCACCTAGAATAGTATCTAGTATACAGAAGGCACTCAATAAAATTTTTGAAAAATAAATTATTTTCAGACTTTTTTCAGACTGAGTGACATTCTCATAAAAAAACTGATTTCAAAAACATTTTGGAAGATTAAAAGTCACTCTAAGTTCACCCTAAAAATTTGATGTTTTAACATCATTCACTACATTGCTGATTTTCCTACAAATGCTCGAGTTCTCAGAAGTGAAATGAAACACTTAACATTTTTTAGATACCTGTCTTATTGCAAACTATTTCTTATATCAATTCTTTCAGAATTACAACAGGAACTTACAATACTGTTTCAATTTAATCAGTGTTTCAATATGTCCTTCCATATAAAAAGGCCATACTTACTTAACTATGCCATACCCCAGGCTGACTATGATGACCAGGGTTCGAGCCAGCGAGCGTTTAACTGCTGAAAGCAGCTCTGCAAGGATCAGGGCACCCTGGACTATGAGAAAGAAAGAAAGAAAGAAAGAAAGAGTGCTATAATTTAGGTTTGGGAAAAGGCGTGACTCTAGAACCAGAATGTGGATCTAGATAACTAATGCTCTTCAGAATAAGCATTGGGATTAGTCCTGTTCAAAGAAAATACCTCTCCTGCAATTCTTCTAAGTAAGTACACAAGCTGATTTCACTTACCTTGCTCATGTGAATAGCAGTCTGGGTGTGCTTGAATCACCTTTCCTCCCTAACTCCACTTCACTAAAACCTCAGCAGAATACCTCACCTACATGGACAGTTTATAACACCTACAGAACTTTTCTACCATTTTTAAAAACTGGGGAATACAGATTAAAAAAATACATATACACTGAAAAGCACAAAACACAAACACACACACAGTTTTCAAATTATTTTCACATCTACTACTTTCAAGCCTTTTCAAAGATAGAGAAAGCTCCAATTAGCAATCTTACAACAATCATCATTCATAATCAAATGGTCTGATGAGAGAGAACCAAAGCTATCACAAAAAACTTCAGCAAAATAATTTGTCATTAGCTGTTTACTTCAGTGAACCATAAAAACCCTCCTATTTTCTTGGTATTACTGTGCTTAACCAATTCTTAGAGGTACTTCTCCCTCATATTTTAAAATCTCTGAAATCAAAGTAGGTCAATGGCATCTTACTATTAAGTTGGCAGTATTTATTTCTCTCCTTAGATGTATAATATAATAATGGTACCTTAAAAATCAATGGCAATTGAGATGCAGCAATGGTGATAATCTTATTCAAAATGGCCACTGCTGCTGTAACTTGTATGAATCTATTTCAGCACAATTCACTCTTAAATCACCGAACCCGTAAGTTACGAGATTAAAAACAAAAGTTACAATCATAGTGATTATGCTTAAGTTATTCTAATAATTAAGAAACTGAAAAGTTAAACCCACTTAACGACTGCTGACATGAGGAAAACTCACATCTTACCTGCCAATTTCTCACAAGACAGGCGAACACTCTTTGGTTACATACCTGATTCGCCTTTATATCGGATGTTCTGAAATTCTGCATAGAAAACAGCTTTCTCAAGCATTCCCAGGAAGATGACAGCACCAATCCAAAACTGGATTCTCAGGAGATCTCTCCAATAGCAGGCAGACCATGCCAGCCACAGAACACCAAACAGGACATATACAATACACATCACCATGAAAAACTGTCATCCAAATGGGTAAGAAATAAAAAGGAGGATTAGGGCCAAGAGCCAATTTAGAATACACAGTCCTAAACTATATAAAAAATATATATATTCTACCTTCTACTTTAAGAGTAATTATTTCATTTCTTTGAAGTTCAATACTAACACAAAAAAATTATCTCCTCTTACACAGAGAGAAACTACCTAAGGACCTATCATCAAGAGTAACTGTTCTTCTGCATTTAAAGTGTCTTTTCAGGGGCGCCTGGGTGGCTCAGTGGGTTAAAGCCGCTGCCTTCGGCTCAGGTCTTGATCCCGGCGTCCTGGGATCGAGCCCCGCATCAGGCTCTATGCTCAGCAGGGAGCCTGCTTCCTCCCTTCTCTCTCTCTGCCTGCCTCTCTGCCTACTTGTGATCTGTCTGTCAAATAAAAAAAAAAAAAAAAAATCTTAAAGTGTCTTTTCAGCTCACAATCTAAAAGTACATAAATGAAGAGAACACTAAAAAGGAAAGAAGACATGGCAGGGTGAAGATACATCTAAAGGCAATGAACACAATGTGGGAAAACTATGAAAGGGAAAAGAAGAAATGAACAAAGGAAATCTGAAAACAGTGAGGCTATTCCAATAGACACAAACATACACATGATGAAGTGTCATCATTTAGTTACTTCAAATGCAATCAGAAACTACAGGAAGGTAAGAAGTACCCCACTTTGAATTCTACACAGAATATGAGATCTGAAATTATGTTTGAGGTACTTTCCAATTCTGAAATTCCACAAGTCATCAACTCTTCATTCTACAGATGAGAGGAGGCAGAGTGATCTACTGACATTCTCAAGGTCATATTTTAGTAAGAAGTACAAAACTACAAAGCAGTGTTTTCTGAACTGTTCAGGAACAATTCTTGAAAGAAGAATATTGAGACAAAACATGAACAATTTTTCAAGTTAAACTCATATAATGTTAAGGTTAAGAATGTAAGTTCACTTACAATCATCAAAGGATATTCTTCAAGCGTGAGGTATTCATAGGGACCCTTCACTTCAACAGTCACTGCCAAAAACACAGTTCTCGAAATTAATGTTAAGGATGCAGAAATTAAACAAAAACATTGCATAAGATTTGCCTGGTGAAATTAATGAAAATTCCATTGGGTTATTTACTTTTAACCATTTTAATTCTGGTGAATATTACATTTATAGAGCACTCTGAAATTCCTGAGGTGTTCTTATGATTCATGCTGTGTACCAGACAGGCCTCCACACTCCTGCTCCCGACAGTATATTAAGTGGAAGAGTCCTTCGTTCCCAGACACACATCCTGTAAAGACTAGATTTAAGCTGAGGCGCCTGGGTGGCTCAGTGGGTTAAAGCCTCTGCCTTCAGCTCAGGTCATGATCTCAGGGTCCTGGGATTGAGCCCCGCATTGGGCTCTCTGCTCAGTGGGGAGCCTGCTTCCCCCTCTCTCTGCCTGCCTCTCTGCCTACTTGTGATCTCCCTCTCTTTGTGTCAAATAAATTAAAAAAATCTTAAAAAAAAAAAAAAGACTAGATTTAAGTTATTTCTTCCACAAACCCCAACTAGAACCATAGCCCGGCTCCTCTAAATTCCAAACGTATTTCATATGTACTTTTTCTTACAATACATCAATGATGTGCTTTGGAAAGCACAGGATTTCATTCCTTCATTCTGCTATTCTCTTTGTCTTCTATCTAACCTTACCTATATTCTCCTATTTATTACTTTTTTTTACCTACGTCAATTTTATGGGACTTTACTACATTAATGCTTAATTCTCATTAAATACTTAATAACAACAACAAACTGGTTAATTTTTACACAGTATTTAATAACAAGAATCTGAAAGACAGATCTGCCTTACTGAAGCAAAACTACAACTTTTAAAATTGTAATTGATAAAAACTATCTTAGGTCTGATTGATAAATACTTATGTGAGAAGTGTTAGTCTGTGATGACAGACTAACAATTGCCTAGTCTACAAAAATTTCCTAGTTTTTACCAAGCAAAGGGAACATGCCATTATTAAAAGTAAACCAAAAAAAGAAAGAAAATAAACCCAATCCAACATTCATATGAACAAAAGGAGTACCCCATAATAGCAATCATAAAAATTTTAAGCACATTGGTTATTAAACCTATACCTTCTTAATTTAATAAAACAGGAAACAAAATAATTATTAAGTATTTATTATATCCTTTGCTTACTCTACGCCAAGGGTCAGCAAAATGTGGTCACCTACTTTTTATGAAGTTTCACTGGAAAACAGCCACATCCATTCACTTACATATTATCTATGGTTGCAAATTCACACAACAATGGTAGACCTGGGTGGCTGTAGTAGAGAGAACATTTACTATCTGGCTCTTTAAGAAAATTTGGCTATATTTTTCCACAAATACCCTGTGAGAAAGAATCTAGAGGATGAAGCAAAAGAAGAAATGGCTAGTTCTCAGGGACTGCTGACATTCAGGGATGTGGCCACAGAATTCTCCCAGAAGGAGTGGGGATGCCTGAACCACACTCAGTGGCAACTACACAGGGATGTGATGTTAGAAAACTACTGGGAACCCGGGTGGCTCAGTGGGTTAAAGCCTCTGCCTTCAGCTCAGGTCATGATCCCAGGGTCCTGGGAATGAGCCCCGCATCGGGCTCTCTGCTCAGCGGGGAGCCTGCTTCCTCCTCTCTCTCTGCCTGCCTCTCTGCCTACTTGTGATCTCTCTCTGTCAAATAAATAAAATCTTAAAAAAAAAAAAAAGAAAACCATGGAAACCCCCTCTTCTCGGGTCTCACTGTGTCAAAGCCAGACCTGATCATGTTTTTGGATCAAGAGAAGCAGTCTGGGATGTGAAAAGAAAGGAGACAGCAGCCTTCCATCCAGAGGGACATCTACTATCCAAGATTATCAAGTTCTTAAGATTTCTCTAGGGATTCTGCTTTAGCTTGTGATGGTCCACAGCGAGGGCCAGGAGACTCTCCTTGGAGTGGGAGAGCCTACATAATCTGAGAGCTTCTCTGCTGCTATGAGGACCCTGGGGAAATCTCCCTATTTCTGAGAAACTCTATGCTAAGCACTTTGTAAATTCTGTTTTTCATCATGGGAGAAGTAGGTCAGGGCAGTTGCATGCACACTGGGGTCTTGTGCAGAAATTCCTGGAACACTGGAGACAGATTTCTAACATTTTCTGGTTTATGTTTTCCAATGTCATGGAGGCTTTAATCGTAATCTTATAAAATTGAGACTCCATAACTTCATCAGAAAACAAAGCACCTCCCTAAAATGAGAAAATGTATGGTTTTATTTCCCTTCAAAAGTTTTGTGTTTTTTTTTCATATTAGCTAATACAGAAATTTCCACTCTCTATATTCCATTCCTCAATGGTGAAATAATTTAATGTTTCTGTTTCTTAGAATTCCTACATAAATAATGTTATTGGGGAACTAGCACATTTAGAACTCAAAACTTGTAGCCTTTATTAATAGTCTCAGTTATTACCTAACTCAAAAAAAAATCGGCTAAAAAAAAAAAAGAAAGAAAATTTGACTAACACTTGCTCTATGCCAAAATATAAAATAAATTTACTAAGCACTTACTATGTGACACACATTAGAGAAAAAAGAGGAGATAAAAAGATGAGTAAGATATTTTCCACCAGCCCGCAGAAAACCAGCTAGAAGGGAGAGAAAGTAGGAAAGCAAGACAGAGAACCACCCAACATATGCTTTCTCTCTCGTGCTTGCTCATTCTCAAATAAATAAAATCTTTAAAAATAAATAAATAAAAATAAAGTACCTTCTTATCTCCAAACAATGGATGGATAAAACAAAACAAGGACATAAGTTCACAAACAAGATATATACCTCCAAATATCAAAACTGAACAGAAACTCAGTACAGTGTATGATGCTGAAGTTATGGTCATTTTGACTCTGGGCCTGAAAAGCAAGCTGTGGTAGTCGGGAGTATAGTTCCTATGGGATCACCAAAATTAGTAGGATTCTAAGGAAAACTAGGAGCAGAGCCAGATTTGATGCATGAAGAGGCTGAAGTGGAACGGAACAGGGCTTCTTTTCCATCCTTTTCCAAGAAAGAAGGGTGAACGTAAATGCTGGCAACTGCTGCTTTAGACTATTACTCTTTAGAAAGCTATGGGCCTAGAAATACAGGATACCCCTACATCTTGGGTCCAGAAACTATGCAGGGTCACCCACTGGTTTACCTAGAACTGCTATAACACATATAACTATAGAGCAAAGACCCATTTCTGGTTTGGGAATTAAAAGCATTCAACACAACAATCTACAAAAAACAAAAATCCTAAATTGAGTCAAACAAAAGAAATAATGAAATAGAAAAGACAGACACAGTTGGGAAAACTAACAAAAGCTGGATCGCTGGGATAAAAATACAGTAAAATACAATTCTACAAAGTTTTTTTTAAAAGCTAAAAGGGAAAATAAAAGCAGTAAGAATGAAAAAAGCTACAGATACAGAGTTTTTGGTAAAGAAATATTACTCATAACTTTATGCCAATAAAATCTGAAATCTTGAATGATACGGACAATTTCTTAAAAACAAAAAAACATCGATTCAAATAAAAACAGAATAACTAAAAAAAAGAATTACTATTAAAAAAGAAAATTCGGGGCACCTGGGTGGCTCGGTGGGTTAAAGCCTCTGCCTTTGGCTCAGGTCATGATCCCAGGGTCCTGGGATCGAGCCCCATGTCGGGCTCTCTGCTCAGCTGGGAGCCTGCTTCCCTCCTCTCTCTCTGCCTGCCTCTCTGCCTGCTTGTGCTCTCTGTCTGTCAAATAAAATAAAATCTTAAAAAAAAAAAAAAGAAAATCAATCAGTCTTTTAAAATCTATATAGGGTAGGAAAAAAAGAACATCAGGCCAAAACACTATTATAAGTTCTACGAAACATTCAAAAAATGGATAATCCTACCCATACAAAAACTACTCTACAGAATTTTATAATAGGGGATATTCTCCAATTCATTGTATAAGACTAGTATAATCTGGATGCCAAAACCCATAGATGACAGTATGTGAAAAGAAAATTATAGGCCAATCTTACTATGAGCAAAACTTCCAAATAAAATTGTATAAAACAGAAGTCAGCTATGTATATATATGTGTGTAAGTGTGTGTATATCAAGACCAAATACTGGCATCTCAGAAATTCAAGAATGGGTTTTTCCTTTTTTTTTTTAAGATCTTATTTATTTATTTGAGAGAAAGAGAGGGAACATGAGTGGGAAAGGGGCAGAGGGAGAAGGAGAAGCAGCCCCTGCTGAGCAGGGAACCCAACACTGGGCTTGATCCCAGGGACCTGGGCTGAAGGCAGACACTTAACCGACTGACCCACCCAGGTGCCCCCAAGAATGGTTTAACATTAGAAAAATTGGTTAATATAATGCAACACATTAACAGATTAAAAATGGGGGAATCTACATGATCATTTTATTTTATTTATTTTTTTTTTTTAAATTTTATTTATTTATTTGACAGACAGAGATCACAAGCAGGCAGGAAGGCAGAGAGAGAGGAGGAAGCCGGCTTCCGGCCAAGCAGAGAGCCCGGTGTGGGGCTCGATCCCAGGACCTGGGATCATGACCTGAGCCGAAGGCAGAGGCTTTAACCCACTGAGCCACCCAGGCGCCCCTACACGATCATTTTAATCAATACAATCAAACCATTTGATAAAACTGAGCACTCATTCTCCATAACAAAAAAAAAGGCATAAAAATACACTTAGTAAACGAGGGAAAAAAGAAAACATCCTTAACCAAACACAGAATATTCTGAAAAGTCCACAGTGAACACAATTAATGATGAAATGCACTAAGGGTGCCAATGAAGTCAGTAACAAGATAAGGATGGTCACCATCATTGTTTCATTCATTATGCTACTCAAGAAAGGAGGGGAGGGAAGAAAACTGCAAAGGAGGAAGAAACATAAAATAGAAATTAAAGAAAATAAGACTGGTTAGTTAAGTGACCACAAAATTCCAAGATACGATGACTCCAAGAACTGGGTAAGAATAGAAAGGAGAACACTAAGAAAAACTGAGACACTAAAAACTTAAGAAAGTCAATTAAATTCAAAATTTCCAAGTTTTGACTTGGTAACCAAGTTCTGACAAGTCAAGTTGAGAATACTGAGAACAAATACCAATTAAGAATCTTAAAAGCAGGAGGATCAAATGATAGAGAATGAAATCTGGTATCTATAATACATAACAAGAAAGTATAAGTGAAGTGCCTGAAACTATGTCTGGTACACAAAACTTCTTCTTCTTCTTTTTTTTTTTTTTTTAAAGATTTATTCATTTGCTAGACAGAGAGAGAGAGAGCACAAGCAGGGGAAGCAGCAGACAGAAGGAGAGGGGAAAGGAGGCTCCCCACTGAGCAGGAAGTCCCACCAGGAGCTTGATCCCAGGACCCTTAATGGACTGAGCCACCCTCACAACAAACATTCTTAATTATTCCCTCCCTTAAAGCAATTTTACACTACTGATCACACATGAAACAACTAGATAATATGAATGGTACAAAGGAACAAAATGTACTTACTGGTAAAAAGATTACTGAGTGAATTTTCTTTTGAGGATTCCTTTGAGGATGAAATGCCAATATGTACAATAAAAATGTATGGTGCATCTTGCCAAGTTTTCAGTGGGTCATGCATTGCCTGGGGGGGAAAAAAAAAAGACATCAAATCGACAAGTCTTAAGAACTAAGAACATGTGTCAATACGAAAATCTTCTTCTAGAATGTGCCTAGAAACATAGCTGAGTTCTTCACTTTCATTCACTAAAACAGCAGGTACAACAGAACAAACAGGCCTATAGTGCATAAAGTACGTCAGACTACAAATTATTATAAGACAGGACATTTTAGATCTCGTTATGCACAAAAATCATGTATTTAGCCTACTTTTTTTTAACAAGGAAAACCTCAGCTAAATATCACTAAATTGAATGTTTCATTAAGCCAATGCTAGGATACTTGGTTATATTTTACATAGATAAAGTAAGGAGATTTAAATCACCTCAAAACAAAAAACACCCATGATGTTAACAGTGAATTATATTATAAACACTAACTCCTGAATTTAATTTCCTTTGTTCAATGTCCTTCTCAAGATTACCAGAATTTCTAGTGAAAAGGACTCAAATTTTTATCAAAAATTTAATCATGGCTTGTCTATGTGGAGTCATTGTCCATTAAAATAAAGGAAGTGGAGGTAATAGCCTCCATGTATACAGAACTAGTTACTTGGGAAGAATCCGTTTCAAGACCAGTTTATTCATAGCCCAAGCAAAAAGCTTTCAAAGGATTTGTTGTCATACTTACTAGCGGACTATGGACCCTCACAAACACAATACTAAAACACAAAGTTAAAGGAGAAAATCATTGGCTTCTTCCTTGTGAGAAAGGAGGTATCACTGCTTAGACTTACAATTTATTATCTTCTGGTCTTAAAATTAAAAGAAACTTTTACCCAGACACCTCTGGGTAAGTGTCATCGATCTATGAAACCCTTCAAAGTGGATAAGAGAGTTTACATATTTATGTGTTTCCCTGTGGAGCCACAGGTTTTCTCAAATGTTCAAATTATCCTACAACCCAAGAAAAGGCCAAAACAAGAGTTCAAAAATTATCTTCCATGCCCAAATCACAAGTGTCAAAGTAGATTACATGATTCTACAGCTATAATACATTTACTAGGTTATCTTAGTAACTTAAGAACATAAATGCCATACTGAATCACATATTGTTTTATCTTTGCCTGAAGGCCTTTTTCTGACAAAATTAAGGAGTTATTTATGAGAAAAATTTAAAGCTTCCAAGTTACAGGTACATCATATGTCCTTTACCCATAATTAACTGAATCTTCCCTGAACTTATGTGTGCATTAACCAATAAAACTTAGTTTGGTGTAATAAGCTGCTCAGGTATTAATTCTATACACCTTAAAACTGCCTCTTAGAAATTTCAGAAGGGACTCATTAATTCTCATATTCCAGGATTTGATAAAGTTTCCATCTAATCCTGGGATATACATATTTTGAGCCTGTAAAAATAACCATATGCCAAGTTTTGACTTTGTAACCAGGCTTTGACAAGTCTGAAGTCTAGTTCAGAATACTGAGAACAGAATACCAATTAAGAATCTTAAAAGTGGGGTGCCTGGGTGGCTCAGTTGCTAAGCATCTGCCTTCGGCTCTTGTCATGATCCCAGGGTCCTGGGATCGAGCCCCACATTAGGCTGCCTGCTCAGCAGGGAGCTTGCTTCTCCCTCTCCCACTCCCTTGCTTGTGTTCCCTCTCTCACTGTGTCTCTCTCTGTCAAATAAATAAATAAAACTCTTAAAAAAAAAAAAATCTTAAAAGATATGCCAGGCACTCCGGCACAGGTTTAACATTTATTATAGTCCTTAATCCTCACAACAACCACGTATGATAGGTACTACTATTAATTAGCTCCTTCATAAATGTCCTTTAAGAAGTGAATGGATAGGGACGCCTGGGTGGCTCGGTGGGTTAAAGCCTCTGCCTTCGGCTCAGGTCATGATCTCAGAGTCCTGAGATTGAGCCCCGCATTGGGCTCTCTGCTCAGTGGGGAGCCTGCTTCCCTTCTTCTCTCTCTGCCTGCCTCTCTGCCTACTTGTGATCTCTGTGAAATGAATAAATAAAATCTTAAAAAAAAAAAAGTGAATGGATAAAATAAACTGTGATACATTCAAGTAATGGAATATTATTTAGCACTAAAAAGAAATGAATTATCAAGCCATGAGAATGCATGGAGAAACCTTAAACTCACAATACTAAGTGAAAGAAGCCAATCTGAAAAGGCTATATATCACATAATTTCAACTATAAAACATTCTGGAAAATGCAAAACTATGGAGACAGTAAAACAACAACAGAAAACAATCAGGGTGCCAGGGTGGCTCAGTCAGTTAAGCATCTGACTCTTGATTTCAGCTCAGGTCATGATCTCAGAGTATGAGACTGAGCCCCGTGTGAGGGTCCACACTCAGCAAGGAGTTTGCTTGAGATTCTCTCACTCTTTCTCTCTACACAATCCACCCCCCCCAAATAAATAAATCAATAAATCTTTAAAGAAAAAAAATCAATGACTGCCAGGGGCCTGAAGGGAGGGAGAGATGACTAGGTAGAGGGAGCACTGAGGATTTTTAGGGCAATGAAACTATTCTCTATATTATAATGGTATATATCGGTCATTTTACATTTGACTAAAAACAAAACGTTGTATAACACAAGGAACTAACACTAATGTAACTATGAACTTTGGTTGATAACAACGTGTCAAGGTTGATTCATCAACTGTAACAAATGTGTCACACTGGCTGGTGCAAGATGTGGGGGAGGGGAGTCTGATTGTGCGTCTATGAAGGAGCTATGTGGGACCCCTGCCTTTTGCTCAATTTTGTTATGAATCTAAAGCTGCTCTAAAAAAGGAAATCTACTAATTTAAAAAACATTACAATGGTAAATTGTAATTTAACAGTAACATTACTGCTTAAATCAAACCATAAAACTGAATTAATAGAAACATTAATACTTCTTAGGGAGAAAAGACAGAGAAAGGCCCCTTTGTCTAAAAAACTTGTTTTAGGGGTGCCTGGGTGGCTCAGTGGGTTAAAGCCTCTGCCTTTAGCTCGGGTCATGATCCCAGTGTCCTGGGATCGAGCCCGACATCGGGCTCTCTGCTCAGCAGGGAGCCTGCTTCCTCCTCTCTCTCTCTCTGCCTGCCTCTCTGCCTACTTGTAATCTCTGTCAAATAAAACAAATAAAATCTTCAAAAAAAATTTTTTAAATAAATAAATAACTAAAAAAATAAAAATAAAAAACTTGTTTTATCAGAGCTTTAATAAAAAGAGGCGGTGCTGAACGTGTGACTACCCTTTAAATAGAATTATTAGGGGCGCCTGGGTGGCTCAGTTGGTTAAGGATCTGTCTTCAGTTCGGATCATGTTCCCAGGGTGTTGGGCTCAAGCCCCATGTCGGGTTCCCTGCTCAATGGGGAGTCTGTTTCTCCCTCTCCCCTATTCTCGTTCTCTATCTCAAATAAATAAAATCTTTTAAAATAAGTAAATAATAAATGAATAAAAATAGTATTATTAAAGTAATCTCCTCTTAGGCCCAATTTTCAGGAAGAATGATCAAAGGACAGATAAATCTCTGACTTTTTATTATAATCTGACTAAATATCTCTAAATAAATACTACTTGTGATATTCATCAGGGTCATCTTCCAGCCAGCTTTAATCACTAGGAACAGGGCTCAAGCCTTGAGCAAATTTTAGAAGTATGCTATGCTCACAGGGTGCCTGGCTGACTCAGTTGGTGGAAAATGTGACTCTTGATCTTCGAGTTCTGAGTTCGAGCCCATTGTTGGGTGCAGAGAATATTTAAAGGGGCGCCTGGGTGGCTCAGTGGGTTAAAGCCTCTGCCTTCAGCTCAGGTCATGATCCCAGGGTCCTGGGATCGAGCCCTACATCGGGCTCTCCACTTGGCAGGAAGCGTGCTTCTCCCTCTCCCACTCCCCCTTACTTGTGTTCCCTCTCTCGCGGTTTCTCTCTCTGTCAAATAAATAAATAAAATCTTAAAAAATAAAAAAACAAAAACAAAAATAAAATACAGTATAAAATCTTTTAAAAAATAAAATAATTTTAAAAATGCTGTACACAAAAGGCCACTGAATTAAAGCACAATTACAAACAACCTATCTGCATACAAATAAATGGTTAGCTTCAACAATAATTTTTTATAAATACAATTTACAACAATTTAATCTGACAAACTGCATAAAATCTGTTTTAAATTATAACAGTTATTATTGTGAGCACAGAGGGAAACTCAATCCTCTTTTCTTAGGACAATAAATTGCTGTTATTTTTATCTAGAATAAATATAAACATATAGAACAAAATATATATAGAACATATAGAACAAAATATAAAAAAAGAACTTATAAATTACAAATTGTGCATACACTTGGAACCAACAATTCAACCTCTAGGAATTTAGGCTAAGAAAATAAATGTGCTCAGGGTACCTGGGTGGCTCAGTGAGTTGAGCATTTCCTACTCTTGATCTCAACTTGGTCTTGATCTCAGAGTCATGAGTTCAAGCCCCAGTGTGGAGCCTACTTTAAAAAAAAAAAAAATGTGCACAGAGGTATAGCAACACATTAGGAATGGGACCTCATCTATAATAGAGAAAATTTGGAAACACAACAATATAAATGAATCAGGAGTTAAATATAAAAATCATGGTGAAATGAAATAGTATGCAACCATTAAAAAGTAAAATAGCACTCAATGTACCAATCTAGTAAGTGAAAACAAAAAATTATATAGGAGTATATATAACATAATCTCACTTTGGTCAGTAAATATGTGTTCTGTGTAATCACACTGAACTGCTAGAAAATAAAATTACAAGGGATTTACTTTTAAGTGTACAGAAGCAACATGTGTGCCAACATGGAAGTCTTTTGAAACCAGAATATAAAAATTTTTTTAAATATTCAAAATTAATCACACTAGTGCTGTTTAAAATTGCAAGATAATGAAACACATAAATGTCTGACAATGGATCGTTTGCTAACAAATTACAATGTATGAATACAATAAAATACTCTGCAGAGACCTAAATAATGGTGTCATACAGTATTTACTAAACTGGAAGGAAGTACATGTTATACTGCCAAGCTAAAAAAACGCTACAACGTAATATATATTGTAGGATTCCCATTATTAAATAAATATAAGTATGTCCAGAGACAAAACATTATAAAATAAATATATTTATACTCTATCAGTGTGTGGTAGTATTAAATGATTATTTCTTCTTTGCATTTATGTATGTTTTCTAAATTTTTTTTTTTTTTTTTTAAAGATTTTATTTATTTATTTGACAGACAGATTACAAGTAGGCAAGAGAGGCAGGCAGGGAGAGAGAGGAGGAAGCAGGCTCTCCACGGAGCAGAGAGCCCGATGTGGGGCTCGATCCCAGGACCCTGGGATCATGACCTGAGCCGAAGGCAGAGGCTTTAACCCACTGAGCCACCCAGGCGCCCCTGTTTTCTAAATTTTTGATAGTGAATATATGCAGATTTGCTATAAGAAAAAAAAATCTTTTTTTAACGAAGTCTGCAGTGCCAAACTCATCTTTAGGTTAAAATTCTATAAACTATAAATCAGGGCAGGGAAAGGGGGGACACTTCCAAAATAGCAGAATGAGGACCTCTGAAAAGGCACTCATCCTCAAAAGCAACAAGAACATGGGCAAAATGATCTAAATCAACATTTCTGCCAAGTCCAGAAATTAGCTAAAAATTTGTGCCAACCCTAAATGTGTTTCCTTAAGAAAAGCCTGTGGTGTTTTTTTTCATCCTAATCCCACGTCCCTCTTCCAAACACCTTAAAACCAAAGTTCTCACAACTGTAATGGCTGTGAAAAACAGCAGTTTGGCAGCCACTGGAAAAAAAAAACCGGTTTGGAGCTGCCCTCAAACCCAGTGGCAGAGCTCTCCGGTAGGTGCTGAAAAGCTCCTTTCCCAGGTCTTATCTTTTTATATGACCTAATCCATCCTCATATAGGATCCTATACTCAAGGCACCATCAAAGGCACTCAGCAGCAACTGTGACAGATCATAACTGCCTCCCTCCCTCAGCTGATGTTAGCAGGCTGGGCTCTCAACAGGCTGACTAAAAACTTAAAAGGAAAGACCGGAAATGAGATGACCACAGGTGGTCTCAAGGGTGACAAGGAAGGGAAGAGAAGTGACTGCTAATGGCTTTCCCATATTCAAAATAGTGACTTTCTGGGGTGACAAAGATGTTCTGGAATTAGATTCTGATTGGTGGTTGCACAACTTCTGAATATACTATATAAAACACCGAATTACAGGTTTTAAAAGGCTGAATTCTGAGATATGTATATCTGAATAAAGTCATTATAAAATTTAAGACTTCAATCGGCTTTGTAAAAAGCATGATCCAATATGGTTAACAGTCTTATTTCCTCTATATTTCTAAGAGGTAAAGTTTTGAGGAATTAGTTATTGTGAATTAGAAAGTGAATTATGAAAATAAAGGCATATTTATCATTTTCAACCTTATTTCAGCTTTCCAAACTGTCTTCCAATTATACTCTATCGTAAGATAACTTTAGACGTAGTTTGAGGTTCTTTCTTAAAAGGTTCTTCTATTTATGAGTCACATCTATTGGCTGATGATTATAAAAACAACAGAGACTTTAGCAAATAGGGAAAATACAGGAAATACATAGAAAAAATAAAAATTGCTCATACTATCAACAACAACCATTACTAACACTTTGGGGTTTAAAGTATTTTGGTTTTTTTTTTTTTTTTTTTTTTTTTTAAGTAATCTCTACACCCAATGTGGGATATGAACTGAGAACCCCAAGATCAAAAGTCATACGCTCTACTGACTGAACCAGGCAGGCACCTCAGCATTTTGTGTTTAAACTTCCATTCTTAAATTTCTTTTTTAAATGGTACAATATCAATAAGATTCAAAACACATAAACCTAAGAAACTGAAATATGTGTTCATTGTTCCAAATTAGCTACTATACTTACAGTTTTGTCTCCGGTAAGAGTAAGATTTGTTCCATTCTCCTTAGCCTTTAAACATTAAAAAAAGGAAAAGAAAATTAATTCAGAATTTTTACTTTTCTCTCAGAAATACATAACAAGGCAAACAATTACCTCCTGTTTTTCTCCTAAGAGAGGCAATCGATGTACAAAATCCCCAGAAAAGCTCTATGAAAGAAACAGAACATTAAAATTAAAGAAGTATAAAAGTAAAACATAGTTCAAAATCCACTGAAATGGTTAAAGCAAAACTTATTGTAACAGTAAAAAAATATGGCACTGAAAGACAAAAGATTTCCAATGAACCATAAACAAGTGAATAAACTAAACTGCAAACTAAAAAATAGTATCAGACTAAACTGGCCATTCCATTTTTCTATTAAGAATTAAAGACTTTTAAGAATTAAAAAAACCCTTAAACAGAAGGTATATGCTTAGCACGGAGAGAGCTTATGGTTCCCTCTCCTGCTACAGATCAGAAAAATATGGCTACATGTTATAAAGCTTTCGATGGAGAAATGGGATTTGAACATAGGATTTTTAACTCTTGGGTCTATTGAGTTAGGTGCTCCTTTCCACCACAACACACTCACGCCTATTAAAAAAACTACACTAACTACCTTTCTTATCAGTTATCAACAGATGAGGCATTTGCCTTCCTGAGTAATTAGAACATGTATTTCAACTCTGTTACATTAGACTGAAGGAGGAGAGGTAAGCTTACTAATAGGGGTGTATGCCAAGACCCTGGAAAGATTATAGCAGATCTCAAAGTGAACATTGGGCAATACTATACAACAGGTAGCTTTCCATGATAAAATCCAAGAAAGGCCAACAAATCCTCCCAGGCTAGAAAACTAACAGAAAGTCCCTTACTCAACATTCCACTGTTTCTAGATTCCTTATTCTTCCACCATTATAAAGATATCTTTTTTCTCCAAATTCATAAACTCTAAGCTATAACAAGAACTGAACTATCAATTGTTATAGTTCGATTATCAATGACCTCATTTGCTTATTAATCACTAATTATTAAATTAAGGTCTTCTTATAAATCAACTTTACTTCTAGTAATTGGAAAGAAAACCTAGCTTTTGGTGAACTCTGCCTCTTCGAGGCAATTTGCTAAATATTCCAAAGCAATAAACACAGTAAGGACAAAAAGGCTATAGTTAACAAGAACTATTTTCAACACCCATAAAATATATAATTTCTCCATCAAAAAACTGGTGCTAGATCCTATTTCTAAGAAAAAAAATTTTGAAGATAATTCCAATTACATGATTACATATGTGTAAGCATTAAAAATACACATTATTTACCTCTTCTCCTTTACTCAAGAAAAAGTATGAAATTCAACTCTTTGAGATCAGGTCTGTAGCAGTAAAATCTAGAAACACTGATTTTTCTGAAAACGTATCAATTAGATGAGATGACAAGAGAACTGAAAATTGGGGGTTTCAAATGTCCATCAGTGGATGAATGGTTAAAAAAAATTTGGTATATATATGCAATTCATACTTAAAAAAAGAATTAAATTCTGATACATGATATATGGATAAACCTTGAAAACATTTCACTAAGAGAAAGAAGCCAAACAAATATTTTATTATTTCATTCCTTTGAAGTATCTAGAATACTGAAATTCATAAAGACAAAGTAGAATAGTTGTTAGCAGGAATGGAGGAGGGAGGGGAGTGTTACTGTTTCATGGTTATGAAGTGTCAGTTTGGGATGATTAAAGTTCTGGAGATGACTATTGGTGATAATTGCCCAATAATACAAAGGTATTTAATGCCCCCAAAGGGCACACTTAAAATGGTAAAAAATTTTTTTACTATAAAAAAAAAAAATGGGGATTTGCTTTTTACACATGAAGGAAGGCACATCCTCCTTTTGATAAGATAAATATTAAATGGCTGACTATGCAAGTTATTTCTGTCAGAACAAAGAACTGGGAAGTGGGAAACGGGGAATCACCAAAAATACAGATATTACACATTTCACCTCTTCTATTTTCTTCCAACCACTATCAAATATTACCTGTGTTTTAAAGAGTTCACTGCAGTTCTGGAACAATTTTGATGATGTTTGATATTTCCCAGACAAACCTTTTTTTTCCTTAAGGTTTTCCAAATATGTCTCCACTTCTTCGGCCTGTTAAAAACAGAAAATACAAAGTACACAACTTACTTTTCACAAGGAAGGTATTTAGAAGACAACAAATAGATTGCTTACAGGACAGACACATTGTTGAATTTGCTATTTTAAAAGTTAACAGCATCAGATAAAAACTGTGTAACAGTATCCAAGAATCTAACAGTATTAGACTCTCAAGTACTAGAATTCTAGTCCACTGCTTACGAAGAGTAGTTTAAAAAATTCTAGGAAGACGTGGAAAATGTCAGAGTCCAGAAGGTTTTGTCACAAGAAAATATATTTACAAGAGTTAAGAGACTAAATTGCCAACACCAACAAAAAGATATACTTGTGCTCATAAGCTAAGAGTACAAAACTGCTGTAACTATTCATAGCCCACTGTGGATATTCTGAGAAAAATTCACCATTTCTGTGGCTGCATCCATCAGTTCTGCAATTTTTCTCCTATACCTACATCCCTACTCTTTCCCTTTTTCCCCTAAGCTCCAATTTTACATCTCCAACTAGCTGCATGTCATTTCTAGAATTCTGTCCTGCGGCAACCTGAGATAATTTTTACGTTCTTATCTTACCTATAAAGACCAGATCTGCTAAGTTCTTGACCAGTTTATCACTAGTATCAAATGTACAAAGTTTTTAACTGTAAATTCAATTAGTGATCGATTAAGAGCAAAAGATCAATAATGCTTCAAACTACACTCTGGACATACTATCATTTCTCTTTAAATTCTTTGGTCCTTCCCCCCATCCTACCTCCTATCCAATGTTGTATATAACAAAAGCAAAAAACAGTCAGCAACACCACAAAAAAGGTAATGTAAAACCCTAATACAAGGCAGGAATTCAAAATCCTTAAGGTTTGAAAAACCAACTAGATGGTGGGCATTTTTTTAAAAACCAGTAAGAATATCTTTGAAAAGGAAAAAAAGAAGTACATAGAGGCTAGAAACAGAATGGAAAAGTCCTGAAAAATCCATCTTGGAGCCATATATCTTCAGTGCCCAAGTACAGTGTACTATGTCAACTGTGAAATGAGATCTAAAACTAATTCCACACTACTAATAATAAAGTAATAGGTTATTTGCTTTGTACTGATAATGCAAAAGCAATGATGGGTAAAATTGCTGCCCCTTATCAGGAATCAATGCAGTGACATCTAATTGTACCAGGAGTCATTGCAGTCAGTCATACACAGCTTTAAAAGAAAAAAAATGTCAGTTTTACTAAGAATGTCCTTAATGAACAGTAAAATCTATTAATGTTATTAAATCTGGACTGTGTATTTTTTAATACTCTATGAGACAAAATGGGAAATATACAAAATACTATAAAAGAGATAAAACACTTTACAACTGTTTTGACTTATAACCTGAATTATCCACTTTTTCCATTTACCTCCAAGAATAATTGACAAACTATAGGTTATTCAGATTTGGTTATTTGGGAGATAATTTCTTGAAAATGGGTGAAGGGAGGCTGTTACTTCAAGGAAGACACAGAAAGTATTCTTTGCCAATGATAAAATTTGAGCTTTCAAACTGCATCTTTCTCACAATACTTAAGGAGTTTCTGATGTGACAGGAGGGTGATATTAACAAATATAACTTCAGGACACCTGGGTGGCTCAGTGGGTTAAGCATCTGCCTTTAGCTCAGGTCATGAACCCAGGGTCCTGGGATCGAGCCCCACGTATGGCTTCCTGCTCAGTGGGGAGCCTAGTTCTCCCTCTGCCTGCTGCCCCCCATTTGTGCATGCTCTCTCTCTGACAAATAAGTAAAATCTTTAAAAATATGTATGTGTATATATATAATAAACACTTCAACTTAATTGTAAAATGAGTTAATATTTTAAAGATTTATAAAATTCAGTCAAGCACTATTTTCAAAATAACCAAAATTAGACATACATAAAAGACCAAAGTGCATGACACACCAATTTATTTAAATACAAAAGAGAAAGAATAAAGTTGACTGATATGCTCTCAGATACCACACTGCCACCAAACTTTAAGAAACTGTACTTGTTACATTTTGGTATAAAATCAAAGAACACTACCTCCAATTATCTGAAAACACTTAAAATATCATCCCCTTTTCCAACTATGTATCTGTATCATGAGGCCACATTTTGTGCATATACTTCAACCAAAATAATACACCACAATAAACTGAGTGAAGAAGATATAAGAATTCAGCTGTCTTCTACTATATCTAACATCAAATGAAGAAAGGGCTTTGCAAAAATACAAAATAATACCTCTTCTGTGTTTTTTGGAAAAAACTATTTTTCACTAAAAGAAAGTTTTTTGTATTAACATGCAATGACTTATTACTGCTACCGTAAAATAAATTAATACATATTTCTGTATTTTCTGTTTTAATTTCTAATACAGTAACCCACATGAACAAAAGGTTTTTTGGAAACTACAGTAACTTTTTTAAAAATATGGAATGTTTCATGAATTATGTGTCATTCTCATGCAGAGGCCATGCTAATCTTCTGTATTGTTCCAATTTTAGTATATGTGCTTGTTAGAAGGTGGAGGAGGAACAATAAAGTATTCCACAAACTGAGAAGGTATTTTGAGACTAGAAAACGAAGGAGGCAACTCTCTACAGTTTATGCAGAATTTTATTCAGGATAACTTACTGACAGGGGGAGGGAAATGGGCATAGGACAATACATGGGAGCTGAAGAGTTATTCTCTGCAAAATCCAGACCCTAGTCCATAGATTTTATACAGTGAGCAGACACAAAGAAGGGCACTGTAGTGAGATCAAAGGATTCCCATGCACCTGTAAAGTGCCTGTGGGCACCTAATAAACAGCTAATCTTTAATTAGATCTTGTGGCACTACCTGTGCATCAGGAAGGGTAGAGACAATGTTATCTCTAACAGATTCATGGAAGGCCAAAACAAGCCTCCCCCAATCCTGGCTTTCCCTTTTCTTTTCTTAAAGTAGGCATTCTCAAAGTAGGCATTCCCTTTTCTTTTCTTAAAATTTTTGCTTATTTATTAAATTCATTTAATTAACATATAATGTTTATTAATTTCAGGGATAGAGTTCAGTGATTCACCAGTATTGTATGCGATGGATGGTACTCATCCATCACAGGCCCTCCTTAATACCCATCACCCTGTTACCCTATAACTACTTTTATAGTCACCCTGTAAGAGTCTCTTATGGTTGGGCACCTGGGTGGCTCAGTCAGTTAAGTGTCTGCCTTCTGCTCAGGTCATGATCCTCGAGTCCTGGGATCAGGTCCTGCATTGAGCTCCCTGCTGAGCAGGGAGTCTGCTTTTCCTCCTACCCTTCACCCCACTCATGCTCTCTCTTGCTCTCAAACAATAAAAATATATAAAATCTTTAAACAAAAAAGTCTCTTCTGGTTTGTCTCCCTCTCTGATTTCATCTTGTTTTATCTTCCTCTCTTTTCCCTTATGATCCTTTGTTTTGCTTCTTAAATTCCACATATGAGTGAAGCATGTAACTGTCTTTCTCTGATTGACCTATTTCACTTAGCATAATACCCTCTAGTTCCAATCACATTGTTGCAAATGGCAAGACTTTTTCTGATGGCTAAATAGTATTCCATTTTATGTATATACCACATCTTCTTTACCCATTCATCTGTCAATGGACAGCTGGGCTCTTTCCACAATTTGGCTATTGTGGACACTGCTGCTATAAACATTTGGGTGCAGGTGCCCCTTCGGATCATTATATCTGTATCTTTGGGGTAAATACCTAGTAGTATAATTGCTGGGTTGTAGGGTAGTTCTATTTTCAACTTTTTGAGGAACCTCTATACTGTTTTCCAGAGTGGTTATACCAGCTTACATTCCCACCAACAGTGTAGGAGGGCTCCCCTTTCTCCACATCCTCACCAACATTCAGTGCTTGCTGACTTACACATTTTAGTCATTCTGACTGGTGCGAGGTGGTATCTCATTGCAGTTTTGATTTGTATTTCCCCAATGCTGGGTGTCGTTGAGCAATTTTTCAGGTGTCTGTTGGCCATTTGTATGTCTCCTTTGGAGAAATGTCTGTTCATGCATTCTGCCCATTTCTTGATTGGATTATTTATTCTTTGGGTGTTGAGTTTGGTAAGTTCTTTATAGATTTTGGATACTTCTAAGGTTATGTATAATAATCTCTAAGGGGCTTGGAACACACAGCCCCATAAGAAAAGCAACTGACAAACGAACAAAATGGGGGGCCAAAGATGGGAATCCGTACTGTCAGCATTTCTACAGTGCTGCTAAAGTGAGCAGGAGTATGCAGTAATTTTTAAGGGTTGAGACCAAAAAGTTTGCTAGCATTGTAGGTCTGCAAACTGGGAAGCACAGAAGATTCTAATTTCAGCTCTTTCCCTCCTAGCTACATGACACTCCTTCCTCTATAAGGGAGGACCCGATGATATTTAAAGTCCAAGAAGTCTGTTAATTTTATATTTCTTACCTTGAAGTTGTAGATTTCATTGTAACAATCAGCACTTTTCAGATACCAGGTTATATTCAAAGATACATCACAAGGTTCTCCATCAACTATAAAAGAAGAAAACTTTGTGAATCCTAGGCTGTTACCCCACATTCTATTTTTCCTGCTAACTTTAGGTATTCAAAGACCACCTCTTCTCCGAATATAAGGTAATATACGTAAAAAGAAGTGGATATTCTTCAGATAAAAGTACTATTGTTCACAAAAGAAGTTTCTGACCTGCTTAAGTGTATCTATTTTTATGCCTTAAAACCTCAATTCCTGGGTTCTCTGTTGGAAAAAACCTGGAAGTGATAAAGCAATCCTCAGTTAAAACCAGTCTTCTATTATCATTCAAATATTTACTTAGCAGAACACTTAAGCATACAAAGCTACATGACACTGTGTCAGGCTGGAGAACAGGACTCCTAAGGAGGCTACATTCTAGTTGGAGAAACAAGGAATAACATTAGAGACATCATAAGGCAGTATTCAAAAATAGTTCAACTGAGGGAAAAATTAATGGCTTAGACCTTGAAAGATATCAAAACTAGACAGAAAGAACTAAGGAAAAAAAGCAAACCTGGCTGGGGAAGGAAGGAAGAGCAAAAGCAAAAATGAAAAACTCTTTCCAAAACCCACCTTAAGAAAGGCCTCAAGGAATCTCAAGAAGGCAGAGTGGCCTCATAACTCATTAACAATGTCTGGAATACAATATTCTAGAGGGCCAAGGCATTAGTCTGAAAACTTGAGAGCATAAATCTGACTGTATCACTCATCAGCTGTCCCACCTGGAAGTCAATTTATCTTTGATTCCAGCTGCGTTATGGAAAATATACAAGATACTTGCTTTATGCAAATGTGACAAAGATAAACATGACTGTATCTAAGAATCTATTTTTGGTTCTTAACAAAAGGCACACACCTAAAATTATAACCTTCCCTTTTGTGTTTTAAATTGTTTTCTCAAATTAATTTTCAAGTGAAACACTTTTACAAGGTTCAATTAAAATACACAAAACTCTGATGTGCTAAACAGAATTTATGGAAATGATAAAAAGGATATTTGCAATCTCACTGTAAAATATTCAGAAGAACCATACAAATTCTTCTATTAACTAAATAGAAGCCAATAAGAAAATCCCCTAAACAAAAGATCTTCAGAAAGACTTGGCTGCAAAAATACTACTATATGTTAAAAGACACCATTTGGAACTTTGAATAGATGGCATTAAGAGACGCGGCAATTTCACGGAAAGCTATCCCATAGCCCTAAAAGTATAAAATCAAAGACAAGGTAAATGTGAGCAAACAGAGAAGTAACAAAAGGAAACACAGTATAATTTTTTAGGAGTCTCAAATTCTCCCCAAAAATGAAAATGTAAACACAGCAGAATAGCAGCTTGCGTAAGGTGGCAAAGCACCAGTTTATCAAAAAACAGGTGAGAAAAGACTACAGACGATAAAAAGGTAGAATAGCATGCAGGCTGTCAGGCTATTCCAAAAAACCAAATACCGCTGTCCTGAAAAGTTAGTCTTATCTAGCACACCAACCTCACAAGACAGGCCAGTTTGTTTCAGTAATCTGATTTAAACCAAATTTAAGTCCTTAGTCAAGAAACTGTATTTTCATAGACATAGTCTGTTTTTTATAGAAATTGTACCAGCCCCCTTCACTCCTGTTAGACTGTAAGCTCAGGAAGAGAGCGCGCCTTTTCTATCACTTCCTTGCTATCTAAAACAATGCCTGGCGCATAGTAGGTTTCTTAGTAAATGATTAAAACAAAATCATCCAACTACAACTTATAACTTTGCACTTTCAGGGAGAAAGATAGGCAAAGAAGCACAAATGGATGACCTGAACTTTTATCCCTGATCCTGAAATAGAGTTATCCATGATCATTTATTCCCTAAAATAAAGCCAGTTTCAAAAATAAAAGGAAGCCTTTCTTTAATACGCAATGGGATATTCTGGATTCAGATACAGTGGTTTTTCTCAGTGGACAGACTGGTTTTGTTCTATATGATCCCTATTCCCCGGTGAGAGCCTTGAGCTTCCTCTTTCAAAGAGCCAAATAGGAAAATACACCTTCTGTAAACAAAGGTTTACTGAACATATGCATTCAGAGCCAAAGGTCTGACAAACCTAAGTCATGTGTTCAGTAAACATCTAACAAGCACACAAAAGCCAAGACAGTGGTATCTCTTTGACATAGGACAGATTAAAACACCATGCAGACAATCAAACAACATTAATTGGTCTAACTGTATAAACACCAGAAAACCAAGAGAAGAAAATAAAGTTCACACAAGTATTCCGAAGATTACTCAGTGAAAAGACCTTAATTACACTAAGATGTTTATGCCTAAATAATGCCAGACTATTAAATTTCAAAGCTTACATTTAGAGTAGGTCAGAGATAGAAACTACGTAATTTAAAAGTTTAAAGATCACTTAAAAACTCAAATAAAAACTTCATGAAATGCAAAAACTCACATTTCAGGAAGATAGTGGTATTTTTGAACAGGATCTTTCCAAAACTAAAATAATTTTTCCCCTGCAAAGATAAAGGAGAAAGATAATTAGCATCAGATCACTTTAATTCCCAAGGCAGAATATAATTGTTACAAAACCTAAATTTATAAAATCTTTAAGTTAGTTTTCTTAACAACAACAAAAAATACATGAATATCCTTCCTTTTAGTAAAATTCAACCGTATCCAAACTGCAGAAGTTTGTAGCTTGGTGTAGAGACAATTTTTTCCCCACAGACCATGAAGCAAGGACTTTATGAGAGAAGTTGCTAGAAATCTCAACTTAAATCTTCAAGTAAATTCCCTTTACTCACTAATCACTGTTCAGAATAACCCAATCATTTCTTCAAATAAACTACTGTATGAGCAGACAGATGAACTTAACTAGTAACCATTTTACCAACAATACCTAAAAGTCAGAACCTGAAGATCTTTGAATGAACAAAAGCTATTAATGTTTGCCATATAAAAGCTCAAATGAAATTTCGACATTACAGCCAGTGAGCAGAGCAGAATGAAACAAAAAGGTCACCGTGGTTTCAACAGGACAAAATGCTTTCTGGCATTTCCTGGATGCATCCTATTTGTTGGATCGCAGGACTACAGCACTTAACTCAAATGAGGTTTAAAGGAGGGGAGTAGGACAAAAAGGGTCAACCTATCTAGTAAATCACCCAAAAGAAAGGCTACCTTCACCGTATCAAGTTTTAGAATAAAATTTCTTCCATTTCAGCCATTCTCATGTTAGAATATATTTTTTAAATGCCTAGGCTTCCTAATCACACAGCAAAGCTTAAAATAACCATTCCAAAGTTCCAATGATACCAAACAACTTCGTTAAGTAGAATCATCCAGTAACAAAAAAGTGCAGAGGAAAAACAGAAAGAAAGACACCTATTTCCAGATCTCCATGCAACTCGGGGTCAGTGGATTCTGTGAAACTTCAGCTGAAAGGGAAACCGTTCTCCACCCTTTCATCAACTTTCCCGTCTCAACTAAGGCATTCAAAGTTCTCTCTGACTTCGCTGGTAAGATACCGTTCCACCATTCTTCTCCACTCCTGAAGTGGCCCTGGCACTCCCGCTAACCTACCCACAGAAGTGCACGGCTGTTGGCTCCAGGGAGGTGGGTCCCTGCTAACCAGCGACACAGACGCTCCACGCAATTCCACTCCTTTGGAAGCGGACTTCAGCGGAACCTTCATGGACCCCTAAGGCCGCCGTAGCCCCACCCCTTGCTCCTCCAGGCTCAGTTGCTTCTGAAGTGAACACTCACCGACGGTATCGGAATGTGCCACTTGGATCGGTCGGCAGCGGCGACAGGTGCCGGTCCTACACCGAGGAGCGACAGTGGGGACGGCTGAGCCCCCAGAAGTAGAAGAATGACAGGCAGCACCTGAGGCCACGCAGCCGCCGCCATCTTCACAACCATGGAGCGCCTACCGAAAGCATTTCACCGTCTTCCGGTTCGCCCCGCCCTCTTCCGGCTCTGCTCTGGGGGCGGGATCATCCGGGTCCTCGAAACCTCCCGGGGCTTGTTTGTTTGGCCACCCAGCAGCCCCTCCCTAAGCCAGCCGTCACGACCTCGTGTGAGTTTTAGACCGTACAGCGCAGACGTAGTCCTGTGGTTTGCCGGTCACCTTGGAGCGTTAGGATGTTTATCAAAAGCCGCCTCCGCTTCGGTCGGCTCTTCTCTCTCCCGGCCCTTAAAGAAGGGTCTGGGGACCACGCAGGCACCCATTGTGGCGTTTGGCTCTCTCCTCCTCTCGTTCTCCCCAGCCTCTCATCCGTTCTAGATCAAAGTCAGTCGCTGGGGCCGAAGTCTGGGAAAGCCGTAAGTTCGCCTGTTTGGCGTGTAGTAGTGAGTTCTCGGTTTTCTGGAGATATTTAAGCAAAGACGGAATTTGGCAGTGGTAGAGTATAAGCACTTACAGAACTGTATCTACTGTAGTAGATATACCCTTTATAAAGACCGTTTTAGCCCTGAAACGGGAAAGCAGAATTTGACCGGGGAACACCAAGCTTCAGCGCAGAGCAGGTCGGCACTTTCTACTAAAAGCTGAGTGAGAGTGGGTCAGTTTTCAGGATCTGTGGCGTGACGGTCACGGAGATAAACCTGCGGAAGTTTGGCCTGGGTCAGGCAAGAGGTCTCCGTATTTCCTGTTTCTCACGCTCTTGACTTTTCTCCTCTAGGGCTCTTTGAGTACACGCCCCCTCCACCGCAAAGACAGTTTTGATTCCTCAGGAAAGCAGTTCTTCGTCGGGCATTCGTAACTAAGAAAATTTGGCCAACTAAATCCATGTAGAAGCGCTAATTTGGCCTGGAAAAACGAGGAGTAAGTGCAGATTTGCTACTCCTTAAGGACCTGGAGAGGACTCCATTTCCCAGGACCTGACAGTGGTGAAATCCTGGTTGTAATTTAGAAAGACGGCCAATAGGCGTTTTAAAAAGACCGCGCTTGGCCCTGGCCTGAGCGCTGAGAGCGGGTCGAATTGCCTGGGAAGCCATGGAAGCTGCTGGGAAAGAAGAAATCAGGTAAAGGCCCAGTGGTCCTGCAGGGACTGAATTCAAACAGCGGGGGATAGATAGTAACTGAAAGCAACATTCTGGTTTTGAAGGCTTTACTGATTGTTGAATGACATGTTAGTTGCATGTTTCATATTTGTGTACTTAATCTTTATAATTTTTTCTCAATTCCCCAGGGAAGTAGTTGATATTAATAGCTAGCCCCTCATAAAATACTTTTAGGATGGTTTACAAAACAGTAGAAGAGTTGTGATTAGAACTGTAACCTGTGAATTTCAAGCATGTTGTTTTCCATATTCAGCTGTACCCCCATCTTCCTATATTATTACAGAGCTCATCCTTGAAAGCTGGAAAGCAAAAAGACTAAATTTCTCAAATCTTTGCAGACTTGATTAAAAGAAACACTGACAAAGACTGCATCAGTGAAGGATTTGATGACTTCCAAAAAAATAATTTCTTAATACAGCCAAGTGTATCTGTGTGGGCTTGTTTTCCTATCTGGAAATTTGTGTTCAATCATAGTTTCCTACATATTCATAGACATGCTGACTATAGCTGTATTCAGCAACATGTCTGCTTGAAGGCCAGTGGTTTTCCCCCTCCTTACAGTCTATCGTTGTTTTAATCATATGGAGGCTAATTTATTTTTTTTAAAGATTTTATTTTTAAGTAATCTATACCCAACACGGGGCTCTCGAACTCAGAACCCCAAGACCGAGCTGCTTCACTCACCGACTGAGTAATCCAGCTAGGTGCCACTGGAGGCTAATTTAAATACATATTCTCTAGCAGCAATATGTATGTATCTTATTCATGATCTATAGCAGAAACAGCTATTCTAGGAACTTGGTTTTAAAAATCGTTGACTCCTAATTGTCAGCATCATTCAGAAGCAAAAGATTTTCTTTTTACATCTGTTTCTATTATTCTAGCCCCTTGCACATACCTCTGTTGAAGTATTTGTCAGGTTGATTTGTACTTGTAGGCTAGGCTCTTGTAGGAAGCTCAGACACATTCCTTCCTATCTTCCTCAGGGCCCAGCACTCAGTAAGAATATTCTGAAAATATTTTATCAAATAAATAAGTGGGTGGATTGTTTTTGTTTCGTTTGGGTTTTTTGTGGTTTTGCCTCTTCTGATTTTATTATTGTAGTTATAGCCTTCAGTCATTATTTTAAAAGAACCCTTCCTTATAAGTGACAGTACTCTTTTTCCAGTGCTTTTGGTGTATTCCCAGAACTTGATATTTTGTTGTTTACCTTGTGTGATTTACAAAAGGATGTTACCGGGCAGCACACAGGCTATCGTATTATGTTATGGTCACGACACAATTTTGCATTGCAGAAGTTTATTACCTATGTTCATGCTGTAGTTAGAGAAGGAACAAAAATTGGATTCACAAACTTTGGAGATAATAAATTTCTTAAAATGTCTTTTTATTTAGTGTTGAAGATGAAGCTGTGGATAAAAACATTTTCAAAGATTGCAACAAGATTGCTTTCTACAGGTAAGGAGAGGAAATGTATTACCTAGATCAAAACATTTCAATGTCGCAATGTTTGTAGGCTTTTTAAGGAAAGGGTCAGTTAGGAAATATAATCATTAAGAAATTCATCAGACAGGAGACATTCACCTTTATGTACTTATTACTGTCTTATTTAAATTTCTAAATAAATACATATCTTATTTTAAAAGTGTTTATATCTTTGAACAGATAATACTTCTATAGGTTTCAGAAGTCAAATAATATAAAAAGATATACTTTGAAAAGGGTTACTCCCATGCCTGTCCCCCTTCACCCCATTCTACATCTTATCCCTCTAAGTAACCAGATTTATTAATTTCTTTTTTATCCTCCCAGTATTTCTTTTTGTAAATACATATATTCTTATATCACTGCTTTTCTTATACCAAGTCACTTCCTATATATGTTGTTGTGTTCTTTTTTTTTTTTCTGCTTTATAGTTTATTCTGAAGAGCTCTGCATGAGTATATAGAGATTGTCCTCTCTTTTTATGGCTGTGTAGTATTCTATTGGGTAGATGTACTATGATTTATTTTTTCTCCTTCCTATTGCTAGATCCTTGAGTTTTTAATCCTTTAGCTATAAAGTCATGCCATAATGAAAAGCTATACGTGTGTCATTTTCTACACCTGCAAGTGTATTTATAGGATTAATTTCCAGGAATGGTATTACTGCATCAAAGAATAAATACATCTAAAATTGTACCTATTACCAGAGACACCCCCATAGGGATTGTACCGTTTTATGCTCTAATCACCACTATATAAGATTACCTCTTTCCCCAGAGCTTCAGAAAATATTTCTTTAAAATTCTTTTGTTGAATATCTTTGTGTGATCCTAAACCTGAAACCACCAAAAATTGTATCCTGTGTTACAAATTTCTAATTTATTCACACTGCTCTAAAGGAAGAAAATCAGATCACTTAAATTCTGAACAGATACCTTAGAGGGAATTCTATAGGAACTCTTGGTCATTTTGTTAAGTCACTGGATTATATTGGATTTCCGTAAGAATTTATTGAGTTTCTATTAAAGTGTACATTTTGTGGAAGGAGGAAGGGAAATTAACAAACTAATTAATGTCATCTATGAAAACTGCCCCACCTTCTCAATAAAGGGGACGAAATGCCGTCCTTGGACAGTGCTTTGTTGAGCAATTACATTTGTATTATTCTTATTCGTACTAATTTTATTAGCACTCTAGTAACAAAGAACTCCTGTTAGTACTTTATGAGAGTACTAATACTGTCTGGACCCAGTTCATTTACCATCATAGTGAATTTTAATGACTTCCACATGATAATATAGTCTTGGATGCTGACAGTCACAAATAATTCTTGGGTATTTATATTCTGTATATCTGCAGGCGTCAGAAACAGCAGCTCTCCAGGAGATCAACCTATCAGGCATCACTAGACTCAGCCACGACAGGCAAAGACAGCACCAAGTTCCGAATCATCAATGAAACAACCAAGGTGAGAGAGAAGTATTTTCTACAGAGAATTATTTGTTCCTATATTAAGTTGGGTTTGAATGAAGTAAAGTTCCACAAAGGCTAATAATTAAAACTATGTATGCTTCAAAAATAAACTTTGTTGAAGAAGTAAAGTCATCTTTTTTGTATCTATACTAATACTACTTTAAAAGTAACATGAATTTTAACTTACCTATTCCCTCTGTATCACATGCTTTCCTACATGTTTTACAAACGTTATTTCCTTTTAATTGGTCCTCATAATACAGAAAAGTGACTAGAAAGTCACCTGCTCAAAGTCAGAGTCAAGTTTTCCCCTGCATCTGTCAACTCTGTCAAGTACCCATGTTCTGTTACTGTTACACAGTGCACAGTTGAGCATGCAAATGAGCAAGGTATGGATTCAGGGACTGTCCAAACTTCAGGGGAGCAAGAGACTGTATAGTTGAAAACCTAAGTCACAAATGTGCTATCTTCCTGGGCTGCTTCACTAGCAGATCATCCTGGTTGTTACATACTGAAAGGATGAGAGCAGTGTATTAAGTACTTTTTCTCACTTGTCAAGTCATCATGCTACTTCAGAAGGGCCAGTCACAGAAGAAGTGCACAATGGGCTAAGCCAGGAGGTATGGCCGTGCACAAGTACCCATGCTCCCAGCCTGACCCTCACTGTCTCATTAGAAGCTTCGGATGCTTCTAAGGCCTCTCAAACAAATCTGGCTTAATTGGTAGTTCATGTAACTAAAAGACATACTTAAAGCCACGCAGTCTAGGTTCCCTAACAGGCGACTGAGAAGAAATCCCCCCTTTTCCTGCAAAGTTGTGAGAGCTTTCCCTGTGGCATAGCTGTCATCCCATGGTGCTACACTGAGGAACCTCTTCAGGGAAGACAGAATAAAAACTGCTTCACAGCAGCGGGTCCTCTAGAACATTTGTAAGACCTTTAATTTAGCAAAGGGTTCCAACTTGATTCCCAGACAGGAGGATCAGTTGCACTCTGAGGAAGGCTACCTTCCTTATGAAGTTTTAGGAAATTTCACTATTTCATAAATGTGGAATTTTCTAACATACTTCTCTTGCCCGAATTCAAAATAAGGGCTAAAATCATATCAATAGTTCTGTGTTCTCTATCCCTGTCCCCAACTTCCTGTTACTTAAGAGTGTATTATGGTAGCTATATACTTAGTTCATGTCTCTTAACTACACAGCTGGGATGGTTAACCTTTCTCTGAAACTTCGTGCTGCTTTTATACCACCTATTTTTTTCTGGAGGAATTTGCCCCCTTGCTTGGCATTTTTGATGTCTTTGAGTTCTCAGCTCATGGTTCCCCCTCGCCCCCACCACAATAGGTCCTCTACAACTGATCCAAGTCTATACTAATTATTTTTTTTTTTTTTTAGCATAGTTTGATAGCTATTCATGGGAAGATATGGAGTAGCACTGATTTCCTTCCTGGAGAGCCACCTGCCATTTGCATGTGGTCTAACAGCCTGACACCCAGCCAAACCTCTGTATTCAGTGTCAGCAGAAACACTTGGCTCCAGGAAATGCAGAGAGTCCACTAGAAACCTTCCAGGAGTCATAGTCATTAAGCCTGCCACCAGATGTTAGGTACCTTTCTTTTTCCTTTGTTTTTTTTTCATTTGGGGTTTTTGTTTGTTTGTTTGTTTTATGCCATTTGCTCCTTTTCCTTCCTATCTCCAGTGTGTCTAAACCCAGAGAGTTGTAGCTATCCCATAGTCAGGGCAAAAATCATTTTCTATCCTTGGTATATTGAGCATTGGTATATTGAGTATACCAATGGTATACTTGAGTATACCTTGGTATATTGAGCATCTGAACATCCACCATCATGAAGACTCATGATGAAGCAAAGAAAATGAGGCAAAAGCACTCTGTGGGCCAGAATGCAAATGTCCATGCATCTTGATACCAGTGCAGTTAGTGGTGGATCCCCACACACGATGTTTTACAAAACTGTAGATCAGTTCTCTACACACATGCCTCTTTGGAGCCTGAAAACGTGAGAGACAATGCTATTTAGGTCAGGTGCCAGAACCAGAGTCTACCAGATCTAGATCCTTCCAAGGAAAAGAAGTGACAATCCAGGACAACCCACAGAATCTCAGCATAAGATAGCACATGGCTCGGAAGGAAGTTGAAAAGCCCAACAAGCAAGGGCAGGTTATCCAGGATGTCAGCAACATGGCTCCCAGGACTGAGAACTTCGAGGACCCCTTGGAACAGACTTTATGTTCAGGTATTAGAAATATTGGGGCTGCATAGAGAATCTACATGCTCTAATCTCAGGCAAATCTATAGGTTTAGGGGGTCACCCTGAAATTCTGGGCTTAATTCCAATGTAATGTTTTCCTTGTCACCTGGAGTTGAGATGACTAAGAGGGACTCAGGATTTCATGTCCTCTGTCAGCCTGGTAGGGACAATGAGGACCCAGACAGTAATTTCTAAAGTTGTCTGAACCTTGTATCCAGCTCACTGTATAGACAAGCAGCCTCCATTTGATGTGGTTTCTGGATGTAATGGGTATTTCATGGGAGATTTCACTTTAGGGCATGGTACTGGTGTAGTCTGGAGATTTAAAATAAGCTGCACATGTCTACTTATTCAGAGTGATAGCTTTTTACTTCAGGTTCAGAAGGACAGAGTCCAAAGTCTAAGAGGATCATATTCAGCTCATAGCTGCAGTTCTCAGATTTCATTGACCCAGCAGATTCTGACAAACAGCGTTCTTACTGTCTCTGCCTGCCCCCACACCATTACAGCTCTTAAAGCAGTAACTTTGTTGTCAAGATCTATTGTTAATTCTTGAAATCTTCTTCTCAGTCCCTTCCCCCAACATAAGCAACCAGGAAACAGAACCGAGCTTCATTCAACGTTGTCTTAGCTCAAGCTCCCATAACAAAATACAGTAGACTGGGTATCTTAAACAACAGACACTGATTTGCCATAGTTTTAGAGCTGGGAGATCCAAAACGAAGCTGTCTTTCGGGACCCTTTTCCTGGCTTAGAAGACTTAGAAGACTACCATTTCTTACTGTATTTTCAGATAGTGGAGAGAGAGCTAATTCTCTGGTTTCTTCTTCTAAGGGCATTTATTATCCCATCATAACCCCACTCTCATGACTATTTCTAAACCTAATCACTTTCCAAAGGCCCCATCTCCAAATAGCATCATATTGAGGGGTAGTGCTTCAATATACAAATTTGGAGATGGGGGAGAGACACAATTCAGTCTATAGCAAGCATGATGTTCCTGGGACATGGTCATGTTACAGAACAAGCTGAAGGGTGGCCCTGTATGTTGTCTCCAGCTCAGGACATCTAGGCTTTGAAGAAAAGGCAGTTGTAAGTTAAACTGCCCAAGTTTTCTCACACAGGGTCTCAGGATAGTATGTTGCCTATTCCTGATGAAGAAATAATCAGGTAGATATTTGATAAAGAGACTTCCAAAAGAAAGCTAACAGTAAAATGTTGACTTTTTTAGAGCTGTTTTTTTCTATTACCAATTTTTTTTTCCTTTCTGTGAAAATTTGACCTAGATTGAAAAACAGGGAAGACCCAGTCTTGTGACTTCAGAGCAGAGCAGTTTATTCTGTCCTCTGAGTCTATCTAAAAAGCAGTGCTAGCAAGGCTATCTGGAACAGACCTGTCTTTGATGGGCTTTTATATTGCCAGTTTTGAGGCTTTCTCATGACATGGGTGACTTTTTAGCACTACATTTACTTTCCTTTGCAGCCTGTTGGCGAGTTTTCACCAGAGACTCCATTTCTGGCAGCATCTCCAAGGATGCAGGGATATCTCTGAGCACCCCCATGAAGTTCCCCCTTGCCTTTGCCTCTGAGCCCAATGAAATGGGATTTTGCCCAACCAGCCGCCCCCTCAGCTGATGAGGAAGAACTACCACTTGTTAGCCAGTAGTGTTTCTGCAGAAGCGGCCATGAACAGGCAGCTAATTTGGGAACTAGCCAAACACCCAGAAGCAAACCTGGACAAGCTAATTGTCCTTAGGGAACAGGCTAATGCCCAGCGTGAACTTGCCAATGTTCTCTGTAGAGAATCAGTGCTTGCAATAAATCAACTGGCTGCAACAATGGAAGGGGCAATTAGTGTCCTGTGGCAATTTAATGAACTCTTAGACCGTTCTCTGAATCCTGGAAGATGCTGATCAACAACTTGCTAACTCTTGTAGGCCCTTTGGATGAACTGTTCCTTAGAGTATAGTGAAGACACCTGGTGCCAGGGGAAAGGCAAGATCTGTATCCATCAAGGAGAAGTTGACGGGCTCATAATTTCCATTCCTAATACCCACTGCTATTTTTAACATGTGTTCCAGGGCTGTTCTGTTAACTCTTGTCAGTCTCTACTAGTTGTGACTCCCAGTTCTGGGTAAATAACAGGTTTTGTTTTCATGTAATTGTGACCAGTCCACTACTTGAATACAAAGACAAGTCTGTTTCTACCACCGTGGTTTTTACAACCCGGTATTTTTGCCCATATGGCCAAAAACAACAAGAAGCTAAATTTATGGATGACAGACTACCAGGTTTTGTTTTTATTACATATGAAAGAAATCAGGTACAAAAAGAGAATTAATATTCTTTCCCAGCCTATGAGAAGGAAATCTATAAATAAAGCTTTATGAAAAACCAAATGGAGACTTGCAGTATTAAAAGGAACCTCTAAATGGGTCCCTTTCTCTGAGGATTTATCTCATTCTCTCTGTGTAGATGGACATTTACAGATTTTAAATGTTTTTAAGGGAACAAAATCCATACTGTGTCATTATTTAAAATGCTCCGTTACACATTTCTTCACTTAGTTTACATAAATCCATCTTGCTGCAATTTGAGTGTAATTGCTACTATGACCTAAGTATTCATACTAACTTCTAATTTACACAGTCTAGGTTCTGTAAGTTAACATATCTTTTCATTGTCATTTACAGTTGTCACTGACAGGAGGAAGAGATGCCATCATTTATTTGTATGTTACTTTTTCATAAGTGTCTAGACAGGAAAAGAAAAGGAATATATAGAGAAATTCTTAATGTGTTAGATAGACGAATGTAACATTCATATCCAGGCTTTTTGACATGAACAAGAATTGGGCAATAACTGGCAATTGAGAAACCCTGAGAAGTTGTTTTTAAACTGTCACCCACAGAGCGCAGGTCTCTGTGGAGGTGTCTCAGGGCTCAATTCAGGGAGGGGCTCAAAGGGAGGGGCTCCAAGCTACTCCCCACTGTCTTTAACCCACATAGCTTTGTTTATTGGACTTCTGAAAATCTGTTGCTGTTTAAAAAAAAGTTTTTAAGTCAATGAAAACAGCATGAGCCAGGGATGCCTGGGTGGCTCAGTTGGTTAAGCAGCTGCCTTCAGCTCAGGTCACGATCCCAGGTTCCTTGAGCTCCTTGCTTAGCAGGAAGCCTGCTTCTCCCTCTGCCTGCCACTCTACCTGCTTGTGCTCTTGCTCTCTGACAAATAAATAAATAAAATGTTTTTAAAAAATTAAAATTAAAACATACTGATTAAAGGAGGAAAAAAAAAAACCCAGCATGAGCCAGATCATAGAAATAGAGCATACTAATGTCTAAGAGTATATGCTTGGAACATGAAAGATATGTCAGTAATGGTAGGAGATATGAATGAACCTGAATATCAACCTTGAAAAGGATTGCCCATTGGGGAAAAAAATCATTTGCTTATTTGAGCTAGAACAAAAACAAAATGGAGCTTTGACTCTGATTTGTGTGTTTGGTTATAAAAGGTCATTATGGTAAAAGTAAAAGCAGGGTTATTAACTACCTCCTCATAGAATTAGGATTCTTTCCTGAGTTGCAGCCTCAAGAACAGAACATACAGACCAATCTTTGTTTTGTTGTTGTTGTTGTTGTTTTAAAGAGAGCTACTAAAACTGGGAGGATCTCTGAGTACAGAAATGGGATGTAGTTCATCATCATAGGTAGGCAGCCTGTGTGCCCTCTGCTTAGGATGTTCATGCTCATTTTGCCTCCCCAAAGTCCTGCTAGTCCCTGAAGGTCCTGCTCCTCCAGAGACAGCCCAGAACCCCTGTCCTTACAGTCATCATCAGTATTCCCTTTTGTTTTCCCGCAGCACTGCCCTTGTCCCTCTCCCTCAGCACTTACAGCATGTTTTATGTTTACTGTGTTTCATCTGTAAATTGCAATTTCCCTCTAAGAGTTTGGTCATCTTTTTCACAGCACATCACAATATCAGATGCCAAATAAATGTTAGTTGAATTTGAGAGCATGGCAATACAGGTCTCACTTAGGAGATAACACATAATCTAACTGAATTTCAACTATACTTGTGTTTGAGCAGATTTTTAAGTCTTAGAATTCTGGTGGCACACTTGAAGTCATTAAGTTTACAAAAGAACATTAGACGTGAAAGTAATAATTACATTATGATTGGGGTGGGGGGAAGGGTGATGCTGGTCAAAGAGTAACTTCCAGCTGTACATGAAATAAGTTCAGGGGATTCTCCTGTACAACATAGTGATTATAACTAATGATACTCTATTATATATTTGAAAGTCGCTAGAACAGTAGATCATAAATGTCCTCATCACAAAAAAGATATAGTAATTATGTGATACAATGCAGTTGTTAGCTAATGCTGTAGTGATTATCATCTTGCAATATGTAAGTATCAAATCCACCCAGTGTACACCTTAAATTTGTACAATATGTCTGTATCTCAGTAAAACTAGAAAAAATAATTATGCTATGCTCACTACTACTCTACTATAGTGCTATCTTAAGATTATCTATAAAAGCAGCCACAGCCACTGTACTTTTTATCTGGTCACTCTTATGTATAATGTCACTGCTTAAGTGCCCTGACTACTTTCTTATTATTCCCAAGAGGCAAAGTTCCAGCGAAATCTTTTTTTTTTTCTTTTTTAGTGTTGTGATAGTCTCCCTGCTTCCTATCTTACTTGCACCACAGTGTACCTGTTCTGGACTAGGTCACACAGCCTGCCCACCTTAGCCTTTCATTGAACAGATGTTACAGTAACAATACATGTACCCAAGTGTAAACAGAATTTAGTATCATATGAAGGATTTAATGAAGGATTTGCTATTAATCACTGCTATATGGCAGAGTGTTTGAAAACTGTCAAAATATTTATCTGATCAAACTTTTTTGAGAAAGACTGTAGCTCTGTGTTGGGAGTTGCTTGCTCTCAGAATCCCAAATAATTTGATTTGGGGAAAGAAGAGGAGCCTCATCTAACACTGGCAGGTGATAGTTTATACTTTTGAGTCCTTTTTTGGCAGGGAGAGTTGGTAAAGTTAATCATAAAGTAAACAACATTTTTGTAAGATAAGCATGGGGGTTTGGAAGCTTGGTCACATCTGACCTTTTTTTTAAAACTGCCCATTAGAGTAAATCAAAGGGGAACCATAGGTTAGAAAAGCAAATTCTCAGGCATGGCCCCATAACCATACCTTAAGAGTCAGTAGAGTAATAGAATGTTCCATAGGTCAGGTGCCCATTGAAATCTCTAAGGAATTGCAGAAGGCACTGAAAAATGGGCAGGTTCATTAAATGCCCACAGACTCCAGAATATCTGAGGAGAAAACTTACCATATGAAACTGAGATATGACTTGGCCTTTTCCATTATTCTCAAGTAAACTGGATTTTCTAACTACATAAATGAATGGAAAACAAAAGTCCATGAGATCCTAGATTTTTTTCTTTTTTTTTTTTTAAAGAGTTTATTTATTTATTTGACAAAGATCACAAGTAGGCAGAGAGGCAGGCAGGGGGGTGGGAAGCAGGCTCCCTGCTGAGCAGAGCCCGATGCGGGGCTCAATCCCAGGACCCTGAGATCATGACCTGAGCCAAAGGCAGAGGCTTAACCCACTGAGCCACTCAGGTGCCCCTAGACTTTTTTTCTTAAAAATCCATGTCTGATTCTAGTGTATATATAAATAAAGATGACTGCATATTAAAAAATACATATTTCTCTGATCTAGATGCCTCATTTTGTAACCTAAAACTAGCCACTTCTATTCACTTGAGGTTTGATGTTTTGTGTTTTATTTCTCAATTCCTATATTCTCTATAATTCTTTGTTGCTTCCATGTCCCACTGTAGGCAGAATTTTACCTAAATTCCCCAGCCTCTTAAGAAAGCTGAGAATATCCCAAGCTCTTGAGAAAGTTGAATTTTACCTGAATTCCCCAGCCTCTTAAGAAAGCTGAGAATATTCCAACCTCTTAAGAAAGTTCCCCAGACCTTATTCCCAGGTATACAGGAAATCCCTTGATTTTAGTACAGCAAGGCTTAATCGTCTATCCTAGGGAACCCCCGTGACCACTATTTTATTCTCTGTTCCTTTCCATTCTGTGGCTTATTATCCTTCATCTTCCATTCAGCTGGAATCCAGTTGTCCTAGTTTTAAGATCAAGTTTTTAAGATAGCTGCAGTTTGTCATAGATACAGGGCCAGAGGTCCCAGTTTTCCAAAAGCAGTTTCAGTTTATGTCCATCATTCTGTATAATTATTAATAGAGACTTCTTTCATCTTTGAAGGTCCTGGTATGGACAATTACATTTTTGCCTAGCCATAGAACACATAAAAGGTATTTCTTGCACTACTCCAGGTACAGCCAAACAAGTACATACAAATATTGGCGAGCTTTTTCCTTCATGATTCCCATTGTTCTCCAGTTTATTTGGCCTATAATAATTCAAACATAGCTTCTTTTTTTTTTAAGATTTTATTTATTTGAGAAAGAGAGAGGGAGAGGGAGCACGAGCAGGGGGAGGTGCAAAGGGAGAAGCTGACTCTCAGTGAGGCCTCTGGGATTATGACCTGAGCTGAAGGCAGATGCTTAACTGACTAAGCCACCCAGGTGCCCTAAACATAGTTTCTAATTATTGCAATTTGACTGTAGAACCGACCATCATTGGGCTAATAACCTATTGAAATTAATCTCGTGTCTGTTCCCAGGTTCCCCTTCTGGCTGAAATTTATGGTATAGAGGGAAATATTTTCAGGCTTAAAATCAATGAGGAAACTCCCCTGAAACCTAGGTATGAGGTTCCCGATGTCCTCACAAGCAAGCCCAGCACCGTAAGGTAAGCCAAGGAACAAGAGAACTTGGATACACCCTCAATATGGTCTTTTACCATACACCGAGTAGCAGATTTCGTATGTGCCTCCTGTTTTCTCTATTCAAAGCTACCATCATTTGCCAAGTTTGTGTTATTTGGGGATAAATTTATCCATTTTGCATGTTATCCATTCTGTTTTCTCTTCTTGTGCTGTGAGTGATCGGCCCTTATAAATGGGGAGAGGCAGACCTTTTGACCCCTGCTGTCCTTTTCACAAAGAAAAGGATTCATCAACCTGACTTTGGGAACAAGTAGAAGCAGAGCTATTTAGTTTCCTCAATTTAGCAGGAGGGCTCCAGAGATCTAATGCACTAGCCAAACTTGCTTACTGTAATTTATACAGTTAGGCTGACTCACTTTTAATTAATGGTAGTCTCAGAAGTCTAACATGTAATTTGATTGAGAGTCAGAGATAAATTAATAATCAGTGTCTAAGTGAAAAAAAAAATCTTTGGGGATTAAAAAGTATTTTCCATGTCACTGTAGCATCTTGCTCAGTTCTCAGCACACCTTCCAGTGATACTTCAACTTGGTTCTGCCTGTCGATTCCTGTTATTTCTTTTATATATTATTTCACCAAGGGAATAGAAGATTATGCCAGATGCTTTAATTTTCACTATATTATTAACATAGTTTTATGTAGATTATTTTTTCCATAAAAATTTAATAAAGTCAGTAAATTATAAGGATAAATTACTTCAATTATAGTAGAATCATCATAAATTCAGAATAGGTCTGTCTATTCATTGAGCTGCTACTGTATGCCAAGAATTTAGGAAACAGGAATTAGAGACTCTTCTTAAGACTTTGCAGTTTGCGTGTGCACTTGTTTTTATGCATGTGTGTAGGTGGGTGGGTGTGGGGGTGTGTGTATATTATTGGTCACACGATATTATTTTTACTATTCTGGAGGATTTGCTTTCCTGGTAGATCCTTTAACATTTTTACAAATTCATCTCTCCTTTTCTTTTTCTGTGTTATCATTGCCATGTTTTGGGGTCAGGGCGATAACTAGCTTTGTTTAGTAAATATGGCATATTCTGCTTCTGTTCCAGCCTCTTTCTAGAGGGCCTTTTACTACTGCAGTAACTAGAAAGCTAAAAACTACATTCCTCCATCTCTTATATTCCTGTGCAGGTAGTTTCTGGTATATTTCAGAATCTACCAATCATTTGTACTTACAGGGATCTTGATTTCAGAACTGGGCTTCCCATTTTGCTAGTGTGGATTTGGCCGTCATAAAATGTCTCTCTGGAGGTATACTAGTGAGAGCAGTAGTTTCCTGATCTCCAGAGCTAACATGGCATGATCCTGGAGCCCAGCAGTTGCCATAGTGACTTCTGATTACCCAACTTCCTGATTCTAGCTGCAATAGAAGTTCCATTGACCATACAGTTATGCAGTATTGTTCTATGGGTCATTACTATTACCTCAACACTTCCCATGATGTTGTAAGCTCCTAATTTCCCCATATTAAGTCACTTATTTTCTACTTAAAATAGAGTGTTTTCTTTAATCTACAGTTGACTCTGGGTTGATACAGTCTTTAGTATCAGAAGTGAGTATAAGCCACAAACCCTCCAGGATGGGAATATGAGATTGGTTAGTTGATTTGGCTGGACTTGGAGATAGCGAGGACATCATTATCATTAGGATGAGATGTTAGTGTTATGGACTGAATCGTGTGCATGTCCCCCGCCCCCCCCCTGCCCTGCAAACTCATTTGTTGAAATCCTAACCTCCTGTGCCTCTGAATGTAACTGTATTTAAAGGTATGGCCTTTGAAGAGGTAACTAAGTTAAAATTGGGTCATTAAGGCTGGCTCTAATACAATATGACTTGTGCCCCACACGAAGAGGAGATTAGGACACAAGTAACACAGACAGAGGGATGACTGTGGGAGGACATAGCAAGAAGATGAAAGCCAAGAAGAAAGGTCTCAGAAGAAACCAAACACTGACACTTTGACCTTGAACTTCCAGCCTCTCGAATTTTGAGAGAATTAACTTCTGTAGTTTAAGCTACCTACTCAGTGTGGCATTTGTTGTGGCAAACCTAGCAAATTAATACAACTGGCAGTAAACCACAGCATTCCATGGCAGAGTTACTTAAATTACTACCCATGGTCAATTGAAATAAAGTGCATATTGAGAGTATGGCCCCTGCAGACCAAGCAATAGGGACATAGCATAGCGCAATTGTCATAAAGAACTCAAAACTCTGAAGTGGCCTCTTATTAATTTAACTGAAGAACTTAAAGAAGAAAAAGTACAGTCTCGGGTTTTAAATTCTTAGCTTAGGCATTTGTCAGAAACCAAGTAAGTTTTTTATGACAGTCCTAAAAGTCTCTCATACCTGTTGTGGCTACAGAGTCCTTATAGCTGAAAATCAGATACAGAGTTTGTCTATGGTTTGCTGAGTTAGACCATGAGTTTAATTCACAGCCTCATCAGTTCTGTGAATTTAGGGCACTAATTGGGAAAAGGGAAAATTATATGGCAGCATTTGGAAAGATTTGAATAACGAATACTCAGACCTCAGAATTCCATCAAGCCTCCTATTCCAGCAGAAGCAGCTCCTTTTCCTCTAACAAAGCTGATCCAACCTTACTTGGACACCCTGTGTTGACCTCACCTAGGATATATTGTGCAGGGGGATTCTAGGGCTCCTTGTGCCTCACACCACCCTTCACTGCCTTTAAAACTGCTATCGGAGTCCAGCATGCCTAAGGAGCTAATTACAGTCAAACCCTACCCCTAAGGAATTACAGGATTTTCTTTCAGCAAAAACCTGGTATACGGATGGAAATAATTTCTGAGGGGCTCCTAGACCGAAGGAAGAAACATAATTTTAGGACCGCATTAAATTTACTGACATGGGTACATGTACCAGAGAATCTAGATTTGATATGCTAGCTTGGACAGCTGGGAGTGGATCTAATTATTTGCTTGGCTGGTTAATTATAATCTGTGTTCAGCTATGGACTCTGCTGAATGAAGCTGAGATACCAGAAATTCCTTGGCACAGAGTAGAAGAAATGATCCATAGACTTAGGGAGATAAAGATGTTGAAGTGGATATATCATACTCAACAGCTCATCTAGCTCCTAATTTTGTTCTCTAAGAGGATCCAAAAGATACTCCCTTCACTGAGAAATAAATTGGTAAGGGAACATTTGGAAAGCACTGTAGTGAGTGAATGTCTTTTGTGAGCGAGACATAATGGTGGGAAATGATGCCATCAAAATGGGCTCCCTGAGGGGTGCCTGGGTGCTTAAGTGTCTACCTTCAGTGCAGGTCATGATCTCAGGGTACTGGGATAGAGCACCGTGTCATGGGAGGCTCCCTGCTCAGTGAGTTGGCTTCTCCCTCTCCTCCTCCCCCTACCATTTCCCCTCTCCCTGGTCGCGCTATCTAATAAATGAATTTTTTTCAAGATTTATTTATTTATTTATTTATTTAACAGAGGCAAGGTGAGAGAGGGAACACAAGCAGGGGGAGTGGGAGAGAGAGAAGCAGTCTTCCCGCCAAGCAAGGAACTCGATGCAGGGCTCAATCCCAACCTGAGCCTAAGGCAGATGCTTAACAACTGAGCCTCCCAGGTGCCCCATCAAATAAATAAAATCTTAAAAAAGAGGAGGGCTCCCTGATTTCACTGGAGACCATGAGACTCCAGGTGGCAGAATGAAAGTAGCAGCATTTAGTAGGTAGAGACAAGGTGAATATGTTTCCATAAGGTGCAACAGTATATATATGGTACCCAAAATGGTTTAACCCTTAGGGCAGTGGACAAAGTATCAAAGGATGCATTGGACTGAAATAGATGCACTAAAGTGGAACAACCAAAAGAACTCGGTTTGATGAACGGTGAGATACAACCTCTCACCCAACTCCAGACAGTTTCCAGAGCCCAGGCATCTTGATTGAGGTGTGGGGCTTAGAACCCATGGAGAAGGACTTGATAAGGATATAAAAACATAAAATATCCCTCTTCACCTTCCCTAAAGAGGCATGTGACCATTTACCAAAATGACAATGCACCAGAGAAAGAAATATCTAGACCTCTGAGGAGTTCTAAGTGCTGCCTCTGAGCTTACATAATTCGTGGGGATCCAGAATATCCTAACAGTCTACCTATCAAATTGGGGACTGATGAGAGTCAGGAGAGATTCCATCTCACTGGACTCAGTGGGTCAAAATCCAATCTAGGTTATCTCCTTAGTTTCTGAGTGTATGGTTGGGATGAGAGAGAAAAGCAAAGTGTTTAGTGCACTGAAGTGTTGCTAGACTGTCCAGACCAAGGTAATGATGATGATAGCTAACATTTATTGAGTGCTTATTACGTGCCAGCCACTGCCAGGTGTTTTGTTTGCGTGATCTCATTTAATTCTCCCCAAAAGCTCTATTTGTTCTTGCTTTTATTATTTCTACTTTACAGATGAGGAAACTGAGAACTGGATAGACTGATTAATTTGTCCAAAGTTATGCACCTAGTGCATGATAGAGCTATGTTCAATCCAGGCTTTCTGACACCAAAACCCGTGTTCTCAGTCACTGCTTTCCACTGTTTTATCTATGCTATGTCACATGAATATTGATTTACAATTTTTTTTTTTTTTAATTTTAGAGAGAGAGAGAGTTCATGCAGTGTGGGGTTGGGGTAGGTGGGGAGTGGCAGAGGGGGAGGGAGAGAAAATCTCAAGTAGGCTCCTCACCCAGCACGGAGTCGAACACAGCACTGGATCTCACAATCCCGAGATCATGACCTAACTGAAATCAAGAGCCAGGCACTTAATTGACTGAGCCACCCAGGTGTCCCATTTACATATTAATTGCAATTGAGAATTACATTGAACCATGTAAACCTGTTTTTCTCTTGTTTTATTTTCTAGGCTTATTTCATGTGCAGGGGATGCAGATAGTCTGGTATTGACAGACAGAAAAGGAGATCTGAAGTGTCATATCACAGCAAACCCATTCAAGATAGATTTGGTGTCTGAAGAAGAAGTATTGATGAGCATAAACTCCCTGGGCCAATTGTACTTTGAGCACCTGCAGATTCCTCTTGAGCAAAGGTATTTTTGCACATTACTTGACATACAGAGAACTTCAGAAAACCTGATTGTGATTACTAATTGCCTAAATAGTTGATATATTGTTGTGGAAAATTGGTCGCTTTATTCACTTAGATAGTGTTCTCAGATATTTCATCTTTTCACCTGTGCAAGTAAAAACAGACTTGATGACAAGAATGATTCCCAGATTTTTGCAACTTGATATTCTTAACATATCCTCAGGTCTTGTTCTCAGGGTCATGAGTTCAAGGCCCACACTGGGCTCCATGCTAGGCATGGGACCTACTTAAAAAAAAAAAAGAAAAGAAAACAATCTCCGAGAAGGAACTAAAGACTAGCAGAACAGATCACACACAATAAGGACAAAAAGAAAAGACCAGAGACACCTGGGTGGCTCAGTTGGTTAAGTGGCTGCCTTCGGCTCAGGTCATGATCCTAGCGTCCTGGGATCGAGTCCCACATCGGGCTCCTTGCTCGGCAGGGAGCCTGCTTCTCCCTCTGCCTCTGCCTGCCACTCTGTCTGCCTGTGCTCGCTCGCTCGCTCTCTCTCTCTCTAACAAATAAATAAAAAAAAAAAAAAAAAAAAAAAAGACCACATCCAAATGGGTCAGATGAACAAAGACATGATTTAGTCAGGTCCCACACCCCCAATGCAGCAACCCACAAGTGGGAAGGCTATCACTACTGAAGAGGCCTGCCCTGAGGGACAAGGGGTCTGAGCCCCACATCAGGCTCATATCCTAGGGAACCTACACCAGGAAGATGAGCTCCCATAATGTCTGGCTTTGAAAACCAACAGTTCTTATGTCCAGGAGAGTCAGAGGGTAGAAAACTGACTGTGCTCTCAAATGGCATGTGCACAATCACACTTGGCTTTGAGTTCCAGTACAGAGGCAACCACCTGAAAAACACCTGGGTTACATGTGAAGTAGGTCCATTGACTAATTTTAGGGCATGTGCCAGAATGGCAGGAATCTGTTGGAATGTCCTCCAGGGACAGATGCACTATGAGTACCATTCTACCAGGCCCAGGGTTGGTGGGTGTCATTTCTGGCACTCTGTATCTACTGTGCTAGAGCGCCACTCACCCTGTTCAGTGTTTCCCTGCAGATTTGCTCCACCCAAGCCACCTCCCAGCCTGTACCCTCTCCCAAGTGTCTCTGCACCCTGGTATTTCCTGTGGGTGCCTTTGGCTAGCATCAGACTTCCTCCTAAGCAGCCTTCAACCCCAGCACTTACAGCAGGGAGCCTCAGTTAGGACCAGAACCCCTCCTAAGCACCTCCACCCAGGGTGGCCAGCCCTACAAACTAGAACACCTATAGTAGTCACAACTGGACCTCTTAGCAAGCCACGCAGGAGACATGCCCCACCCACCAGTGTATCCATAGCTGTCCTAACCCAGCCTCAGAGCCAGCCATGCCAGGGACCAACCCCACACACCAGCATATCCACAACAGTCAGAACCAGGTCTCTCAGGGGCTAGCCCCACTAACCAGCATGACCATAGCAGTCAAAGTCAGACCTCACAGACAGTCATGCTGGAGGATAGCCCTACACGTCTGTGAGTCTGCACAACTGCAACCCAAGTCACTATAAGAAGGTACATGCAGCCCACATAGGGAACACTTTTGGGGCACCTGACTGGGGTGGCTAGAGGGTTTACACTACTGGGCCTACAGGATACCTTCTGCATAAAGCTATTCCTTCAAGATCAGGAGACGTAACTCATCTACCTAATACATAGAAACAGAGACTTGGGCAAAATGAGAATACAGAAGAATATGTTCTAAATGAAAAAAACAAGTCAAAATTTCAGAAAAAGAACTAAAGAAACAGAGATAAGCTATTGATGGTCAGAAAGATGCTCACCAAACTCAGGAGAAGAATGAATGAACACAGTGAAAACTTCAACAAGGAGGTAGAAAATACTAAAAGAACCCATCAGCTGAAGGATACAGTAACTGAAGTGAAATATACACTAGAGGGAATCAACAGATTAGATGATGCAGAAGAACAGATCAGCAATCTGAAGACAGGGTATTGTAAATCACCCAATCAGAGCATCAAAAAGAAAAAAAAATTTAAATGAGGATAGTTTAAGAAACCACTGGGACATCAGACATACAAACATTCATATTTTATGGGGTCCCAGGAGAAGAGAGGGGAAAAAAAGGGACAGGAACCCTATTTAAAGAAATAATGGGGGCACCTGGATGGTTAAAACATCTGACTTTGGCTTGGGTCATGATCTCAGGGTGCTGGGGTCAAGCCCTGTGTTAGGCTCTGTGCTTAGCAGGGAGTCTGCTTCTTCCTCTCTCTGCCCTTTCCCCTACCTGTTCTCTCTTTCTGTCTCTCTCTCTCTCTCTAATAAATAAATAACATTTTTCTTTAAAAAGGGAAATAATAGTAGAAAACTTCTCTAATCTGGTAAAAGAAATAGACATCCAAGTCCAGAAAGCACAGAGAAAGACCCACCCCAAGACACATTACAGTGGAAGTATCAGTAGTTAAAGATGAGGGAATCTTAAAAGCAACAAGGGAAAAACTAGTTACATACAAAGGATACCCCTAAACTTAATAGGCCAGAAGGGAGTCACACTATGTATTCAAAGTACTGATAGGAGAAAGACTTATAACTAAGAATACTTTACCTGGTAAGGTTATTCCCCAGAATTAAAGGAGAAACAAGGGGTTTCCCAAATAAGCAAAAGCAAAAGGAGTTCATCAGCATGAAACCAGCCTTCCAAGAAATGTTAAAGGGACTTCCGTAAATGGAAAAGAAAAGTCCGTAACTAGAAATAAGAAAATTATAAAAGAAAAAAATCTCACTGGTAAAGGTAAGTGTCTAATAAAGGTAGTAGTTCAACTACCTGCTTAGCTTGTATAAGGTTAAAAGACAAAAGTAATGGGGCACTTAGGTGGCTCAGTGGGTTGGGCCTCTGCCTTCAGCTCAGGTCGTGGTCTCAGGGTCCTGGGATTGAGCCCTACATCTGGCTCTCTGCTCAGCGTGGAGCCTGCTTCCCTATCTCTGCCTGCCTCTATTCCTACTTACGATCTCTCTGTCAAATAAATAAATAAAGTCTTAAAAAAAAAAAAAGACAAAAGTAATAAAACCATCTAGACCAGGGGCACCTGGGTGGCTCAGTTGGTTGGGCGACTGCTTTCAGCTCAGGTCATGATCCTGGAGTCCCAGGATCAAGTCCCACATCAGGGCTCCCTGCTCAGTGGGGAGTTTGCTCCTCCCTCTGATCCTCCCCTATCTTGTGCTCTCTCTCTCTCTTTCTCTCTCTCTCTCATTCTCTCTCAAGTAAATAAATCTTTTTTTTTAAAAGAAGGCATCAGACCTACAATAATTAGTCAAGGGATACATAAAACAATAAGATATAAAATATGACATCAAAAACATAAAACATGGTGTGGGAAGAGTAAAAAATATAGTGCATTTAGAATATGCTTTAGCTTAAGTGACCATGCAGACTTTAAAACAAAGACTGTAACAAGAAACAAGACCATCACATAGTAAAGATAAAGGGAAAGATCCAACAAGAAATGACACATTAGACCAGATGAACTTTATACACACATATATGCATATATATACATTCTTTTCAAGTGCACATGGAACATTCTCCAGATTAGGTCACACATTAAGCCACAAAACAAGTCTCAATAAATTTAAGAAGGTGGAAATAATGATCAAGCGTACTTTTCAACTACAATGTTAAAAAACTAGAAATCAAGTATAGGAAGAACACTGGGGGGGGGGGAACCCCCACAAACATATGGAGGCTAAAAAGCATACTACTAAACAATATGTCAACAAATAAAGAGGAAGTAAAAACAAAAAACACCCAGAAACAAATGGAAGTGGAAACACAATAGTCCAAAATCTATGGGTTGCAACAAAAGTAGTTTGAACAGGAAATTTTATTGCAAAACAGGCTTCCTCAAGAAACAAAACTCTCAAATGGACATTGTAACCTTACACTTACAGGAACTACAAAAAGCAAAACAAAGCCCTAAATTCACAGAAGGAGGGAAATAATAAAGATCAGAGTGGAAATAAATGAAATAGACTTAAAAACAATAGAAAAGATCAATGAAATGAAGAGCTGGTTCTTTGAAAATGTAAACAAAATTGATAAACTTTTATCCAGACTCATCAAGGAGAAGAGAAGACCCAAATAAACAAAATCAAGTGAAAGAAAAGTTATGATCAATACCATAGAAATACAAAGGATCATAAGAGACCATGATAAATAATTACACACCAGCAAATAGGAGAACTTAGGAGAAATGGATAAATCCTAAAATACATAGTCTTCCAAGGCTACATCAAGTAGAAATAGAAAATGTGACCTAATTACTAGTAATGAAATTTAATCAGTAATCCAAAAACTCCCAGCAAACCTAATTCCCAAGACTAGATGACTTCATAAGCGAATTCTATAAAACATTTAAAGAAAAGTTAATACCTGTTCTTCTAAAAGTATTATAAAAATTGAAGAGGAATGAATGCTTCCAAACTCATTCTATAAGGCCAACATTACTTATCATTAAAAAATAAATTACAGGCCAATATTCATGATGGACGTTAATTAAAAAAATCCTATACAAAATATAGCAAACCAAATTCAACAATACTTTAAAAGAATCATACATCATGATCAAGTGCATCTCAATAGATGTAGAAAAGGAATTTGATAAAATTCAACATCTATTCATTATAAAAACTTACAAAAACATTGGTATGAAAGGAACATACCACAACATAATAAATGCCATATATGGTAACCCAGTACCAAGAGTGAAAAGCTGAAAGCTTTTTCTTTTAGAACAGGAACAAGACAAGGATGCCCACTCTTGACACTTTTATTTAATAGTACTGGAAGTCCTAGCCACAGCAATAAGACAAGGAAGGAAGGAAGGAGAAAGAGAAAAGAAAGAAAAAGAAAAGGAAAGAGGGAGGGAGGGAGGGTGGGGAAGGGAAAGAGGAAGGAAAGGAGGAAGGGAAGAAGGGAGGGAGGGAGGGAGGAAGGGCATCCAAATAGGGAAGGAAAGGAAAGGAAGAAAGAAGAAAGAAAAGGCATCCAAATAGGAAAAGAAGGAAAACTGTCACTATTTGCAGACTACATGATACTATATATAGAAAATGCTAGACTCCATTAAAAAACTACTAGAACCGGGACGCCTGGGTGGCTCAGTTGGTTAAGCGGCTGCCTTCGGCTCAGGTCATGATCCCAGCATCCTGGGATCGAGTCCCACATCGGGCTCTTTGCTCAGCAGGGAGCCTGCTTCTCTCTCTGCCACTCTGTCTGTGCACTCGCTCTCTCGCTCTCTCTCTCTGACAAATAAATAAAATCTTAAAAAAAAAATACTAGAATTAATAAATGAACTCACTATAGTTGCAGGATGCAAAATTAATATACAGAAATTTGTTGCATTTTTATATGCTAACAATGAACTATCAGAAAGTGTAATTAAGAAAACAATCCCATTTACAATTGCATCAAGAATAAAATACCTACAAATAAAGGTAACAAGGAGATGAAAGACCTGAACTCTAACAATCTATAAGACAATAATGAAAGGAACTGAAGACAGCACAAATAAATGGAAAGATAACACTGTACTCATGGATTAGAAGAATTAATATTGTTAAAATATCCATACTACCCAAAGCAGTCTATAGATTGAATGCAATGCCTATCAAGATACCAATGAAATTTTTCTCAGAAATAGAACAAATGACCTTAAAATTTGTATAGAGCCATAAAAGACTCCAAATAGCCAAAACAACCTTGAGAAAGAACAAAGCTAGAGCTATCATGTCCCTTGATTTCAAAGTATACTACAAAGCTATAGTAATCAAAACAGTATGGTATTGGCACAAAAACAAAAACACAGATCAATGGAACAGAATAGAATCCAGAAATAAACCCATGCATATATGGGTAATTAATCTTCAACAAAGGAAGCAGGAACATACAATGGGGAAAAGACAGTCTTTTCAATAAACGGTGTTGGCTACTGGTATTTACCCAAGAAAACAAAACATTATTTTTAAAAAAAAGGATATATGCACTCCTATGTTTACTGCAGCATTATTTACAATAGCCAAGATATGGAAGCAACCCAAGTATCCGTCCACAGACGAAGAGATAAAGAAGATGTGGTATATATAGGTATATATGTTTATTATGTATATGTGGTATATGTACACACACACAGTGGGATATTACTCAGCCATAAGAAAGAACGAAATCTTGCCATTTGCAGCAACATGGATGGAACTGGAAGGTATAATGCTAAGTGAAATAAGTCAATCGGAGAAAGACAAATACCTAATAATTTCACTCATATGTGGAATATAGGAAACAAAACAAATGAACAAATGAACAAATTAAAAGAAACAAAAACAGAAACACCCCCAGACTCTTAAATATAAGCTAGTGGTTGCCAGAGGAGAGGTGGGAATGGCAATGGGTGAAATATGTGAAAGCGATTAGGAGTACACTTACCATGATGAGCACTGAGTAATGTATAGAAGTGTTAAAACATACTGTACACCTGAAACTAATATGTCACTGCCTATTAATTATACTTGAATAAAGAATATATTTCAAAAATTAATCTAGGCACTGACTTTACACCTCATAAAAATGAACTCAAAATGGATCAGAGATCTAAATGTAAAATACAAAACTATAAAACTCTTAGAAGATAACATAGGAGAAAACTGAGATGACCTTGGGTATGGTAATGATTTTTTAATACACCATCAAAGGCATGATCCATGAAAGAAATAACTGATAAATTGGGCTTCATAAAAATTAAAAACTAATGCTTTCTGAAAGACAATGTCCAGAAAATGAGACGACAAGCCACAGACTTGTAAGAAATATTTGCAAAAGATGCATCAGATGAAGGACTGCTACCCAAAACATACAAAGAACTCTTAAAATTCAACATAAGAAAATGAACACTGAACTTTAAAGCGTGCAAAAGAGCTAAACAGACGTCTTACCAAAAAAAGATATACAGATGGCAAGTAAACACATGAAAAGATGTTTAACATCATCCAAAAATTGCAGATTAAAACAAGATTTCCCCCAAAAAGTGAAAAAAGTACGTTACAGTACATCTCTCTGAAAGTTTTTAAAAGGCAAATACAAATCTATGTTTGAGGACTCATACACTTGTGGGATTGCTATAAAAAACAGCAAGGGAATGGTTTCACAAAAAATTTAGTCAAGTGGTTACCTCCGAAGTGCAGGGGAAGAAGGTGGATAATACATTTGAGGAAGGGCACACAGAAACTCCAAAGGAGTAAGTCATCTCTGTTGCTTCGGTGGGTTCATAGTTGTTCACTTTAGTATTATTCTTTAACTCTGCACTTACATTATATACCCTTCTATATTCATACTTTATTTTACACTAAAAAAAGAAACAATGCAGATGAATAGACAATTCACAGAAGAAATAGGAACACTGTTTAATGTATAAAAATGTATTATATGTAAATATAATACATTTATATTTATTCAAATATAAATACATCTTAATCAAGCTGTTGGATTGATGGTCATCATAAATGTTCAATTTCATAAACTTATTTTTTAACAAGTTAAAAGATATAATTTATGGGTCCTCAAAATTTAGAAATTAAAATCATCATTGAACAAAATTCTGTCAATCTTCCCATGAGTGAAACAATTTTATTTTTATTAAAACAGAGCTACCAAAGAAAATAAGAAGGACACAACAGCTGACACTTCTCAGGTAATCTAGATTGAGCGATTTATCTTTTTTAAAATCTCTTTTACCGGGTGCCTGGGTGGCTCAGTGGGTTAAAGCCTCTGCCTTCAGCTCAGGTCATGATCCCAGGGTTCTGGGATCGAGCCCCGCATCAGGCTCTCTGCTCAAGCAGGGAGCCTGCTTCCGCCTCTCTCTCTGCTTCCCTCTCTGCCTACTTATGATCTCTGACTGTCAAGTAAATAAATAAAATCTTAAAAAAAAAAGAAATACTAAAAAAAAAAATCTCTTTTACCATCATTATCATGATGTGGAATACAACGGTTCTGTTCTTCCCTTCCTCTCAGAGCCGGTACTTGATAAACACTCTACTGCATAAATATGGGACCACCTGTCTCTTTTGCTCACCTTGTCATCTCATTCTTTCGTTCCTTTGTTTATTCATGTATTTATTCGTTCATAAAACGGGTAATTCCTGAGTGCCTGCTTTTGTGCCAGCTCAAAAAATTATGCTCGGCAAGAAGGATCAGCAGTGAGTAAAACAAATCCCAACCTGTCCTTATGAATCTTAGCATCTAATGGGAAAGATAGACACTGACCAAGTACAAGCATGAGGAGTGTTACAGAAGAGTGCTGTAGGAGAAACAAGGAGCTTGACCAAGACGAGGTTCAAGATAGACTTCCTGAAGGAAATGGTTTTCCAACTGAAACTGATGCATGAAGATACATTAGCTAGTCAAAGGGTGGGAAATGAATATTCCAGGTAGAGGGAATTTCATATTCAAAGACCTTGAGGTAGGAAGGAGCACTTCTGAAGAAATTTAAAATATATATATACTTTTTAGTGGGAGAAAGAAAAGCAAAGGTAAAGGTGTTGTGTAACAAGGCCAGACAGATAGGCAGGGCAGTTCTGTGGCAAGTCTTATAATAATTCTCGCATTCAACAAATGTTCATTGAGTATTTCCTATATGCCAGTTACTATTCGAGGAATTGATGATGTATTGTTAAATAAATCAGAGTCCCCCATTACCATGGAGCTGGCATTCTTCGATGTCTTGTTGACCTTTTTGGACTTTTTGGACTAAGGGCAAAGGAAAACTATGGAAAGGTTGTAAGCAGCAGAGATATGTGGTCTGGTGTCTGTTTTTAAAAGATTATTTTAGCTAAATTACGGGAAATGGGCATTCCAGAAATAATCTCTTTATCCAAAGCCACATGCATCTTCAAAGGACCCCTGACCCCTTTACCAGGAATGGTAAAAAAATATTTCCAGTGCAGTAAGGACATGCTTCTTCCTCCTGAAAACTGACCCGTGCTAATGAATATGAGAGAGAATATTTTTCCCATTTTCAAATAGAGAAGGACAATTAAGACATAGCCTTCCATAGTTTTGTAACATGTCCAGTCAGCTTTGGGGAGACCTCTAATTAGATAGCTTAGTGATTTTGTGTGATTGTTGTCCTTGCAAGAATCTGATGAAAGCTATGAACCATCTCTGTAGAACAAAATTTTCATACTGTTTGAAGGAGTTCCCAAACTCTAAAGCCCATCCACAGACCCAAGGATAATAGTCCCTACATTAAGAATTCAGATGTGATTTAAACACACACACACAGAGGCTCACTTTATAGAAGCTTATAATTATGAAGAAACCACCTATAAATGTGCAAGGGCTTTTTTTTTTTTTTTAAAGAAACATGCATTTCACACACACACAAACAATTTCTAACAAACTTTTTCATTCTACCAGAGAGGAAGAATGAAACTTGTAAAGCCAAGAAAGGAAACTTGTAAAGCCGAGAAAATTCATTAGCTCTGCATCAAAAGATTGTGAACCTGAGCAGTCTTGACTTCTCATTTGGTTTGGCTAATTGAAGGAGGGCGGGGAAGTATTCATCTCATCCAAAACATTTGCTTTTGGACTCAAGTTATTTGATTCTAATTTTTTGCCTCACATGTTTACAAGGAAAAAAGAATTTTTAAAATCTGACTTCTGTAAAGACTGTGTTTTTCAAAGTGCTTTCACATCATTTTGAACTGTGTAAAGATACTCACGTCAAATGGCGAGGGAGTTACTCAGAAAATTCAGCATAAAATTACAATTTGGTCCAGCAATTTCACTTATGGCTATATATCTAAAAGGGAAAGCAGGGACTCAGACATTTGTATGCTTGTATTCTTAGCAGCATCATTCACAGTAGCCAAAAGGCAAAAGCTGTCCAGCAACCCAAGGGTCATTGACAGATGTATGCACACACAAAATATGGTATATACATACAATGGACTATTATTCAACCTTAAAAAGGAAAGAAAATCTGGCACATGCTGCAAAATGGATGAATCTTGAAGACATGATACTAGGTGAAATAAGCAAAAATAGAAAAGGACAGATACCACATGATTCTAGTTATATGTAATATATGCAGTAGTCAGATTCATACAGACAGGAAGTAGAATGGTTGTTGTCACAAGTTGGGGGTGGAAGGTATGGGGAGTTATTCATTAATGGGTATGGAGATTCAGTTTGGGATATAAAAGTTCCGGAGATGGATGGTGACAATAATTGCACAACAATGTGAATGTACTTAATGTCACTTTAATATGGTAAAAATGAAAAAAAATGGTGGGGGAGCCCTGGCTGGCTCAGTTGGTAGAGCATGTGACTCCTCATCTCAGGGACATGAGTTCAAGCCCCATGTTGGGTGTGAGATTACTTAAAATAAAAAATAAATAAACTGGTTGAAGTGGAAAATAAATAGTTAAAATTGTAAATTTTATGTTATGTCTAGTCTACCACAATAAAAAATTATGTTCATGTCAGCTGCAGTTCATAAGGAGGATGATTACTGGGATTTATATAGAACACAGATCAAATTTGTTAAATATACTGACATCACAGACAGGTCTTTTAAAAGATACTCATTTTCTCAGTCTAGTTTTTTAACAATCCAAATAAAATGTGCTATTGTGGTAACCACATTTGTTGCACTGTATAAACTCAATTTGCTTTTCTTATGCCATCAGGAAGACCAAGAGGATCTGGGCCTGTGGGAGGAGAAATTCGGAAAATTTGTGGATATCAAAGTTAATGGTAAAATTGAAATTGTAGTATTAAAACAGATCTTGCCAAAAATGGCTAAATATTGCTACCTAAAGTCCCTGAGCCTTGGCCCAAACAAGTAATTTCTGTAAAGGGAACAGAAATCTCAGATTTCTGAGATTTGGGTCCTTTATTCTTCAGTAATGCACTGCAACAGAGAAAGAGTGAATGTGTACCTTTTATGGGGAATGTAAGAGAAGTATAGGCCTCGTGGAGTTGATGATCTCATGTTAGGGGCCTAGGTCAGCACACTGCTAGTACTACTCAGTATATCAGACAGCCGCAAATTTCACATTCTATTTTTATGAGAGTCAAGTGATGAGAAATGAAGTTCTAGAGCTCATTAGCTCCAATATTGCAAGCCATTGGTTCTCAACCTTCTCCAGGCCTCCCCATCATTCACATGTTTATCACATGCCCATCTGTGACATTTCTCACTAGATTTAGTGATAGTGGGGGTGGGGGTGGAGTTTGTCTCTTAGGAAATACAGTTCAAACACTCGGGGCTTATAGAGTTGGAAAAAATACTCTCTTCCTCCCTCCTACCAGTAGGATAACAGATCTTCCCTAACACCTTGAGAATTTCTGTTCTAGCATCTGGATCTATAGCCTAGGATAATGATTAGGACTGACAACATGTTCAAAATTTATAAGTAGGGGGGCCATCGGGCTTTCCTTTCTATAACATCATAATCTCTTTTACCTTCTCTATAGCACCCCTTTTCCATAAATTCCTTTAAATAAGGACCATTTCACATCCACTACTTTTCCCTAAGAGTGAATTTAAGTCTCTTATTTCTCCTAGTTACTTGCATTTTCCCCCTTCTCTCTAAAATAATTGTTAAAGGACTTTGTCTCTGGTTTAAAAAAAAAAAACTTACCTATCTACAATCACAGGGAGGAGCCAGGAAAGATCTTTCTGATGCTTTTTTATATTACTGTCCCTGTATGCAATAAGAATAAATGATCATAGGAAGACACCCAGTCTTTTATCTAGTGAAGATTAAAATTGCACAATATCCTTTGTTTCCTAATGTAAAGAAAAGTGCAATACATTTTAGGAAAATTTAGATTAGAAAAAAATCTAAAACTTCATAGCTGTATTTTACGGATAGAAAGGAGATTTACTATAAATGAGGACATGAAGAGCTTCAGCACATAGCTAAAGAAACACTACAAAGTGACCAAAACTTTGCCTTGTGCATGTTTGCATCCCCACAGTACCTGAATGTAACATCTTATAGAAAGGGCACACACGTGATTTGCTAACTGATCATGCCAAGTTCAGGTCTCTTGATCCCTAGTCATAAGTAAATGAGTCTCCTTAATTGATTGTTCCACAGAGAAGCAAAACTCAGTATTCTGGTCCCTATAGGTCCTTCCTCCATTGGTTTGGATTTCTCCTTGCATGGATTTGAGCATCTCTACGGGATCCCGCAACATGCAGACTCACACCAACTTAAAAATACTAGGTAAAGTGAAAAATTCTTATAGGATGCTCTGCTTTCTAGACTGGAAAACTTTGAAGGGAAAACATATGAGTTGTCTGAGCCTGGGCCAATATATGCCTAGCCTTTTCCTCCTTGATACTGCTTGTAGATCTTTAAGAGCAGTGGTTCTTAATTTTTATCTTTTTTTTTTGGCAAAAAATTGAACATTTTAACAACTGTAATGCTGAACCTAAAATATACAGAGGAAATAAAAATATGGAACAATTGTGGTTAAAATAGGGGAGATAGCCTCATCACACCACTTCCCCAGGTTTTGCTTTCACTCCTCAAGGCCTCTCTGTGGAACCTGAGAGACTATCCTGTGAAAATCACTGACCTAGAAAAAGTCTCCTACCAAAAAAGGACAGTGAGCGAGAGAATGGTGAAGTGTGGCATCTCATGTCACCTTTGATTCCTTCAGGGAGATCATTTCAAACTAACACTATTGACAAGTAAATGCCAGACGTATCAGACTGAGAGGAAGCCAAACCAAAAAGAAGAGTCTGATCAAGTTTGCTGGGTTGAGATGCTGTTTGCACAGCTGGTCAACAGGTGGGCATGGTCACAAGCAAATCAGAAACTGTGCTGCTCACACACCAAGCCAAGCTTTGGCCTCCCCATCCCAGTTCAGTTCCCCATCTTTCCCTACTCGGCACTGTGGAAGCATGTTAAGAGACTCATTTTGTTCTGGCAGTGGAGAAATACAAAATTTGCCGATTATATCTGCTCTGTACTTGCTATTGTGGAGAAGTCACAGGAAACAGTCCTCACCTCGTGAGAGATATTCAGAAGAGATATCTAAGATATGAGACTGCATGCCAATTGTCACAGGAGGGGAGGCTAAAGGAATCAAAGGAGGGAATCATATCAACCATGTTTGGGTTAGGGAAGTGTTAAGAGTTGAGCCTTGAAAGATGCATAGGACTCAAGTGTTTGCAGGGGAGATTAGAGCTATGCTATTCATTGATAATAATATATTTGTGATTATAACTGCTGATAGTCCATCTTTGTGTGTTTCAGTGATGGTGATGCTTACCGTCTTTATAACCTGGACGTCTATGGATATAAAATACATGACAAAATGGGCATTTATGGTTCAGTGCCTTATCTCCTGGCCCACAGACTAGGCAGAACTCTAGGCATTTTTTGGCTCAATGCCTCTGAAACTCTAGTGGAGATCAATACGGAGCCTGCAGTAAAGGTGAGCTTATGGATCGTGGCTGCACGCCATACTTATGTAAGAAACAAAACCAGTGTAGTTATAGCTCTGGACTTTGTAGTGACAATTTTCTGCCACCAAAGCCTTTGTAGTATAATCAATGAAAGTTAGTAATATGTACCTGTTACTTACGTATGGATGATACTTACATATTACAATAGGAGGGAAATTATTTAGAACTTCATTCCATTCTTTTTCTAGTACACGGTAACCCAGATGGGCCCTGTTGTAGCTAAGCAAAAGATCAGATGTCGAACTGATGTGCACTGGATGTCAGAGAGTGGAATCATTGATGTTTTTCTGCTGACAGGACCTACACCTTCTGACATCTTCAAGCAGTACTCATACCTTACAGGTACTTGCATGTGGAAGCGCCAGCCTCTTATCCCATTATAATTCCCCTCTCATATGTATCATCACTGTAAGTTAATATTTGTTGCACCCATATAGAATGTATACACAGTTTACCCAAGCTTTTCAAGAAGCAAACGTTTCTCCTTCTACTTTCATCCCATTCAGCGTGGTAAAATGTTGTCTTGGAGCTAGAATGCTCTACTCTCTAATCCTTAATACTCTCCATTTGCTTTCCTCAGACCCTCTAAGCTGTGGGCTTTCTCCGCCTTCATCTCAAACAATCAGTGTCCCAACCTGAACTTTTCTATGTTCTGTTCTCCATTAAAACATACCACTGACTTTAGCACTAAAGCATTTTATCTTTAAAAGATGTAAAGATCATCTCTGTTGATACAGAAAAAGGCATTTGACAAAATCCAACACTGTTTCATGATCAGAACTCTCAGAAGGCTAGGAATAGAAGGAAGCTTCCTCAATATGATAAAAGGCATTTATGAAAAATCCACAGTTAACACCCTATTCAGGGGTGAAAGACTGCAAGCTTTCCCCTAAGATCAGAAACAAGACAAGGCTGCCCACTTTCACCACTCCTACTGAATACTGTACTAGAAATTCCAGCCAGCAAAGTTAGGCAAGAAAAAGAAAGAAAAAGCATCCAAATTGAAAAGGAAGAAGTAAAATTATTTCTTTTCACAGATGATGTGATCCAAGATGTTAGAAAATCCCAAAGAATCCACAAAGAACTACCAGAACTAGTAAAGAAATTCACCAAAGTTGCAGGGTCTGTAATCAACACACAAAATCAGTTGTGTTTCTGTAGACCAGCAATGAACAATCTAAAAAAGAAATTGAGAAAACAATTCCCTTTATAACATCCAAAAGAATAAACTACCTAGGATATCTCTAACCAAGTAGGTGGTTAAAACTATGAAACATTGCTGAAAGAAATTTAAAAGGCCTAAATAAATGGTTAAAATGGCCAATTTTATGTATTATATATTTTTGCCACTTTTTAAAAAATGGTAATGTAATATATCCCCCAAAATTGAACTGTATATTTTAATTGGTTGAATTATATGATATGTGAGTTATATCTCAATAAAGCTGTTACAAATAAAAGTAATGCAGCATTGCTATTGCTGCATTCTGTTAAAAGTCCCTCGATCCAGCCCATGTTGAGGAGGAAGAATTTGATTCCAATTTTGATGGAAGAAATGGCCGAAAATTTATAGATACGGAAGGACACTCATATAGGAAAAAGTGCTGTAAAGACCCACCTACAGGCCCCTTCAACAATGTTCTATGCCTAGTTTATAGGAAAATGCTTCAGAAACAGTGGATATACCACCATGTCCAAGGAAAGCCAAGTTTTAAGTTTATAGATTATCTGTTGATGAGGATTTAACTCAATCAGATCGCTCCTTCTTCTTTCCCAATATCACTAGTTACATCTTCATTTTTGCTTAACTCAGTATTTAGTGCTTATACTTTTCAAATATTCAAGAGTGTCATATTGTATTCTTTTCACTTTCCTCCCCAGAGACTTCCTTCCCATATCTTTCTGTCCTGCCCCCATTTGGGTTCTTTCTGGGCTCCCTGCACAGCTGTCATCCTTGGAGTTTCCTAAGAAAGTATGCATTAGAGGTACACTTTTTGCATCTTTGCAGGTACAAAAACATTTCTTTTTCTACCTTCACCCTTGATTGATCATTTGGCTAGCTAGATTGAAAATTATTTCTCTCAGAATTTGAAGGCATTTCTCTTTTACCTTCTATCTTCTTGCTTGAAAATCACTCTGAATTGTTTCTTTGTATATGATCTGTCTTTTCTCTCTAAAATATGTTCTGAAATTTGTGATATTCTGAAATTTGACAATAAAATGCCTTTATATGGATCTTTTTAAATAATTATGGTGTTGGGTATTAGATGTGGATTCTGTCAGTCTTGAGAAATGTGTTCCTCAGTTTTGGAAAACAATCATTATTCTTTTGATAGTTTCTTCCCTTCCCTTTTCTCTTTCTACTGTACAGATTTTATAATCTCCCTTCCTTTTTTTCTAAGCAATTTTCTCAATTTTATCTTCTAGACCTTCCATTTATGTTATATGTCTATAATTTCTTCATACTTTTTCTTATCCTCTGATTATTCCTTGTTCCCAGTATCTTATACTAGTCTTATTTCATGGGTGCAGTATCTTTTTTTAATCTCCCCAAAGGTACTGATGATAACTTTTTTGTTATTGTTTTTTTAAGATTTTATTTATTTATTTGACAGAGATCACAAGTAGGCAGAGAGGCAGGCGAAGAGAGAGAGAAGAGGAAGCAGGCTCCCTGCTGAGCAGAGATCCCGATGTGGGGCTCAATCCCAGGACCCTGAGATCATGACCTGAGACGAAGGCAGAGGCTTTAACCCACTGAGCCACCCAGGCGCCCCTGATGATAACGTTTTGATATTTATTTTGTTTTCTTGTATTGTCCGTGTTTTCTCAGAGGTCTTTTTATTGTATTTCTATATGTGGGGACTTCTAATTTTCAAGGATTTGAAGAAGGTTCTGCCTAGAAGTACTCTGGTACTGGGGTTGGAAATTGGGTGTCAGGAATGGTCTCCCATTTCCTAGTGTGCTGGGAGCAGGGTGATCTCTTCTCATCAGTATCCGCCTCACAAGCACTTTGGTGAGAGTTTCCCCCACTTTGCTCAGTGGTTACCTTTCCTCCCCTGCCTGCCACCTTCTAAAATTTTGTTGAAATTACTCCTCTCTCATTCTCTTTGTTCTTGTAGCTTTATTCTTTTTTCTTTCTTTTACTCTGATTTTATTGGGAATTTAGGAGGGAAAGGAGATAAATGCAAGTGGTTGACCAGAAGTCCTCCATATTATCAGTAAATGTTTTTATAATAATTTGAGTTTTTCTTGCCTTTAGTCTCTTTCCCTTTAAGTCAGTCTCAACACTGCTCACTCACTAATTTTTCTAAACCGTTGGCCTGCTAAGGTTACATATTACCAAACTTTTTGATAACTTCCCATAAGAGATTTAGAATTCCTAGAGTGAACTACAGGGCCCCTTACAAACTGACCCTCTCCAGTTTCATCTTCTACTGGTCTCTCTCACAGTGTAACCACCATAGAAGCTTATCAGGTACTTCTCTGCCTCTGTGTCTGTGTCTTTTCTATTCCCTGTGCCTAAATGTCCTATCCGTTGTCTCTGGTAGATTCCTCCTATTTGACCTTCATGGCCCAACCAAGTGTTACTACCTCTATGAAGTATTTCAAGACTCCACGCTTTACTGCAGGCTCTGTATTCCCATAACACTAGGCTGCTACCTTTAACACAGCAGTTACACCTCAGAGTGGAGCAATTAACGTACATGTCTGCCTCAACCAGCCAAATTGTCACTTTCTTGAGTGTAAGGACTATGTTTTATTCTCCTTGATATGCTGGGTACCAAGCTCAGTGCTTAGACTCTGTAGACATTCAGGAAATGTTTATCAAATATATAATAATCACTGTAGTGGTAGCCAGCTCAGTTGTCATCTTCCCCTTTCAGGCACACAAGCCATGCCCCCTCTCTTCTCCTTGGGGTACCATCAGTGCCGCTGGAACTACGAGGATGAGCAGGATGTAAAGGCGGTGGATGCAGGATTTGATGAACATGACATTCCTTACGATGTCATGTGGCTGGACATAGAGCATACCGAGGGCAAAAGATACTTCACTTGGGACAAGAAAAGATTCCCAAACCCCAAAGGGATGCAAGAGCTGCTCAGAAGCAAAAACCGTAAGGTAAAATAAGCCAACCCTTGGAAACCTCTTAATTACAAAGCACTTGTTTAATTTTTAAAACTTGCCTTGAGGTGCCTGGGTGGCTCAGTCAGTTAAAGCCTCTGTCTTTGGCTCAGGTCATGATCTCAGGGTCGTGGGATCGAGACCCACATCGGGTTCTCTGCTCAGCAGGGAGCCTGCTTCCCCCTCTCTCTGCCTGCCTCTCTGCTTGCTTGTGATCTGTCTGTCAAATAAATAAATAAAATCTTAAAAAAAAAACAAAACTTGCCTTGGCACGATAGTGGAGGAGAGCTGTCAGATAAAAAATGGCCATGAAAATAATACCTTATAATATAATTGCAACTGTGGTAACAGGAGAGCAGTGATGGAAAGATGGCCTCACCATCATCTCTGCTATAGCTGTCTAGGTCCCCAAAGGATAACAGGGCCTAGCCTTCAGTCCTGTTTGTTGTGACCACCTGTAGGGATATGATGGATACCCCAAAAGCAAAATGTGGTTCTGATGTCAGCATCAATCTCAAGATTGAGGACATCACATCAACACCACAGGGTCTGGAAAGGTTAAGTAGTCACATAGTGAGGCATTCTGGTGAGAGCAGGGCTGACTCCCAGGCTGGTCTGAAGATGGCTTGAGAGATCTGGGAATGGAGACAGCTCAGCTTTTACAGTGGTTAGAGGGTTGGACTGGGGTGGAGATTTCTATGTGTGCCCAGGGCTGGTGTGGTTTGAACTTCCCACTGGCACCCAAGGAGGAAGCATTAGGGCTTTCTTTGTCTGATGTGGGCAGAAGGGTGAGGGGGGATGGAAGGGCTTGAAAGCTCTTAACAGTCAATCAGAAATGGAGTCAGATTCTTCATTTCCCATTCTCCTAATTTCCCGATTAATAAATAGCTACCATTTGGTAAGTACTTACTATGGGCCAGCGAGTTGGAGAGAATACATTATTCTGTCCAGTCATCTCAAGATTAAAAGGTAGATCTTGTTAGCCCATTTTTCAGATGAAGAAACTAAGGCTAAGAATAGTTTTGTATTTTGCACAAAAGCATATAAGTAGTAGAGCAAAAATCTGAACTCTGATCTGCCTGAATCCAGAACCCATGTTCTTATAAGCATCTATTTATTGAAACCATCAAATGTTCAAAATGCTATTCTAAAGATGAAGGGAATGCAAAGATGAGCTCCTTGGGGTCTTACAGTGAGTGGGGGAGAGGTGGGTGTATAGCAACCACAGTATTTGGCAATAATATAACAGCCAAAGAAAGGTCAGGGTCAGGTCAGGAGTGGCCTAGGAGAAAGAAGATTGCATCCAGCTGGACTCACGTTGGGTGTGTGCATTTTAGATGAGCCCTGAAGGATGAGTCTCTAGCTGAGAAGTGGGGAGGGGGAGGAGACAGCGCAGCTAGAGGCTGAAGCAGCCAGTGTTGTTTGGAAAACATGCGCAGATTGGTTTGGCAAGAAAACAAGGCATGTGCAAGGTTTGAGTAGTGGGGAATCTGACCTTATTGTAGGCTGCTTTGTATCCATTTAAGAGACATTAAAAGTTTTTGAATAAGGGGTTAGTATAGAGAATATATGAAGAACACCTACAACTCAACAACAAAAAGCAAACAACCCCGTTAAAAATTGGGAAAAGGACTTGATAGACATTTCTTCAAAGAAGATATACAAATAGTCAACAAGCACATGAAAAGATGCTCAACATCAGTAATCTTTAGGGAGATGCAAATCAAAGCCACAATGAGATAACATTCATACCATTAGGATGGCTACTATGAAAAACCAGAAAATACTAAGTGAGGACGGGAGGTAGAGAAACTGGAACACTAACCATGGGAATGTAAAATGGTGCAGCCACTACAGAAAACGTATGGTGGCTCCTTAAAAAATTAAAAATAAAATTACCGTATTACCATATGATCCAGGAATCCCACTTCTGGGAATATACTCAAAGAAACTGAAAGCAGGTACTTGAGCAGATATGCTCATGCAGATAAGCCCATGTTCATATCCGCATTATTCACAATTACTAAAAGGTAGAAGCAAACCAAGTGTCCATCATCAGACAATTGGGTAAACAAAATGTGATACATACATATATACAATGGAGCATTATTTAGCCTAGAAAAGAAGGGAAATTCTGATATATGCTACAACATGGATAAACCTTAAGGACATGATGCTAAGTGAAAGTACTCACAAAAAGATGAATACTATCTAATTTCACTAATCTGTAATACCTAGAGTAGTTAAAATCATAGAGACAGAAAGAACAATGGTGGTTGCCCAGGGCTGGGCAGAGGAGGGAATGAGGAGTTATTTTTAATGGGTATAGGGTTTCAGTTTTACAAGATGGAAAGAGTTCTGGGCATTGTGCAATACCATGAATATACTTAACACTACTTAACTGTATACATAAAATTGGTTCAGATGGTAAATTTTATGTTATGTATATTTTACCACAATTAAAAGTTTTTTAAAGGTTTGAGCAATGGAGAATTAAACTTCAGTGTGTAGAATAAATGTGAATAGACTTGAGGAAGGATGATGAGAAAGTTGTTCTAACCAAATAATGAGTTTTGAGGCCCTAGACTCAGAAGTGAGGGCATTAGAAAGGTATAGCGATGATAAAGACAGAGCTGTGATCACAGCTCTTCTCAAACCTCCTTCCTAAATAGGTCTGTACCATTGGGTTTTGGGGGGTTTGTTTTGTTTTCTTTTCTTTAATGTTTGCTTTTGTCAGTGTTAGCCTCTAGATGTTTAGGGAGCAGGGATGACTTAATCCTTTAGGTATAGCACCCATGTTGATAACATGTATTGGCTGGGCAGCAATAATTATAAAAAAGCACTGGCCTGGTTTTGATACCAGTTCAATTTCCATAAGCATGAAAAGTGATAGGGTTTTACTGTTGTCTTAAATATTTCAATCCTAGTAATTATTTGAATAAAATTTGAACCCCAAAACTATGATGAAAGCCTGAAACTTATATGAAACTGATGAGCTTTTCAAACTTCTATGTCTGGACAGCTTGTGGTCATCAGTGACCCCCACATCAAGATTGATCCTGACTACTCAGTGTACGTTAAGGCCAAAGAACAGGGCTTCTTTGTGAAGAATCATGAAGGAGGAGACTTTGAAGGGGTTTGCTGGCCTGGTAAGATAGCACTTTATGCACTTTTTAATTCCACTTCTTTAGTCCCAATTAATGAAGATTACATGGCCGTCACCCTCATTTCTTAAAGATGTCCCTTGCCACAGTGTAAGCACCATTAAGAGAGGGTATTACCTTCTTCTGTATCTGCCCTAACATCTGGTACAGTGTGCTTTGTATACATTTATCAATGAATGAATAAAAAAATAAGCACTCTATTTCTCTAACCAAACAAAAATAAAAAGCCAAGGAATAAGAAACGGAGAGGAGAAGAAAATAAAAAGAGTTCTCGCAGTCTCTCCCTGTGAATTTTCTGAGCCTTGTTAGCCCACAGTTGTGACTTCCCAGGCTTTCATGAGGGACCTCAGCTGCTTCCAGCATCTCTGGATTCTTTGTTTCAGAAATTATTAGTTTCAAGCCTTGGTAGAAACCTGAGGACAAAGGGGAATCCCCGCTCTGTCATATCCTGGCACTCAGTCACAAATCCATGTGCTGCAGAGACACCCCATGCATTCCTTTTCCCTTACACCACTCATGAACACTTCGTTCTCTTAAAGGACAGAAAGGTCAGTCTAGGATATTTGCCATGCTTACTTGGGCTGTCTTGGGCCATCTGTGAGGGACAAGCTCCATCTGGATGCTCATTGTTCATTCATTGGCCTTCCCCTGGGCCTCTCGGATTGGGAGGTCTAGTGACTATCACTGGAGTCCAGCATGGCCTTCCTTCGCTTCTTGCCAGACGGTGCCTCTGCATCAGCCATCTTACGTCTGAGATGCCCCGTGATCAGCCAGCTTTCACATCTTTACCACACATCCTAGCATGAGCACCACTGTTTCTCACAGTCTACTCTTCTGCCTCTACAGGTCTCTCCTCTTACCTGGATTTCACCAATCCCAAGGTCAGAGAGTGGTATTCAGGTCTTTTCACTTTCTCTGCTTATCAGGTTTGTTTTTGTTCTTTTGCTCTTTCCTAGTTACTTGGAAGGATGAAAGAAGAAAAAACATGATTGAATAGAACTACTCTGCTTTATTGAGTAGCTCTTGATAAATAATACTTGGATGAAAACACAAGAATGGCACCCACATTACAGACTTTAATGGCCAGGAAAGGTGCCATATTAATTACCAAATGCACAAAAGCTGTGACATCTACCTCCATTATAATAGACTCCGTGACATATCAAAGTACTTAATAAGACATTTGTATTTTCAAATTAATACATAAACTTTACATAAAATAATATTCTATAGCTTATTTAAAGATGATGATAGGATATTTATGAGAATATCTTGCAAAGTGTAATGTGACATTAAAGGTAAGGTTTAGGGGTGCTCAGGTCATAATCTCAGAGTCCTGGGATCAAGCCCCACATCGGGCTCCCTGCTCAGTGGAGAGCCTGCTTCCCCCTCTCCCTCTCCCTCTGCCCCTCTACCTGCTTTTGCTCTGTCTCTCTCTCTCAAATAAAAAAATAAAATATTTTAAAAAAAGGTGTAATAAAACTTGAAATTAAAAAGGTGTAATAATAAATCAATCCTTAAAATATTCTAAGAACCCCAGAGAGGTCACTTGTAGAGAATGGTTTTCAGCCAATTTTGAAGAGGATAGTGATGCCTCGTATAAATTGAATTATTTGCTGTGTGCCAAACTCTGTGCTAAGCAGTTTCTGTACATTTTACCATTTCATCTTCACAAAAACCTCTGACGTTGGAGCTATAATTCTAATCCTACAGATGAGGAAATTGATATATGGAGAAGTTTCAAACCCTGCTAAGGGGTGCCTGGGTGGCTCAGTGGGTTAAGCCTCTGCCTTAGGCTCAGGTCATGATTTCAGGGTCTTAGGATCAAGCCCCGCATCAGGCTATCTGTTTGGCAGGGATCCTACTTCCCCCTCTCTCTCTGCCTGCCTCTCTGCCTACTTGTGATCTCTCTGTCAAATAAATAAATAAAATCTTAAAAAAAAACAAAAAAAAAACAAAAACAGAACCCTGCTCAGTTAACCCATGTCAGTAAGTGGTGGACCCAAGATTTGAATTCAGTCTGTTTGTCTCTCACATCCAATCTTAACCACTAAACTGTGGTTCTGAGTATCATGTATTAGGACACAGAAAACAACTTAGAGCAGGGATACCTAACAGGCGAAATCTGGCCATGTTCACTCATTTCTCTACTGTCTGTGGCTATTTTCACACTATATCAGAGTTGAGTTATTGAAAAAGAGGCCTATAGTCAGCAGAGTAGAAAAAGTTATCCGGCCTTTTCCAGAAAACATTTGCCAACCCCTAACTTGGAGAGTGCTACAGAAAGGGAGTTAACGTAGTTAAATATTTGGAAACTATATAGCCTTGTTCATGTGTATAAGCCTGACAATTCACAGACCTATACCTCTGGGGCAAACAATACAGTATATGTTAGTAAAAACAATTAATTTTTTAAAAAGTATACATGTTTAGAAATAGTTGAATATAGAGTCAAAAGAATAAACATGAGTCTCCCCTAGGCATTTGAACAAGTGGCATGTGTGTGAGACAGCCCATGGGCAAGCCAGGCCCACTGAGAGGATGTTACAAGGGGCAGGACTTTTAGAAAGTAATGGAATGGGGTGCCTGGGTGGCTCAGTGGGTTAAAGCCTCTGCCTTCGGCTCAGGTCATGATCTCAGGGTCATGGGATCGAGCCCTGCATCAGGCTCTCTGCTCCGCAGGGAGCCTGCTTCCTCCTCTCTCTCTGCCTGCCTCTCTGCCTACTTGTGATCTCTGTCTGTCAAATAAATAAAATCTTTTAAAAAAAATAATTGTTAAAAAGAAAAGAAGAAAGAAAGTAATGGAATGAGCTTCCTGAGGGACTCCCTTCCCTATAGCTACTGAGTCACAGGCTCAGAGACCAGGGAGTTAACTGGATGACTCAGCAGCCCCTTCCTACTCTAAATTGAAAATTCTGTGTAGAACACAAACTCTAGACCATTTCAAAGTAGGGACGCCTGGGTGGCTCAGTCGGTTAAGTGTCTGCCTTTGGCTTAGGTCATGATCCCAGGGTCGAAGGATCAAGTCTCATATCAGGTTCCTTACTCAATGGGGATCGTGCTTTTCCCTCTCACCTGCCGCTCCCCCTACTTGTGCGCTCACACTCTCTCTCTCTGGCAAGTAAAAATAAAAATAAAAATCTTTAATTAAGATTTTTTAATTAAGTCTTTCAAAGTATTAGAAGGAAGGCAGAATCTTATGGAAAGCTTTAATTGCCCTTAGTTAAGAGTTGTAGCAGATGATGGATGTTCTAGAATCTAAATGCAACATTCACAACCTTTCCTGTGTGGGGGTTCGCCAGAGTAAGTCTTGGAGTGGGCATGCTGGGCAGTTGTATTTCACAGACAATACCACACAGCATTTTTTCATTCATCGACAAATACTTACCGGGAACCTTCTGTGTTCAGCTACTGTTCTAGATGTTTGGAATTTATCAATGAACAAAATTCCCTGCCCTGTGGACCTTTTATTGTAGCACTGGGACAGAAGAGAGAGCGTAGATAATAAACATAGTAATAATAAATTAAATGGAGTATGCAAGAGGAATAGGGTGGCTACCATATTAACATCATCACTATAGGAGTATTGCATTGACCAAAGAAGAAATTTATTTCCTAGGGATCTACTGACATCCTCTACATATGGAATGACATGAATGAGCCCTCCGTATTTAGAGGGCCAGAGCTAACCATGCAGAAGAATGCCATTCATCATGGCAATTGGGAGCACAGAGAACTTCACAACATCTATGGTTTTTATCAGGTAAAACATCCATAAAGAAGCCACTTGGACCCATGTGCCCTGCCTTTGGGTTGAAAGTCATTTGTAATAGCCGTACTATGTTGTTCCTTTCTCTTTGTGTGACTTTTCTGATGATTGCAATGCATCTTATCAGGTTGTAGCCAATACAGGACTTATTTCTTTCTTTGCACCTTTTCTTTCTCTAATGAACTTGGTGAATTACAGAGTTATGAGATTAATGGTACCATGAAAGATCTTCCTTGACAGGAGTCATTAATAAATAGCATTGGATACCTCAAAACTTCTTTTGAAGTAAAGTAGGCAATGTATAATACATAAACAAAGGCAGTTAAAACAAATGTTTTAAAATTTTACAAATGGGGGTTCCTGGGTGGCTCAGTCAGTTAAGCATCTGCCTTTGGCTCAGGTTATGATCCCAGGGTCCTGGGATTGAACCCTGAGTCAGGCTCCCGGCTCAGAAGGAAGTCTGTTTCTCTCTCTTCCTCTGGCACTCCACACCACTCGTGCTCCTGCTCTCTCTCTCTCTAATAAATAAAATCTTTTTTTTTTTTTAATGAAATTTCACAAATGTCTAAAATGGCAAGTCTCATACCAGGGGAATAAGATTTAGAACATAGAGGGGCGCCTGGGTAGCTCAGCCGTTAATCGTCTGCCTTTGGCTCAGGTCATGATCCCAGGATCCTGGGGTGGAGCCCCCCATTGGGCTCCCTGCTCAGTGGGAAGCCTGCTTCTCCCTCTCCCACTCCCTCTGTTTGTGTTCCCTTTCTTTCTGTGTCTCTCTTGTCAAATAAATAAAATCTTATTTTAAAAAAAGATTTAGAACATAGATGTAGAATTTCTAAAAATTGGGTTTGTTTTTTTTTAAAGATTTTATTTATTTGACAGAGAGAGAGATCACAAGTGGGCAGAGAGGCAGGCGGGGGGGGCGGGGAGCAGGCTCCCCGCCAAGCAGAGAGCAGATGCAGGGCTCAATCCCAGGACCCCGAGGTCATGACCTGAGCTGAAGGCAGAGTCTTAACCCACTGAGACACCCAGGCACCCCTAAAAATAGGTTTTTAAATGTAGAAAGCCTTCATTAACTACTTAGCCTTCCCATTAGAAGGTGGTAGAATTGTCTTCCATTTGCCAATCACATCCAAAACATTTGTCAGTTATTATTTGTCCTAATTGATATCCATTGTTCTTTCTTATTTTCACTATATCTGTGTTCCTATTGCCCTCCCACCAACTGGTCTATTTTCCAGTGCGAGTTGCTGGCTACATATAGCACAGTTCAGATAATATGTGTTTACTTCTTTAAAAGTCTCTTGCTATAACTGCAGACTACTTTAGAGAATTTTCTTATGTGGGCCAGGTCCAGTCATTTAACCTCTCTGAATCTCAGTTTTTTGTTCTTGTTTTTTTTTTTTTAAATCAATGAAAATGGTCAATCTCAGATGTTCTATAGATTATATGAGAAAATTTTATAAAATGCCTAGTTATAAATAGCATTGAATATGTTAGCTTATTATTTACTATTTTTATTTCTGTTTTGATCAAAGATAATTTTCCACTCATAATAGGGGAATTTAGAGTAGTTTCATTACATCATGAAAATTATTTGGTAGATTTATTTTCATATTTTCCATTTTACATTCCCACCTACTATTTACTTTTTGCATGTCCAGTACCTTATTAGGGATGTCTGCACAATGCCCTAATCTAATCATCCCTTTGAAATTTTTTCTCCTTTGTCTTTGTAGCAAATGGCTACCGCAGAAGGACTAATACAACGATCTAAGGGAAAGGAGAGACCCTTTGTTCTTACCCGTTCTTTCTTTGCTGGATCACAAAAGTATGGTAAGGAATGGCACATACGATCAGAATTAAAAACCTAAATTAGCAGCCTTTTTTTTTCTTTTTAACCATTTGTGGTATATGTGCTACTGTGTTGAGGCCTTCCTTTTCAGTGGCGATTGGCACGCCTTTGATTGTAGCAAGTGACGTGCCCTGAAGTATGCCTTTTGTCCTGTGAGACAAAGCACATTTATTTTAATAAAGTTTAGTTACTTATTTCCCATTGAAGAAATGGCCACTTAGTTGCTGGGAGAATGACTTCATAGTATCTCAGTTTGCTGGGATGTTCATCTCTGATTCTGTTTAATTTGTCTAAACCAGGGAAAATATACTTCTTAGACATTCCCTCAACCACCTGTTTTCACTTAGCCATATGACTTAAAATAGACCTGGCTGTTGCTTTTGGTCAGGGTCATCTATAACTGGATTCAGTTTACTAGCTAATGCAGATCTAAGTCAACTTAACCACCTTTCAGCAGGAAGGCTATTTTAAGTCCCCTGTTTAGTTAAGTTAGTTAAGTATTTTAGTTATTAATACTGTTAAATTAATTAAATTAAATTAAATTAAATTAATATTGTTAGTTTAAGTATGTTAAGTCCCCTGCCCAGTTACCTAAATAACTGGGAGCTTAGGTCCTAGTTTAAAGAATCCAGCCTTTACTATATTATAGACATTATTGTTTTCCAATCCTGAAAACCAGCCCCTGGGGCACACTTCAAAAGGCCAAAATACTGTGATCTCAGGCAAAGATTCATGTGCAGAGAGATGCTCACCACATTGGTTCCTGAAGCAAAAAATGAAATAAAATACAAATAAAGGAATATTTATAAAAATATGATATATGCATATGACAGACTATTTTAAGACTATTTAAAATTGTAGCCTCGGGGCGCCTGAGTGGCTCAGTGGGTTAAAGCCTCTGCCTTCGGCTCAGGCTATGATCTCAGGGTCCTGGGATCAAGCCCCGCATCAGGCTCTCTGCTCAGCGGGGAGCCTGCTTCCCCCCATCCCCCGCCTGCTTCTCTGCCTACTTGTGATCTCTGTCAAGTGAATAAATAAAATCTTTAAAAAAATAAAATAAAATTGTAGCCTCAATTGCATGAGCAGATGTTTGTGACACCATGATAAATGGCGGGGGGGAAAAGCAGAATGCTTAAATGTGTTTGTAGTATATTATCATGATTTTGTTTTAAAAATATAGATAGGAATCTAAATCAGTAAGTTTAGTACCTTGGTGATTATGAGTGATTTTTAAATTTTTTTCTTTTTACCTATCTCTATTTTCCATGTTCTCTACAAGTGTCATTTTTAATCACTAAAAAAAGTCAGGTGTTTTTAATGAAAACACTTTTAAGTGGCAGTTAAAAAAAGATGATAAAATATATGCATACTAAGTAATCTCTGATCCCTTAAATATTGGCCTACTGCCTAGCCTTCAGTGCTCAGTGTGAAACTCAGCCTGCCCCAAGTGTAGCAAGTGACTCATTACAGAGAACACTACTGTGTCAAGTGTTAAGCTTAGGGCAATAGCCAGAGAGCGCTTCTGACTGAACACCATATGAGACATGAAAAGATCTGCATGCTTTTTTTGAAAAATATATTTTATTTATTTATTTCACAGAGATCACAAGTCAGACAGAGATCACAAGTAGGCAGAGAGGCAGGCAGAGAGAGAGGAAGGGAAGCAGGCTCCCTGCTGAGCAGAGAGCCAGAGGCTTGGCTCGATCCCAGGACCCTGAGATCATGACCTGAGCCGAAGGCAGAGGCTTTAACCCACTGAGCCACCCAGGTGCCCCAAGATCTGCATGCTTTTACATGAACTTTCTTTCTTAATGAGAATACCACCATGTCGACTTCGAAGCCATTTTATCTCATTTGAAGTCAAGGCGAAATTATTAGAGTACCTTTAAAAACAAAAAAACAATCCCTCAAAAAGATTCTTCTTTGCTGCCCATGTAACAGCCAAAAATTTCTGTGGAAGATTAAAACAAAAATAGCTACCAAAGCTATTTTGGTAGAAGACACACAAAAATGCTTCAGGACTAATCTAGATTTAGTAAAACAAGACTTTTTTTTTCTTTTGTGGATCTCTTTAGTGGTATATAATCTATCTTCACAAATTCTTGTCTACAGTGAACAAGAACAGTGGCTTTAGAGTCAGACTGCCTGAGCTTAGTCCTGCCTCTACCACATAGTAACTGTGTTACTGGGGGTATATTAAAACCACCCCTGTTTGCCATATTTCTGTCATCTGTAAAATGAAGTTAAATAGTGCTTACCCGGTAGGGTTGTGATGATTCAAGTGGGCTACTACAGGCAGGGTAGAATCACCTGGCTCAATAAGGGCATGTAAGCGTTAACTATCATTCTTGCTACTATGATGTCTCCTTTATGTAGTCTGTACCACTCCTCTTATATTATAGAGGGTTTTTTTTTTTTTTTTGAGAGGGGTAGAGGAATAGGCATATAAATCAGTGGGACAGAATAAAGAATCCAGAAAGAGTCCAGCACACAGATGATCCATTAATTAGTAACAGAGTTGCCAAGGCAATTCAGAGGAGAAAGGAGTTTTTCAATAAACAGTGTCAGAACACTGAGTAAGGAGTTGGGGGGAAGAAGGAGAGGAAAAAAACCTCGACCCTTACCTCTCAGTACACAAAAAGTAATTCAAAATGGAATATAGACCTAAACTATAAAAGCTAAAACAAAAAACTTCTAAAAGGAAACATAAAAAAATCTTCGTGACTTTGAGATAGACAAGATTTCTCGGATAGAACACAAAAAGCGTGAACCATAAAAGGAAAAGAAGTGCTAATCTGTACTTCCATCAAAATTAAAAACCTCTACCCTTTCAAAGATATTAAAAAAATGAAAGTCAAGCCACAGATTAGAGAAAATATCTGCAATATACATATATATCTGTCAAAGAACTTGTATCTAAAATATAGAAAGAACTTTTACAGTTAAAGACATCTACTTTTAAAAATAAGGAAAAGATTTGAATAGACACTTTACAAAAGAAGACACATGAATGATCAATAAATACATGAAATGATGCTCAACCTTATTAGTCTGTAGGGAAATACAAATTGAAACCACAGAGAGACATCACTACACATCTATTACAGTAGCTAGAATTAAAAAAACTGACACTACCAACTGTTGCCAAGAATGTAGAGTGGCTGAAATGGTCATGTACGGATACTGCAAAGGCAGTATAGCCATGTGCCAAACACTTTGGAGTTTTCTTAAAAAAATATATATATATTTTATTTATTTGAGAGAGAGAGAGAGCACAAGCAGGGTGGGGGGCAGGGTGCTGTGGGGAGATGGGGAGAGAGAATCTTAAGCAGACTCTACACTGAGCACAGAGTCTGATGCGGGGCTTGATCTTATCACCCTGAGATCACCATCTGAGCTGAAACCAACCGACTGTGCCACCCAGGCACCCCCAGTTTGGAAGGTTTTATTTATTTACTTTTAACAATTTTATTCATTTATTTGACAGATCACAAATAGGCAGAGAGGCAGACAGAGAGGGGTGGGGGGAAGCAGGCTCCCCGCCTAGCAGAGAGCCCAATGCAGGGCTTGGTCCCAGGACGCTGGGACCATGACCTGAGCCGAAGGCAGAGGCTTTAACCCACTGAGCCACCCAGGTGCCCCTGGAGTTTTTTAAGTGTTGAACATACACTGAACATAGACAGCAATTCCCCTCCCAACTAGTTATCAAGAGAAATAAAAAACATATGTCATGCAAAGACACAAATGTTTATAGCACCTTCTTCATAATAGCCAAAACTTGGGAAGAATTCAGATGTCCCTCAGTAGGTGATTGGATAAACAACTTGTGGTAGATCCATATATGGAATACTATTAATCAAATAAAAAGAAATAAGCTACACCATCATGCTGAGTGAAAAAAACTAGAACACAAAATAGTACGTTTTATGTTACCATTTATATGAAATTCTGGAAAAGACTTCAAGAAAAGTACAACGGTTGGGTAAAGTGGAGGATTATTCACGACGAAGAAGCCCATGTAATCTTTTACAATTAAGGAAATGGTTCTGTACCCTGCTTGTGGTGACAGTTACAGGTTTCAAAACTCATCCAAGTCTTCACTTAAAATAGGTACATTTATTATATGTAAATTATATTTCAGTAAGGTTGATTTTTTTAAAAAAATATTTTATTTCTTTATTTGACAGAAATCACAAGTAGGCAGAGAGGCAGGCAGAGAGAGAGGAAGGGAAGCAGGCTCCCTGCTGAGCAGATAGAGGCTTGGCTCAATCCCAGGACCCTGAGATCATGACCTGAGCTGAAGGCAGAGGCTTAACCCACTGAGCCACTCAGGCGCCCCCAGTAAAGTTGATTTTTTAAATGTTTCTCCTAAAATCAGGCTGGAGTTATACTTCAAAAAAATAAGTGCCATTTCAGAACATTTTTCACAAAATGTTTTGTGGATTTTAAGAACATTAGAAGATTAATATATTTTCATTGCAGAAACCAGAATTTATATATTTTAAGGTCAGAAAGAAAGGTTTTCCCTTATATTAACTTGTCTATTTCAAATAAGGAATCTATGAAATTGACTGCATGGGCTGATTTGTGATTTTTTTTTTTTTAATACTTGTTACCGGTGATCCAAGGTGCTGTGTGGACAGGTGACAACACAGCAGAATGGAGCTACCTGAAAATTTCTATCCCTATGTTACTCACCCTCAGCATTACTGGGATCTCTTTTTGCGGAGGTAAGATGACATCCGCAGGCTTGAAGTGAGAGAAAATAAAAAGCAAGGGTGTTTTTCCGTCAAGGCTGGTCATAAATGCCTTCTCATTAGCAGTTTCCAGCAGGGGTAACTGTGGGAGCAAGAAAATGAGGAAAGTGAAAGAACGCTTCCAGTTTGTCTTGTCTGAAATGAGGACATGAAATAAAGTCATCAGAGAGCCCAAGTGCTTCTTTCCCTCTTTTTCTGATTCCTCCTTAGATGCTCTTGAGAACTGTATTTCTTTTCCTGAAACATACCTTTTCTTCAAAGTGAGAAAAATGGAGAGTACAAAGAATTTAGCAAATCAGAAATCAGCCTTACAGAAATGCTTTTTACTCAGCAGGTTCAAAATTCTATGACATATTTTAACTTTAAAAAAAAAGATATGCTCGGGGCGCCTGGGTGGCTCAGTGGGTTAAGCCGCTGCCTTCGGCTCGGGTCGTGATCTCAGGGTCCTGGGATCAAGTCCCTCATCGGGCTCTCTTCTCAGCAGGGAGCCCGTTTCCCTCTCTCTCTCTCTGCCTACCTCTCTGTCTACTGTGATCTCTCTCTGTCAAATAAATAAGTAAAAAAATAAAATCTTAAAAAAAATAAATAAAAATTTAAAAAAAAAAGATATGCTCTTGGGAAAGATAAATTTAGTTAAAATATGATTCCCTGATGGGCTGCCTTCCCTAAATCCTAGTAATTCTCTGCAGATGAGAAATCTCATGGTTTCACTTATTGGTGGAGCATAACAAATAATATAGAGGACAAGGGTAGATGGAGAGGAGAAGGGAGTTGAGGGAAATTGGAGGGGGAGGTGAACCATGAGAGACTATGGACTCTGAAAAACAACCTGAGGGTTTTGAAGGGGCGGGGTGGGAGGGTGGGGGAACCAGGTGGTGGGTATTAGGGAGGGCACAGATTGCATGGAGCACTGGGTGTGGTGAAAAAACAATGAATACTGTTACGCTGAAAATAAATAAAAAATTTAATTTAAAAAAAAGAAATCTCAATATGGAGGGTGCTCAGCATATGAATAGTTCCTGCTGCTCCTTGTTTTCTGTAGGAATAGAAGTTAACGTCACTTTTTTTTTTTTTAAGATTTTATTTATTTATTTGACAGAGAGATACACAGCGAGAGAGGGAACACAAGCAGGGGGAGTGGGAGAGGGAGAAGCAGGCTTCCCGCCGAGCAGGCAGCCCTATGCGGGGCTCGATACCAGGACCCCAGTATCACAACCCAAGCCCAAGGCAGCCGCCCAACAACTGAGCCATCCAGGCACCCCTAACATCACTTTTTGATAGATGTTTTTCTTATGGCATTGGTCCACATACAAGGAATATGTATCCTGCTTAAGGACTGAGCATGAAATTATACCTAAAATTTCTAATTCTGATTGTTTTTCTTTAGTTCTACAATTTTTATCTTGCTTGAGCTACTGCTTTCAAAAGGAAATCAAGGGGCACCTGGTTGGCTCAGTTGGTTGTGTCTGCCTTGGGCTAGGATCCTGGGATAGAGGCCCACCTCCAGCTCTCTGCTCAGCAGGGAGCCCACTTCTCTCTCTCCCTCTCCCTACCACTCCCTCTGCTTGTGCTTGCTTGCTTTCTCTCTCTCCCTCTCTGTGTGTCAAGTAAATAATATCTTTAAAAAAAGAAAAGAAATCAATTGCCAAAATCCCCACCACGCTATTAAACACAGACGTAATGAATCAGGTCAACATTTTGCAATTTCTAGGTTTGGGAACATACAGAAATGTTATCTTGTAGTAAAACCTGACCTCTTTTTTCTTTTTTAAGATTGTATTTATTTATTTGAGAGACAGAGCACAAGCACGGGGGAAGGGCAGAGGGAGAGAGACAAGCAGGCTCCCCTCTGAGCAGGTAGCCCAATGCGGAGCTCAGTGAGGGGCTTCATCCCAGGACCCTGGAATCATGACCTGAGCTGAAGGCAAATGTTTAAGGGACTGAGCCACCCAGGCTCCCCAAACCTCAGACCTTTTGATAAGAAGAGAAGATTCAAAGAGAGTATTGTCAGATTCCCCAAACAGGCAAAGTTTTTAAATATGTGCCCCCTAATTTCAGGCCACATTGTTGTTCTGGGATTTTATAAGTGCACATACAGCACATTTGTCCTGGCAGTCTTCAAGCCTTTATCTTACCTGGGTGCACCGTTTGTTAGAAGCCTGGTTGCCTCACTCGGCCTCTCTGCCTCACTCAGCCTCTCTCTCACTGTCTAATCAGCTGACGTAGGTGGCTTCATTGGGAATCCAGAGGCAGAGCTGCTAGTGCGATGGTACCAGGCTGGAGCCTACCAGCCTTTCTTCCGTGGCCACGCTACCATGAACACCAAGCGGCGGGAACCCTGGCTCTTTGGGGAGGAATACACCCAGCTCATCCGGGAAGCCATCAGGCAGCGCTACACCCTCCTGCCCTATTGGTATTCTCTGTTCTACTGCGCACACGTGACAGCCCAGCCCGTCATGAGGTAAACAGGCTTCACCGGTTGCAGGCTCCAGCAGCCCACTACACCAGAAAACCCCCTGGCCGTTGGGGAATGGAGTATTTACACCGTGATTTCAAGAGAAAAGGCATGTGTTTCATCAAGTGCCCTTCAGATTACTGAGCATGAACTGCGAGCAGGGCCAAGGAATTAAGGTCTAAGAAAAATCATATCCCCTGCTACTTTGTGATTCAAGTGTTAATATTTGAGAGGAGACAGATTTTTCAAAGAAAAAGAAGTGACCGTAACTGAATTTGCTATTTAATCCACAAGAATCCTCTCATGAAGAACAATTTATTCTGCCAGTCTAGGCTCTATCTTACCTTAGGGCTAAACCATTCCAAGTTTGAGGTGAACATTTTTCCCAGTGTATAAATTATATTCTGATTCTATTTTAGAGGCAGGATGTGAAAAAGCAACTTTCTAGGTTAGAGAATGATGCAGAGACACACATAATACAATGAGGCTTCCAGATCAGCTGATCTCACCTGGCTCAGATGAGAATCACCAGGGGAGCTCTTTAAAACTGTAGATTCTAGGGCCACACCTCCAGACCTACTAGGAATCTCCTTGGGTAGGTCCCAGGATCTAGATTTGTTAGACATTTCCCTCGTGATTCTAGACATCAACCAGATTGAGACTACTGCTTTGTTACTACTATTCAGTAGGAAAGAGATACATTATTACAAAGGCTAGTAAATAAACTAAAAATAAGTCTCTCTTACTAAAGAATACCCTTTACTCATGAGGTTGAAAAAAAATATTAGAACCATTAGGTTGATATCCAGATGCACAGATACTGAAGATTTTATTATCTTTTAAGCCCAGATGCCTCCTAGATAGTTGTGTAAAACAATAATTAAAAAAAAAAAAACAAAAACCCACCCAGCAGGGGCGCCTGGGTGGCTCAGTGGGTTAAAGCCTCTGCCTTCGGCTCAGGTCATGATCCCAGGGTCCTGGGATCGAGCCCCGCATCGGGCTCTCTGCTCAGCGGGGAGCCTGCTTCCTCCTCCCTCTCTCTCTTCCTGCCTCTCCGCCTACTTGTGATCTCTGTCTGTCAAATAAATAAATAAAATCTTTAAAAAAAAAAAAAAAACCCACACAGCAGTTTCTCAACCCTCCAAAACCACTACCTGCTTGAAAACAAGTAATACCAATTCTTTTCTTTTAAATAGATGATTAAGGATACATGAAAGGCAGTGGCAGCATGAAAACATGGCACAGATTTTATATCATTATAAACTATGGTTTTACAAACAATTTGTTCCATGCTGAATGTGTTAAGCATTTGATTTGTACAGAGCTCTAATTTTGCCTTCAGAGTAGTACTTAGTAGTCAACAATCAGAAGGAAAAATTATAGGTACCAGAATTCTCAATCTTTCATTGGAGCATTTCAGCAAGTAAATAGTTTTTCACATTAGAAAATATATAGTAATCCTACCAGTTGCTCATAAAATCTTAAATCATGAAGAGTCTTGGCTCTTTTGTTTTTCCAATTTCCTTTGAGTAATTATAAAATTGAAAATATAAGTGATTTAATAGTAATAAAACATCTAATGTTGAAATAAGAATTTATTTTCTCTTTCCGCAGACCTCTGTGGATAGAGTTCCCAGAGGAATTAGACACTTTTGGGGTAGAAGATGAATACATGCTGGGTGAGCATTTCTTGATTATTGTTATGATAAATGCTGTAATTATGTTTTTGTTATATCTCCTAGTATAGGAGCACTAAAGAAAAATCCCTAGTCTCAAGAAAACTAAAAAATAAAAGTAAAAGAAATTCTGTCACTAAGATTTTTAATATATTAGTGGAATGATAGCTCTCTTCTGTGGAATGATAGATCTTTTCTCACTTCTCATGTTGTTAACTTCATACAAATCCATTCTATTTGTGGACGCAATTTGAGATTCTTGTTCTAGGTCCACTCCTGAGCCTAATGATACCCCTATAGGGAATGGAAGTAGAAAACAGTAGACCAGATGGTCACAGTAAAGATTGAGAGCTTACTTCATAGGTAAAATACAGTAATTGGTGGTGGTGGTGTTGATGGTCTCTTTTTTAACAAGGGTTGACCACCAAATCCAGGATATGGAAGTTTATCATCTCGGGAATAGGACTCAAAAACCAAGCTGAACAGAGAGTTGCCCAAAAGGTGCATTCTGTTTCTAAAAAGCAGAAATCAAAATGTAAAAAACCTAGCGCTACCTCTCCCTTCTTTCTTAGGTCTCAGTTTAAATAGCTGCTCCCTTCGAGAACAATTCCCTGAGCAGAATTGCTTCTTTTTTTTGTTTGTTTTGTTTTGTTTTCAAATAACTTTTTCAATGTTATTTCTTTTTTTTTTATTTTTTAATAAACATATAATGTATTTTTATCCCTAGGGGTACAGGTCTGTGAATCGCCAGGTTTACACATTTCACAGCACTCATCATAACACACACCCTCCCCAATGTCCATATCCCCACCGCCCTCTCCCGTCCCCCCTCCCCCAGCAACCCTCAGTCTGTTTTTTGAGATTGAGTCTTTTATGGTTTGTCTCCCTCCCAATCCCATCTTCTTTCACTTTTTTCTTTGCCTACCCCCCAAAGCCCCCACATTGCATCTCCACTTCCTCATATCAGGGAGATCATATGATAGTTGTCTTTCTCCGATTGACTTACTTCGCTAAGCATAATACCCTCTAGTTCCATCCACGTCGTCGCAAATGGCAAGATTTCATTTCATTTGATGGCTGCATAGTATTCCATTGTGTATATATACCACCTCTTCTTTATCCATTCATCTGTTGATGGACATCTAGGTTCTTTCCATAGTTTGGCTATTGTGGACATTGCTGCTATAAACATTCGGGTGCACGTGCCCCTTCGGAGCACCACGTTTGTATCTTTAGGATATATACCCAGTAGTGCAATTGCTGGGTCATAGGGTAGCTCTATTTTCAGTTTTTTGAGGAACCTCCACACTGTTTTCCAGAGTGGTCGCACCAGCTTGCATTCCCACCAGCAGTGTAGGAGGGTTCCCCTCTCTCCGCATCCTCGCCAGCATCTGTCATTTCTTGACTTGTTAATTTTAGCCATTCTGACTGGTGTGAGGTGGTATCTCATTGTGGTTTTGATTTGTATTTCCCTGATGCCGAGTGATGTGGAGCACTTTTTCATGTGTCTGTTGGCCATCTGGTTGTCTTCTTTGCAGGAATGTCTGTTCATGTCCTCTGCCCATTTCTTCACTGGATTATTTGTTCTTTGGGTATTGAGTTTGATAAGCTCTTTATAGATTTTGGATACTAGCCCTTTATCTGATATGTCGTTTGCAGATATCTTCTCCCATTCTGTCAGTTGTCTTTGGTTTTGTTAACTGTTTCCTTTGCTGTGCAAAAGCTTTTGATCTTGATGAAATCCCAATAGTTCATTTTTGCCCTTGCTTCTCTTGCCTTTGGCGATGTTCCTAGGAAGAAGTTGCTGCAGTTGAGGTCAAAGAGGTTGCTGCCTGTGTTCTCCTCAAGGATTTTGATGGATTCCTTTCTCACTTTGAGGTCCTTCATCCATTTTGAGTCTATTTTCATGTGTGGTGTAAGGAAATAGTCCAATTTCATTTTTCTGCATGTGGCTATCCAATTTTCCCAGCACCATTTGTTGAAGAGGCTGTCTTTTTTCCATTGGACATTCCTTCCTGCTTTGTCGAAGTTTAGTTGACCATAGAGTTGAGGGTCTATTTCTGGGCTCTCTATTCTGTTCCATTGGTCTATGTGTCTGTTTTTGTGCCAGTACCATACTGTCTTGATGATGACAGCTTTGTAATAAAGCTTGAAGTCTGGAATTGTGATGCCACCAACTTTGGCTTTCTTTTTCAATATTCCTTTGGCTATTCGAGGTCTTTTCTGGTTCCATATAAATTTTAGGATTATTTGTTCTATTTCTTTGAAAAAAATGGATGGGATTTTGTTAGGGATTGCATTAAATGTGTAGATTGCTTTAGGTAGAATAGACATTTTCACAATATTTGTTCTTCCAATCCATGAGCATGGAACATTTTTCCATTTCTTTGTGTCTTCCTCAATTTCTTTCATGAGTCCTTTATAGTTTTCTGAGTATAGATTCTTTGCTTCTTTGGTTAGATTTATTCCTAGGTATCTTATAGTTTTGGGTGCGATTGTAAATGGAACTGACTCCTCAATTTCTTTTTCTTCTGTCTTGTTGTTAGTGTAAAGAAATGCGACTGACTTCTGTGCATTGACTTTATATCCTGACACTTTACTGAATTCCTGTATAAGTTCTAGCAGTTTTGGAGTGGAGCCTCTTGGGTTTTCCACATATAGTATCATATCATCTGCAAAGAGTGATAGTTTGACTTCTTCTTTGCCAATTTGGATGCCTTTAATTTCTTTTTGTTGTCTGATTGCTGAGGCTAGGACTTCTAGTACTATGTTGAACAGCAGTGGTGATAACGGACATCCCTGCCGTGTTCCTGACCTTAGCGGAAAAGCTTTCAGTTTTTCTCCATTGAGAATGATATTTGTGGTGGGTTTTTCATAGATGGCTTTGATAATATTGAGGTATGTGCCTTCTATCCCTACACTTTGAAGAGTTTTAATCAGGAAGGGATGCTGCACTTTGTCAAATGCTTTTTCAGCATCTATTGAGAGTATCATATGGTTCTTACTCTTTCTTTTATTAATGTATTGTATCACATTGATGGATTTGCGGATGTTGAACCAACCTTGCAGCCCTGGAATAAATCCCACTTGGTCGTGGTGAATAATCCTTTTAATGTACTGTTGGATCCTATTGGCCAGTATTTTGGTGAGAATTTTCGCATCTGTGTTCATCAAAGATATTGGTCTGTAATTCTCTTTTTTGGTGGGATCCTTGTCTGGTTTTGGGATCAAGGTGATGCTGGCCTCATAGAATGAGTTTGGAAGTTTTCCTTCCATTTCTATTTTTTGGAACAGTTTCAGGAGAATAGGAATTAATTCTTCTTGAAATGTTTGGTAGAATTCCCCTGGGAAGCCGTCTGGTCCTGGACTTTTGTTTGTTTGGAGATTTTTGATGGCTGTTTCAATCTCCTTACTGGTTATGGGTCTGTTCAGGTTATCTATTTCTTCCTGGTTCAGTTGTGGTAGTTTATATGTCTCTAGAAATATATCCATTTCTTCCAGATTGTCAGATTTGTTGGCATAGAGTTGCTCGTAGTATGTTCTTATAATTGTTTGTATTTCTTTGGTGTTGGTTGTGATATCTCCTCTTTCATTCATGATTTTATTTATTTGCGTCCTTTCTCTTTTCTTTTGGATAAGTCTGGCCAGGGGTTTGTCAATCTTATTAATTCTTTCAAAGAACCAGCTCCTCGTTTCGTTGATTTGTTCTATTGTTTTTTAGTTTCTATTTCATTGATTTCTGCTCTGATCTTTATGATTTCTCTTCTCCTGCTGGGTTTAGGCTTTCTTTGTTGTTCTCTCTCCAGCTCTTTTAGGTGTAGGGTAGGTTGTGTATTTGAGATCTTTCTTGTTTCTTGAGAAAGGCTTGTACCACTATATATTTTCCTCTCAGGACTGCCTTTGTTGTGTCCCACAGATTTTGAACCATTGTGTTTTCATTATTTGTTTCCATGAGTTTTTTCAATTCTTCTTTAATTTCCTGGTTGACCCATTCATTTTTTAGAAGGATGCTGTTTAGTCTCCATGTATTTGGGTTCTTTCCAAATTTCCTCTTGTGATTGAGTTCTAGTTTCAGAGCATTGTGGTCTGAAAATATGCAGGGAATGATCTCAATCTTTTGGTGCCGATTGAGACCTGATTTATGACCCAGGATGTGGTCTATTCTGGAGAATGTTCCATGTGCACTAGAGAAGAATGTATATTCTGTTGCTTTGGGATGGAATGTTCTGAATAGATCTGTGATGTCCATCTGGTCCAGTGTGTCATTTAAGGCCTTTATTTCCTTGTTGATCTTTTGCTTAGATGATCTGTCCATTTCAGTGAGGGGAGTGTTAAAGTCCCCTGCTATTATTGTATTGCTGTCGATGTATTTCTTTGATTTTGTTATTAATTGGTTTATATAGTTGGCTGCTCCCATGTTAGGGGCATAGATATTTAAGATTGTTAGGTCTTCTTGTTGGACAGACCCTTTGAGTATGATATAGTGTCCTTCCTCATCTCTTATTATAGTCTTTGGCTTAAAATCTAATTGATCTGATATAAGGATTGCCACCCCAGCTTTCTTCTGATATCCATTAGCATGGTACATTGTTTTCCACCCCCTCACTTTAAATCTGGAGGTGTTTTCGGGTCTAAAATGAGTTTCTTGTAGGCAGCATATTGATGGGTTTTCTTATCCATGCTGATACCCTGTCTTTTGATTGGGGCATTTAGCCCATTAACATTCAGGGTAACTATTGAGAGATATGAATTTAGTGCCATTGTATTGCCTGTAAGGTGACTGTTACTGTATATTGTCTCTGTTTCTTTCTGATCTACTACTTTTAGGGTCTATCGTTGCTTAGAGGACCCCTTTCAATATTTCCTGTAGAGCTCGTTTGGTGTTTACAAATTCTTTCAGTTTTTGTTTGTCCTGGAAGCTTTTTATCTCTCCTTCTATTTTCAATGATAGCCTAGCTGGATATAGTATTCTTGGCTACATGTTTTTCTCCTTTAGTGCTCTGAATATATCATGCCAGTTCTTTCTGGCCTGCCAGGTCTCTGTGGATAAGTCCACTGCCAATCTAATGTTTTTACCCTTGTATGTTATAGACTTCTTTTCCTGGGCTGCTTTCAGGATTTTCTCTTTGTCGCTAAGACTTGTAAATTTTACTATCAAGTGACGGGGCGTGGACCTATTTTTATTAATTTTGGTGGGCGTTCTTTGCATCCCCTGGATATTGATGTTTGTTCCCTTTGCCTTATTAGAAAAATTCTCTACAATAATTCTCTCCAATATACCTTCTGCTCCCCTCTCTCTTTCTTCTTCTTCTGGAATCCCAATTATTCTAATGTTGTGTCATCTTATGGTGTCGCTTATCTCTCGAATTCTCTCCTCGTGGTCCAGTATTTGTTTGTCTCTCTTTTGCTCTGCTTCTTTATTCTCTGTCATTTGGTCTTCTATGTCACTAATTCTTTCTTCTGCCTCATTTATCCTAGCAGTAAGAGCTTCCATTTTTTATTGCACCTCATTAATAGCTTTTTTGATTTCAACTTGGTTAGATTTTAGTTCTTTTATTTCTCCAGAAAGGGCTTTTATCTCTCCGGAGAGGGTTTCTCTAATATCTTCTATGCCTTTTTCGAGCCCGGCTAGAACCTTGAGAATCGTCATTCTGAACTCTAGATCTGTCATATTACCAATGTCCTTATTGATTAGGTCTCCAGCCTTCGGTACTGCCTCTTGTTCTTTTTTTTGTGGTGAGTTTTTCCGCCTTGTCATTTTGTCCAGGTAAGATTTGCTTTCTCCTCCTCTGGAATTCCGCTGTTTTTGGTGAGTGAAGTTGGTCTTGGCTGGGTTTCTTGTTGATCTTCTGGGGGAGGGGCTTGTTGTAGTGATTCTCAAGTGTCTTTGCCCCAGGCAGAATTACCCTTCCCTTATCAGGAGCCAGGCTAAGTAATCCGCTTGGATTTGCTTTGGGGGGCTTTTGTTCCCTGAGCGCTTTCCGTAGAGTTCTGGAGGACGGGAATGAAAATGGCGGCCTCCCAATCTCCAGTCCGGAGGAGCCGAGAGCTCGGGGTCCTGCTCCTCAGTGCGCCCTCAGAGAAAAGCGCCCAACCACCCCTGTCTCCCTGGCCTCTGGTCACGCTTGGAGAAAAGTGCTCAATAGATTGCGCTTGGAGAAAAGCTCTCAGTCGCTTCCGTCTCCCTGGCCTCCAGCTGCGTGCTTGGAGAAAAGTGCTCAGTCACTCTGTCTCCTTGGCCTCCGGCTGCGCTCCGAGCTCACCCAGCCTGTGACTGGTTCAAGGTAACCCCGAGCTGAGAGCTCACTCCTCGGCTTTGTCGCTTTAGCTGGCTTCCCCGCTCTGATACCTGCGAGCTCTGCAACACTCAGACACCCCCGGTCCTTCTGTGACCCCGCGGGACCTGCGGTTACGCTGACCCTGCGTGGGCTTCCCTCCGGTTCAGCCTCTGGAGCGATGTCCCTCCGTGGAGCAGACTTTTAAAAGTCCTGATTTTGTGCTCTGTTGCTCCGCTGCTTGCCGGGAGCCGGCCCCTCCCCCCGCGGTCTATCTTCCTCTCGCTTTGGATTCACTTCTCCGCAGGTCCTACCTCTCAGAAAGTGGTCGATTTTCTGTTTCTAGAATTGTTGCTCTTCTTCTCTTCGATTTCCCGTTGGATTTGTAGGTGTTCACAGTGGTTAGATAAGCTATCTAGCTGATCTCCTGCTACCTGATGTCGTCTCAGCCTGCTACTTCTCCGCCATCTTGACTCCTCCCCCAGAATTGCTTCTAATAGCTAATTACACCTAACTAGTCAAACTCAGTCCCTCTTATTATGTAACTTTCATTCCATTTTGTGTTTTTGCCTTTTTGGTATTTGGCCTAACTCTAAATAAATTGTAATATTTGTCTTTACTGACTGCAAACTCCATGAGGACAGGGACATTGTCTTATTTGCCACTGTATCTCCAGAGCCTAGCATAATACCTAGCACTCACCTGGAACTCAGTAAATATTTGTACAATTAAAGAGTGAATTCATAAATGGATGAAATTTACATACATGTGGTGCCACAGTCAAAACAAAATTAATAACCTAGATTGCAGATTGCCTTTAAGAGAATTACAGCCTTCCTAATGATAACTGTTCATGGATATACTCTTCTCTGTGCTAATCATGGTTCTGGATAAGAGCTGTAGGCTCACCATTTGCAAAATCACTTACAGCAGACAGTGATGCACCTGGAGTAATGTGATGGCTCTTTCAGACTCCTGGCACACTAGCAGCTATGTACAAATGAGACTGATAGACTGTGTCAGGGTCCCTCCCTATTATCCTGATATACCCTAAGTGGATGAATAATAAGTAATAATACAGTCACCGTTTTGAGCACCAGTCTTCTATCTTACAATGCATCTCTCTGATGAATCATTGGTTCAACTAACCAAGGTCTCTACTTTCACCAAGTTCATACTTGAGTGGTCTCTAACACCACAAAAGCACTGAAAGGAGAAGGATGTTTTCAGACCTCTTAGAATGATATTCAACTTCATTTCTTCTCTTTTTTTTTCAGGAAGTGCTTTATTGGTTCATCCAGTCACAGAACCAAAAGCCAGCACAGTTGATGTGTTTCTGCCAGGATCAAATGAGGTAAGAATAAATAACAAACAGCTATATGTCTTGCATGTCTCCTGTCTCCTCCCTTCATTCTAATGAATTAGCCCCTGTTAGGAAATAGATTTCTGCATCATGCAGTTGTGAAGACAGCCCAAATGCCTATAGCTACTGAAGATTATTGTAGGTCATGACCTCGGAGGTCAAGAAACTTAATGGAAGAGCAGGGAGAAAGATGAATAGGTGAGAACCCCAAGGAGAGTCAGCATGGTTCTTTACCTTCACACTTGGGCTTGTATAAGTGACTCCTTATAAACACACTGAGGCTTTGAGTAGGAAGAAATCTTTAGTCTGGTAAGTGGTGTCAGTCTCTGGGGGGAAGCATAAGTAAAAAGAGACTTTGCTCTTTGGTTCTGGCTCTGCCTAAATCCTAAGTTTTGGGGCACCTGGGTGGCTTAGTGGGTTAAGCCGCTGCCTTCAGCTCGGGTCATGGTCTCAGGGTCCTGGGATCAAGCCCCGCATTGGGCTCTCTGCTCAGCAGGGAGCCTGCTTCCCCTTCTCTCTCTCTCTCTGCCTGCTGCTCTGCCTACTTGTGATCTCTTTCTGTGTGTCAAATAAATAAATAAAATCTTTTTTTAAATAAATAAATAAATAATAAGTTTTTGGTAACAAAATCTGGTCTCCGGACACTCATCAAAGTGGGTAAAAATTAACAGTGGCAACTTCCCTTTATGCTCCTCGAGCCTTCCAGCTTTTTTGTTGGTTATTGTCATTGATTATTATCGCAGTATAAAATATCATCCTGCACTGCTAGAGCCCACAGCACTGAACCCAGGCAGAGCCCGGGGAAGAGGTGGGATTAGTCCATGGGCTGCAGAGCAGAGGGCCATGGAGAATAACAGCAACAACCTCCAGAGACAGACCAAGGATATATGCAGAGGGGCCAGGAGAAGAGGCAGGGCCAAAACTTGGGGTACCAGACCAGGGAAAGAGGGTATGGAATGGAGAGCAAGGAGGAGACAGACCCTGGAGAGAGTCCTTGAGCATCACCACAGGCTTCTGCAGGCAGGGGGAGAGGGTTACCATCGAGGCTACCAAACTGATTTGAGACCCCTATGTCCCTGGACTGACTATGGAAAACAGTTTGGAGGCTCTTCAAAAAGTTAAAAATAGAACTACCCTATGACCCAGCAATTGCAGTACTGGGTATTTATACAAAGGAAACAAACATAGTGATTCAAAGGAACACATGCTCCCTGATGTTCATAGCAGCAATGTCCACAATAGCCAAACTATGGAAAGAACCCAGATGTCCATCGACTGATGAATGGATAAAGAAAATGTGGTGTATATATACAATGGAATATTACTTAGCCATCAAAAAGAATGAAATCTTGTCATTTGCAGTGATGTGAATGGAGCTAGAGTGCATTATGCTAGGCAAAATAAGTCAGAGAAACACAAATAGCATATGATATCACTCATGTGGAATTTAAGAAATAAAACAGAAGGGGGAGCCTGGGTGGCTCAGTGGGTTAAAGCCTCTGCCTTCGGCTCAGGTCATGATCCCGGGGTCCTGGGATTGAGCCCCGCATTGGGCTCTCTGCTCATCGGGGAGCCTGCTTCCTCCTCTCTCTCTGCCTGCCTCTTGGCCTACTTGTGATCTTTGTCTGTCAAATAAATAAATAAAATCTTAAAAAAAAAAAAGAAATAAAACAGAAGAACATATGGGATGGAAAAAAGGTAGGGATGGGGGGAAGCAAACCATGAGAGACTTTTAACGATAGAGAACAAACTGAGGGTTGATGGAGGGATGTGGGTGCGTGATGGGCCAGATGGCTGATGGGCATTAAGGAGGGCACTTGTGATGACCCCTGGCTGTTGTTTGAAAGTGATAAATCACTAAATTCTACTCCTGAAACCAATATTGGAGTGTATGCTAACTAACTAGAGTTTAAATTAAAAAAAAAAAAATATATACGCTTGGACTGTCTAGGCAGGTGATGAGGTGGCTGAGCCAGGCCATGCTCACTGCTTAGTACTGTCAGGTGGTGGCGAAGCAATATGAGAAACATCAACCTGAGTATTCTCTGTCCATCCAGCTTTACACTTTTGCCTGTGCTAGTTTCTTAAGGCCGCAATTACCACAAACCTGGCGGCTTGAAACAGCGCAAATGTATCCTCTCCCAGTTCTGGAGGCTTGAAGCCCAAAATCAAGGTGTTAGCAGGGTAAGTTCCTTCTGGAGGTCCAGAAGGAGAATCTCTTCCATGCCTCTCTCCTAGCTTCTGTCAGCTGCCCGCGGTCCTTGTGGTTCCTGGCTCTGCAGCCACATCACATCACTCCAGTCTGTGCCTCTGTCTTCACACGCCTTCTCCTCTGTATGTCTGTGTCTCCTCTTCTGTTTCTCTTATGAGGACACTTATGATGACATTCAGGGCCCACCTGCATAATCCCAGAGAATCTTCTAATCTTGAGATCCTTAATTTAATCAAATTTGCTACCATAGAAAGTTATATTCACTCCTTCCCAGTATTAGGAAGTGTGTATAACTTTTAGAGGGGCCACCATTCAGCCCAGTACACTTGTCTTTACTGATAGGATGATACCCAGGCTTTTCTCCAGAATGTTCATCAATTATGTTCTTCCCTCTTGGTTTCTCCAGTAATGTGTAGTTCTTAGATGAGGGCTCCCCCTCATCTAAGATGAAGATAAAAGTTCCCCCACCAAGTAAAAATCTGAGAAAAAGGTTAAATACAATAACATCTAAATAAATTGTCCTGCCAAGCAGTTCACTGAGAATTTCTCAAGTCAATTTTAACAAAGCAGTAGACTCCCATTAAGAAGAGCTAGCTCCCCTTCTGACATAGCCACAAATGAATTCTTAAATTAATTTAATTAACAAAAACTTTTTATTAATGACCTATCATCATTGCAAGCACACTGCAGTGACTGTATAATGTCTTTATTCAACACTATTTCCCAAAGTGTTCTGTGATTGTTTCTCTCATATCTTCAAAACCCTAGGGAGATGAGCCAAGCTATTTCTTGCCAGATTTTTACTTCACCAGTTAGCTAGTACCACATCACACTGTGCAAGGGGGCTACTACAGTCCCTCATTGTCACTCTTCCCCATTTTTCTAGATGGCCCATTCCCTCTACTTGAAGTCTTTGCTCAAATAGATTTTTCTCAGTGAGGCCTTCCCTGACTACCTAGTTAAGATTACAGACCACTCTCACCGCCCAGCCCCACTTCATCCTTCATTTTTCCCACAGAACCTGACATCTTTAACATTCTTGGTATTTACTGATATGTTTTGCTGATGACCTTTCTCCCCCATTAGAATATTAGCTTCTTAAGGGCTTCTTAGGTGATTTTCCTCTATTATATTCACTCTTTATCCCCAGCATCTAGACAGGTACCTGACAGGTAGTAGGCCTTCTGTATGTACTTGCTGAGGAGCTTGGTGACTGAGCACTAGGTCTGATCTACATAGGACTTTATGCCAGTTTTACCCTTCCAAGGCTGGGGACCTTTGTATATAGCACCAGAGGACGCACCCTATTACATATACCTCTTATTCTAATTATTCTAGTTAGTTCTGGAAATGGTAGACAGGTAATCTCAAAATCTTATTTAATTCAGTTTGTTTGTTTTACCTTTCACTCTCACTACTCTATCTAAAGCTACTAGAATTTGTCAAATGAAAGACATTATAAGAAAAGAAAAGACAATATCCCCCATAAACACAGACACAGAAATCCTTGACAAAACATTAGCAAATTGGATCTATCCAAGGATAATACATGGAGACAAGGTGGGGTGGATCCTGTTGAGCTGAGAGTCACTGGGGCTGGCGATAGGCCACAGCCCTCTCACCTTCACCTCAGGACAGGGGAGCTCTAGAAAGGATATGGTAATCCCAGGAGGTGACCTTGTGAAATAGACTGTCGCTGCCAGAAATCGTACTGGGCTGAAAGAGAGAAAAAGAGGTTTTTGTTTCCATGCTGCTGCTGTTGGTGTCTTAAGGATTTATCCTATCAAATTACTTTGTAGGACCTTTTGGGTACTTCAGCTACTAAACCGCCTTGATTAGGATCCCAGATAAGAATTTGAACTTCCTCCCTGAATTGAACTGTGCTAAAAAATACTATGGTAGTGATCCAAGTTTCCATTTGTCTTTCTCCTGGATCTGTTTCCTTCTCTGACACTTTCCTTTTCTCCTGCCTCATTTGTAATTTATTTGCTCACAGTGTGCTCTTCTTTGTTACTGCTTTTTCTTTCTTCCATCATCTTTTTTACTCTAAATGCATTAAGTTTATGAGACAACCAGACTATAATAAAATCCATGAGGGCAGAAAGTCTGTCTTTCTGTTCACTCATGCATGCCTAGCAGTGCTGGGCATGTGGTAGGTTGTTGGACGAATAACTTCTGGATGGACAGATGGACAAATGAATGGCCTTTTAGTGACCTTAATCCATCACAGTACTAGGTTAGTCCCTTGGGATCTTAAAAATATATGTCCTTCCTAGCTTCTACTCAAGATTTTTTTAAAACTATACTTATTTTAGCCTTCCAGTTATTCAAAATCCAGGTAAAATGAGTGCTTTACTGAATTATGAAATTGTGAGCAGAGTTACTCTTATACTCTTTTTCATTAGGGTCTCTTCCTTTCCAGGTCTGGTATGACTTTAAAACATTTGCTCATTGGGAAGGAGCACGTACTGTGAAGGTCCAGGTAGCCTTAGACACCGTAAGTAATTTTCAGGCTGTTATTTTTACCTGTTGTGCTGTATCAGTCTCCTTGGGCTGCCGTAATAAACTACCACAGATGCGGTGGCTTAACCAACAGAAGTTTTGTTTTCTCACAGTTCTGGAGGCTAGATGTCCCAGATTAAGGTGCCAACAATTCAGTTCCTAATGAGGACTCTCTTCCTGACATATAGGAGCCACCTTTTTCATATGGCAGAGGGAGAAAGTGAGCTCTCTTATGTCTTTTCTTATAGACATTAATCCTATCAGATTAAGGCCCCACTCTCTGACCTTATTTAAGCTTAATTATCTCTTTAAAGGCCCTATCTCCAAATACAGTCACGTTGATGGTTGGGGCTTCGACATAGGAATTTGGGGGGGACACAGACATTTGGTCCGTGACATGTACCTACATAGAAGGAACCAGGGACATTAGTGTTCTGGATAACACCACATAGACAAAAAATAGATGAGGGGTTGCATAGGGCTGAGGCAGGGAGAGAGTTTGGGAGCAATGGCAAATTACTGCTAAGGGGTACAAGGTTTCTTTTGGGGATGATGAAAATTATTTAAAATTGATTGCAGTAACAGGTGCATGACTCTCAATATACTAAAAAACATTTAATTGTACACCTTAAATAGATGAGTTGTAGGGCATGCAAATTATACCAATAAAGCCATGGAAACATGAGAAAAAAGTATCAGCATATAGCCTGATTTCACAGTATGAAACATCAAGGACAAACAACTCTTCTCCATATATTTCTATTTGTATGTCTAAGAAAAATAATAACACTAAAAGCAGAATAAAAATGGTGGTCACCACACACACCATACAGAATGTCCTCCTGTAGAACCACGTCACAAAACCTGAGTTTTCAGTTGTAACCCTGGCTGGCCCTCTACGTCAAGGGAAGGCTGTCAGTTAATGACTGTAGAGTCAAGGGGGCCCATCCAGACTGAACCTGTGAAGGGAAGTCTGGTCTTGCCACTAAATCACAACCAATGCCGCAGGCCCTAGGTAGTGTTCAAATTAATAAAGATATATTGATATTATTTTTTAAAGCTGTTATCAGTAGTATGATCTCCATAATAAAACAATTTCAAATGTCAACCTTCAGATCTAAAAAAGACCTTAACATTCATTTACTCCAATCCCTCGTGCTTACTGATGAAGAAACTGCGTTCTGAGAAGTTCAATTACTTGTTCAGGGTTGTGGTTAGATTGTGGCAGATGAGACCCCAGGTCAGCTGCACTCCCACTTCACAGCCCATACTGTGCTAACTTACTACCTCCGTCTTTGGGAAAAAAAGAAAAGAAGTGATTGGTTGATGAGGGGGAGATAAATGTGCGTTATTTCTTGCTGCCAACTATGAGTCAAGCAGAGGGTGGACATCTTAACTACTCCACCTTCACTCCCACCTTTATTTATACTCTTGTACTTTTTTCCCTCTTGTACTTTACTCAGAACGAAGTACAAGCCCCCATATGATTCAAAGAGCTTCCTTGCAGAGGACTGTATGGGGACCCAGGAAATTTACTGGGCTTTCCTTGCTGGAATGCCATTCCAGAAGAACCATAGGTATGGGCCATACCTATAACACTGTGCTTAGAGTTACTTCATGTGTCTTTGGTGGCTTCTACAACAGAAGTTTCACAAATTTACTCTCAGAATTGAGTCCATCATCCTGGTGATTCAGGGAAGCAGGGAGCAGGAAGGGTATAGACCGTAGTAAGGACAGAGTCATCTCCCTGAAACCAAGAAATCATAATATTTTATATGCACATGTACACATATGTGGGCCTACTTACACAGGCACAAAAACTCACTCCTTAACAGGGCCCTAGAAATAAACATGTGTATTGTGTTGACAAGAAAATTAAAAATACCAGGGGTGCCTGAATGGCTCAGTGGGTTAAAGCCTCTGCCTTCGGCTCAGGTAATGATCCCAGGGTCCCGGGATCAAGCCCCACATTGGGCTCTCTGCTCAGCAGGGAGCCTGCTTCCTCCTCTGTCTCTGCCTGCTGCTCTGCCTACTTGTGATCTCTGTCTGTCAAATAAATAAATAAAAGCTTTCAAAAAAAAAAAAAAAAGAAAAGAAAGAAAGAAAAGAAAATGTAAAATACCAAATAGGAACTACTGATAGGATAGGCAGAATAGATAACAAATTGATGAAGGGTGAGAAGTTTCCCTGATAATTAAAAAATGGACAATTTTTAATCTTTGAACTCTTTTCCTTTTAATGCTATCACTTCCATATTTTCCATCTCTATGCTCACAGATTTCTTTTACCTCTGAGTGTATACTTGCAAAGAATGGGAGTCTCATACAATGAAATATTTTTAGATTCTACATTGAAATTGCTTTCTATGAATACTCCTTCCCTGAGAGTATTGTTCTGTTATAGGTACCGGTATTTCAGCGAGGTGGAAGTATAGTACCAATAAAGACGACTGTAGGAAAATCCACAGGCTACATGACTGATTCCCCATATGGACTCCGGGTGGCTCTAAGCACTAAGGTATTTGGAAAATGTTACCTTTACACATCTCATTCGTTATTACTTTATCAATTTATAGGAGTAGTGGTTTTTTGAGTATGGGACACTATGTAAAAATAATAAGCCCCAGTGATGGAACAGGTGCTCCTGATGTTTTTCTAGAAATCAAAGTTTTGAATCATTTCTGAATCATTGTCCAGCTTGTCTGCCTTTCCTAGAATTGTTCTTAAGAGAACTCTGAGAATTAGAAATGATAAAAATTTCCTGGGGCACTGTGATCCTTGGTGCCCTGAAGCTTGGCCTTGATTACCACTGGACCAAATGCCCATTAGGCCTAGTCAGCCTGCCACATGGATTAGCCCTAAAACTCAGTCTCCTATAAAAGGATGGCAGTATCTTTGCAGCATTTCAGGAACAACAACCCCACACAATGACTTCTCTTCTCATCAGCTGGCTCAAACAACTAAAATCTTCTGGGGTAAAGCTTAGAAGGATCCAGAATTTGTATGTCCTTTTAGAAGATCTTTTGAGCCAAATGAAACCTATAGCAGACTCCCATCCTATCCATTTGCCCACTTATAGTACAAACACAAACGCTTACTCTTCTACAGGACTGAACATAAATTCATACTCTTATGCAAATATAGAATAATTAAGCTTGCTTTTCCATCTGTTTCACTTAGACATTCTTTTTGGGCCAAATTACCAGCCTCAGACCACATAATAAATACAAGAGATCCATAGCACATCAAGCATTGTCAATGAATAATAAACAGCCATATGGAGTGCTGTGCCTTTGTTTGACTTGCCAAAGGGGTCCTCTGAAAGGAAGTAGGAACTAGATGCTATCCTCTAAATGGAGGATAAAGATAAAGATAAAGATAGCTGATCTCATCCATTATATACTAAATCTTTTTAAATTTAGTTTCATTCTGGGAACTTTTCTTGACCTGTCATCACATTCTAGGGTAGTATTTTCAAAGAAGCCACCTATGCCACTGACCATATTTTGTAGTTTAAATTTTTTCAACAAGATCTAACTCTTTGAGCTCGTCTTACGTGACTTCCTTATGCATGTTATTTCACTAATGGATATTGAATGTACATATTTATATGACTACATTGTACAGCTTGAATATTAATTTTTTGTTTAATAAAATTTTTCACAAATTTTTTAGTCCCTTTAGTGGATGACATTCTTTTCCTAGTAAGCTATTATATAAACATATTCTCTATGATTCACTCTCCAGGATTCTGCCATGGGTGAATTCTATCTCGACGATGGCCATTCATTCCGGTACCTCCACCAGAAGCAATTCTTGCACAGAAAGTTTTCATTCTTGTCAGGAGTTTTGATCAACAGGTAATGGCAGTGAAAAAGCTGTGTGCTTTCTTAAATATGTGATCCTCAAAAACAGCTAATATCTTAAGGTACGATTTAAAGAAATTAATGATGAAAGCCATTTGTGGAGTACTTTTCTTCAGCTTCACTAAATAATTGACAAGTAAAGTTGTAATATATTTAAAGTGTACAACATGGTGATTGACTGTATGTATATGCTATAAAAGGAATCCCACCATCAAGTTAAGTAACTAATCCATCACCTCTCATACTTTTTTTTTTCTACTCTGTTGGCAAATTTCAGTTATAGAATATAGTACTGTCAACTGTGGTCACCATCTTATACATTAGATACTCAGACCTTATTCATCTTATAACAGAAAGTTTGTACCCTTTTACCAGCTTCTCCCTATTTCCATTTGCAAATACAAACAATTTTATTTCTTCCTCTCCAACTTAGATACCTTTTATTTCTTTTTCTTGCCTAATTGCTCTCGCTAAGATGTCCAGTACAATATTAAACAAAAATGATGAGAAGTGGGCATCCTTTTCCTGTTTCTGATCTTAACTGAGATGTTAGCTGTGGGCTTGTCATAGACAGCTTTTATTAAGTTGAGGTACATTCTTTCTTTTTCTTTTTTTTCTTTAGGGGGAGAAAGCACAAGCATGGGAGTGGGAAGGGGCAGAGGGAAAGGGAGAGAGAGAATCTTAAGTGGGCTCCACACTCAGCATGGAGCCGGATGTTGGGCTGGATCTCATGACCCTGAGATCATGCCCTGAGATGAAATCAAGAGTTGGACACTTAACCCACTGAGCCATCCAGGCACCCTGAGGTACATTCTTTCTGTACCCAATTTTTTGAGAATTTTTATCATGAAAGGATGTTGAATTTTGTCAAGTGCTTTTCCTATACCTACGGAAATAATCATATTATTTTTATCTTTTTTGTTAATGTAATATATCACATTTATTGATTTGCCCATGTTGAAGCATTTCTGTATCCCAGAAATAATACTTGATCATGGTGTGTGGTCCTCTGTTAAGGAATTCTACATCTGTGTTCTTCAAGAATATTGGCCTATAATTTTCTTTTCTTGTACTGTCCTTGTTAGCTTTAGTATCAAGGTAATGCTGCCCTCATAAAATGAATTTGGAAGTGTTCCATTTTTTGGAAGAATTTGAAAAGGATTGATATTCTTTAAAATGTTTGATAGAATTCAACAGTGAAGCCATCTGGTCCTGGACTTTCCTTTGTTGGCAGTTTTTTGTTTACGAATTCAGTATCCTTACTAGTAATTGGTCTGTTCAGATTTTCTATTCCTTCATGATTCCAGTATTGGCAGGTTGTATGGTCTAGGAATTTATCCACTTCTTCAGGTTTATCCAATTTATTGGTGTGTAATTGTTCATAGTAATTTCCTATGATCCTTAGGATTTCTGAGGTATCAAATGTAACATCTCTTTCATTTCTGATTTTTTAATTTAAATTCTAGTATAGTAAACATACAATGATATTGTTTCTGATTTTGAGTCCTCTTTCTTTTTTTGTTGGTGAGTCTAGCTAAATATTTGTCTTTTTTTTTTTTTTTTAAACTAGTTCTTAGTTTCATTGATCGTTCCTCTGGATCTTTTCAGCTTCTGTTCCATTTATTTTCACTCTCATCTTTGTTATTTCCTTCCTCCTAGTAACTCTGGCCTTAGTTTGTCCTTCATTTTGTAGCTCCTTGAGATATAAGGGTAGATTGTTTATTTAAGATTTTTTTTTCTTAATGTAGGCATTTATTGCTATAAACTCCCCTCTTAGAATTGCTTTTGCTGCATCCCGTAAGTTTTTATATATTGCGTTTCCATTTTAATTTGTCTAAGATATCTTATTTTCCTTTTGATTTTTTGTTTGGCCCACTGGTTATTTAGGGGCATGTTATTTAGTCTCCATATATTTGTGAATTTTCCAGTTTTCTTCTTATAATTGGTATCTACGCTCCTACCGTTATGGTCATAAAAGATGCTTGATATAATTTCAGTCTTTTTAAATTTGTTAAGACTTGTTTTTAGTCTAACATATGATCTGTCCTGGAGAATGTTCCATGTGTTCTTGAAAGCAATATGAATTTTCCTGCTGTTGAATGGAATGTTCTATATATATATCTGTTAAATTTATCTGGTCTAACATGCAGTTTAAGTTCATGTTTTCCTTACTGATTTTCTATGTGCATGATCTATCCATTGTTGAAAGTGGGGGTATTGAATTCTCCTGCTATTACTGTATTGCTATCTATTTCAACCTTCAGATCTACTAATACCTGCTTTATATATTTAGGTGCTCTGATATTGGGTGCATAAATATTTACAAGTGTTATATAACCTCTTAGTGAATTGACCCATTATGTAACAATCTCTGTTGTCTATGATTACAGTTTCTGGCATAAAGTCTGTTTTGTCTGATATAAATATTAGCTATCCCTGCTTTTTTTTTTTTTCCTGTCTCCATTTCCATGGAATATCATTTTGCATACCTTCACTTTCAGTCTGTATGTCCTTAAAGCTGAAGTGGGTCTCTTATAGGCAACATATAGTTGGGTCTTGACTTTTTAACCATTCGGCAACTCTGTCTCTATTGATTGGAGAATTTAGTTCAAATACATTTAAAGTAATTACTGGTTGGTTGGGGGTCCATACCTCAGATGGGGGCCTTAAAACTGGGGCAATAGGAGTGTCATCCAAACTTTTCACTCTTCTCAGAGAGAAGTTGGGAGTTGGGAGTTCCCCTCCCAACAAACAGTATGGCACTGTCCTGGTGGGGGTGGAGGTTACCGTGAGTGTGTTTCAGCCTTTCCTACCTGATTTAATGTGGCTATTTCCTCAGTCACCCGGTATACAAGAGTCACTCAGCTAGTTTCTGTATCACTAAAAGGGAATTGCTCCACATGTAGCTTTACATTCAGTGCATCCATGGGAGGAAGGAAATTCGGGAGCCTCTTAGATGTTGCCATCTTGGTCTGGAATTTCCCTGAAGTATTTTTCAATCACTCTATGAACCTTCCTTCCTTATCGTCTCCATTTCCTGTTCTTCACTCTTTAAAAAATAAAAAAGAATTCAATTTAAGTTCTGATTAGCCCCATTTATCCACCCATTCAGCAATTCATTAAGTATCTGATTTCTTAAAATCTGATTGCAGTGTCCAAGTCACATTTGAGACTTCAGTGTGCTTAGGTGGTTTCTCTCCAAATGGCTTGTTAAAGGGAGACTGGCTTGTCTACTGGTTAGGCAGTCCTCAGCACAGGGAATCATTTGTTTCTATCCCTTCATCCTAGTAAACATGACAGCCTTGTGGTTCAGGCCTCCATAGGGAGATAGGGGAGGGGAACTCCCAAGGCTAGGATATTGATCTAATAACCAGTCCAAATTCTTATTTCTCTCATTTTCCTAACACCATTTTTATCTATTCCAGTTGTGCCGACAAAAGAGGTCATTATCCCAGCAAGTGTGTGGTGGAGCAGATCTTTGTCCTAGGCCTCAAGAAACAGCCATTTTCTGTGACTACCCGTTCATCTGGTGAGGAAACAGGTCATTTGTTTTTATAAACATGGAAGTATCTGCCACAAAGAAATGATTAGTTCTAACACTGATATAGCACACTTAGCCAAGTGGACCCTGCACTTTCTGATGGAGGTCAAATATACTAGTATCTAGAAGGAGCAAGGTGATCCTGTTCTCCTCATCAACTGGGCCTTCTGCGAACTGTAAGCTGTGGATATTTTTCTAAGGGAAATTATTTGGGCCTTGAAATAATATTGTAGATTCTCTGAATGTATTTTTAACTGTAGATAGCTCAAGCCCCAGAGAATCCTACCCATGTTTATGGAGTTTCTTAAAAGGCTGTTATCATTTCTTACCTACTGAATTTCTTAGGTAAATCACTTTGTTCCTTACAATTTCCTTTCAACCAGTCTTGCATTCAAAATGATGGAGTGTTTAATGTTTAAAAAATTCAGCCAAAGATTGGAGACAATGGTTTATGTGGAAACTGTTCCGCTGCAGCTTTCTGTTCCGAAGCTATGATTTTTCCGAGGGAGTGAAAAGAATAAGGTTTTGCCTTTGTCATTATAAAGTGTCTCTTTTCTAAGAAGCTTTAAAAAAAGTAAAAATAAATAAATAAAAAAATTCATGGACATCCATGTGTAAAAGTGCTATTAAGTTGGATTCTCCTAGGTGGGGTATCAGGTTTTATGACCGAGTCAGAAATATTTTAGATTCAAAGGAAAGATTTTTCTCTCTTAGATATTCATCAAACTTTTCCTGTTACTGTCTTGATATTTAGATGGTAAAGATGAGCCTGTGGCTTTTACATATTATGCCCAGATGTCCACCCTGCAGCTGGAGAAGCTCTCACTGAACATCGGCGCTGACTGGGAGGTCCATGTCCGATGACGGTGTGGTGCACCAGGGCAAGCGTGGGAAGCAGCCTGCACCTTTCAGCCTTGCCCTTGGCCTTTTCTAAGATCTGTGCTGCATGCTAATTGACTTCTCTGGCTAAAAAGTGTCCTTCATTGATCATCGGTTTACTAATGAGAATAGATTTCAGGTTTTGCATTTTTAGAGGCACTAGTTATACTCTCTGTGTCAAACGCTACTACTTCTCCTCGATGCAGATAGCCCTGAGACATTTATAGAGTTCATTAATCTTCCTCTGCTTCTTGAACCATGGCGCTGTGGTAAATGCTATGGCCCAATGAGTAGCTTCTCTTTGAGGACAGCTGATTGGTTTGTTGTTTGGTGGTGGTGGTTGTCATTTTAAAGAAACTGTCTTCAGTGGGGGCTCAAACTCACAACCTTGAGATCAAGAGTCACGTGCTCTATCAGCTGAGCCAGCCAGGTACCCCTGGATGGGTCTCTTGTATGTGGGATGTGGGCCAAGCCCACCTTGTGTGGCCCGTTTGTGGAAGCTTGCCTCAGGCCATGCTGCAGAGTCAGGACGGCTACAGCAGCTGAGTTACTCAAGACCTGTTTCCAAGTGGACAGCAGCCTCTGGTACCCCCCCACCAACACACAGTTACCTTTCACCCACTTAGACGTGAGCAAAACAGCCCTTTTCTGCTTGCACTTCATACACCACAGCAACGGAGAGTTACTCTCCCCTAAAGATCGACTCAGAAGCACAAAGGATTCTTTTCCCTGTTGTGCTTTTTAGGCTTCAAAGTCATAATTCATCTTCTTAAGATCCCAATTTATCTCAATTGTTTTTATTAAGTACTGTTTACTAGCCACAGAATGTTTGTAGCATGAGTAAGCTGTAGCTTATAATTGAAAATAAAATGAATACCCATGTTCCCACTACTGAACTTCAGAAATAGAACACAGGGCTGGGGTGAGGGTGAGGTAAGCGAGGTACCTGCCTGCCTTGAGCAAAAAATGTAAGGGGGTACGGAAAAATGCAATCATCCAAACAAATGATATTTTAATGCAATATTTTTAAAAATCAAAATTAATGCAAAAAATAATGAACAAAATATCAAGATTTTAAAATCAAGATAGGCTCAGTATTATTGAGGTTTCCTTTCTGTTAGGCTCCAGTATGGTTTGGCATGGGCTAGAACATTACAACACACCAGTCCCTCGTGGTTCCTGCTGCTCTGGAGCTGCTGGTGACCCCTGCTGCCCGCCACGGCATCTGTGGGGCAGCCTTGTGTCCTCAGCATGCCTCAATCAATGCACATTTTCACATGTCCTTCACTGAGCAACTTGCTGACTGCCACCTCTGTGCCTTGTGATACCCACCACCTTCCCCCCAGCCTGTGCAAATCTTACCATTCCTTCAGGCCCGACTCAAATGCCACTGTTCCATTAAGCCTTTCTAACTCCCCTAACAGTCCCATGCCCCTCTATCCGTGAGCAGTGGTTTTGCCCATCTCTAAACTGTTGCTCCACTTAAAATGTGTGCTCTACTTCACCTTCTCAGGGATGGCCCCTTAATGTTTCAGTCTTGTCTATCTTGTTCCTCCCCTAGATTGTATGTTCCTCAAGAGCGTGTTATATTTGGGACGCCTGGGAGGCTCAGTCGGTTAAGCGTCTGCCTTCGGTTCAGGTCATGATCCCTCGGGTCCTGGGATTGAGTCCTGCATCGGGCTCCTTGCTTGGTGAGGAGCCTGCTTGTCTCTCTCCCTCTGCCTGCTGCCCTGCCTGCTTGTGCTCTCTCTCTCTCTCTGTCAAATAATAAATAAAATTAAAATAAAGAGCATGTTATATTTGTCACCTGTTTGTCAGAGCAGCTGACACTTCACTTTCAGTAACTATTGGCTACAAGTAGTTAACTGGTGGATTTGGTTGATTAAAAAATGAGAACTGAATGTATTTGTTTCTGATTTACTTTTTTTTTTTTTAAGATTTTATTTATTTATTTGTTAGAGAGAGAGAGAGCAAGCGAGAGAGCGCGTGCGCACAGGCAGACAGAGTGGTAGGCAGAGGCAGAGGGAGAAGCAGGCTCCCCGCGGAGCAAGGAGCTGGATGTGGGACTCGATCCCAGGATGCTGGGATCATGACCTGAGCCGAAGGCAGCTGCTTAACCAACTGAGCCACCCAGGCGTCCCTCTGATTTACTTTTTTGACAGGATTCTTCCCTCTAGACATAGTAGACCTTGTGCATTTTCTTGTGGACATGTTTTCTGATATCATTTGAGATTTGGGCTTTGCACCACATATAGGCTCACACAGACATTTGCAGATTCTTCGCTATTTCTGTAAGTTTTGCAATTCAGGAGAAAGGAGGAAGGTGACATTAGCTGAAGCAGTATTTCCCAGCGTCATACTTCCCTTAGCAACCTACAGTAAGAACCTGAAAATGGGGTACTTTTACCTAATATAAGTGATGGCTTTTAATAGCATTTAAAATTGAATAATTAAGACCTATCTTTAGATTAATATTTATTGCATTTATTCTTCCATGTCAAATATTTTGGAGGGAAGGAATGAATAAGAACTAGTAAATTAGTGGTAAACTGCTCTACCTTGACCCAGAATGATACTGAAACAGTCACCTAGAGACAGTGAGTGGAAAGAAATAGTCTAGATGTTAATTGTTCTCTGTCCTTACTGCTTCTCCCCCTTCCCCCACCTCCTGTTCCTACAGCTGTGCCCCAGAGCGCTGTGTCGGGGTGAGTTGACCTGCAGGTGTTCGGTTACCTTGTTGTGGGTAATTCTTGACATGTTTACTCAGGAAATGGGATTTCATGTAAGAATTTGAATAATATCCACAGAGGTTGAAACAAAGCTCTCAAATGCATAATGTGTCTTTACTTAAGGCTTCCATGCCAAGGAATGAGTTGACAAATTAGTTTAAAATCAGAAACTGCCCAACAGAAAAACAGGCAAAGGTAATTTGTAAAATAGACAAAACAAGCATGAGCCTCATTAATAATCAAAGAAATGAATTTTTAAAAAGATTTTACTTATTTGAGAGAAAGAGAGCGTGAGAGAGATATCATGAGCAGGGGGCAGGGGCAGAGGGAGAAGCAGGCTCAATCCCAGGACCCTGATCGTGGCCTGAGCTGAGGGCAGACCCTTAGCAAACTGAGCCATCCAAGGGCCCCATAAGGGTTTGTTTGGTTTTTTTTCTTTTTCCTGACTGGCCAAGATGAAGAAGAGTGAAAATGTCCAGTGCTAATGCTGGTGTGGGAAGTAGTCATTCTGATGCATCACTGGTGAAATTATAAATAAGTGCAATCTTTCAGGATGTATATCTGGCAATAGTGTCAAAACTTAAAATCTGTAGACTCTAACCCAGCAATTCCACTTCAGAAAAATCAGATAAATTGCTCAGAGCTACTAACTGCAGTGTGATTTACACTGTGGAAAACTAGGAATATGCTGTGTTCTTTAACAGGGGCTGGTTAAATATAGCCCTTTCATACAGCAAAATACGGAAATAGAGGGACATCCTGTACTCTTCAAAATGTAAAGACCATGAAAAAGAGGTCTGAAGAAATGTTCTAGATTGAAGGAGGTACAAAAGAGACATTACAACAAATGTGTGATCCTGGGCTGGAATCTGGGCCTATAAAGGGCATGACTGGGACAGCTGGCAAAATTTGAATGGCATCTTTTGATTCCATGGTTATTTTCCAATTTTAAGGGTTATACTATAATTATATAGAAGAATTTCCTTGCTTTTAGGAAATACTAAAGTATTAAAGGATAATGGATCATAGTATCTTTAACTTATTCTCAAAATGGCTCAGAAAATGTATATATGTATGAGAAGGAGACAGAGACAGAAAAAGGCAAAATGAGTTTAAATGTTAAAGAACCTGGGTGAAGGGTATATAGGAATGTTTTATACTATATTTTCCACTTTCCTAGAAGTTTTAAACTACTTAAGAAACAAAAAGTTGGGCCATATCTCTATAATATCTAACAACTTTAAAATGTTTGCTTTCTAGCATTGTAAAAGCTTGTAAGCTGTGGCATATAAAACAGGATGGAACAAACTGAGTTAATACAAGAACCTACCTCGTTTCTAATACTGCAGACCACTTCAGAATGTTCCTCAGATAAGGTCTTCACCTGAGCAGCGCAGGGCCACGCCAAGTCCTCTACTTTAGGAATACAAATCCCATCCTCTTTTTGGCTAGGATGCAAAGGGGCATTACTCAGATCTGAGGGCTGAAAGCCATCAGCAGAAGGGAGGAGGGTGAAGGAAAAAAACAGGGAAGCAATGTGTTTTGTCTTGCAGAGCCAGCAGCCCGCCAAGGAGACTCCCCAGCTTGGTGTTTCTCCAGCTATGCCTCTTACGTGAGCCAGTTTAGGCCAGTTTGGAGCTGAGGACCTGCCATAGAAGCCCCCCTGAATTCTCCTAAAGTTAAGTGTAGCTTATTATTATAGTATTAAGATCTCCTATGGCTGTTTTCTGCCATTTTTTGAACATACAGTGTAGGCACTAGCATGTTGACCTGCTAGGCATGCTCCGTTGACCCAAAGTGCCTAAGCACAGAATATCTCTAAGTTTCTTGATATATATACAAGCTCCCTGCCCTGCCCCCTAATACACTGAATAAAAGCTTCTTGTACTAACCCCACAGGAAGACAGTACTCTGAGAGCTATCTTCCTGTCTCCTTACTGTAACAAGTAATAAAAAGGTTTTTGTTTTCAACTTACTTGGGTTGTGTTCAGTTTAATGCACACCAAGTTGCAAAGCCCTTGAGTTGTCACACTCTGAGTGCCAGGCCCCCTCTGCCCCACCCCGGCCCTCCATACCCACGCCATGGCAGGACTTTGCAGCTGTGTCACCATGGAGGTCTCACCTGATGACAGGAGCTGACCAAGGAGCCTTCAGGAGGGTTCATGCTAAGAAACAGAATACATGTTTACATGCTGATGGGGGCATTTATTTAGGGCAGATGACCCGTACAGGGGCCAGAGAAAGTCCTTCATGCATTTGGAAGACCGGCTTGAGCACCATCCTTCTCTTCCCAGATCTGAGTTACCCAGAAGATCCTGGCTCTCGTAAATCTGAAATGGTCGGTTCCTAAGAGTGATCCCAAGATTTGGTTCCAGTTTGACTAGATACCAAGACATTCTATGTCCAAGGACGCTGGGTGCACTTGAGATTGATGGATAGGACTATGTTCTGGGCACAGCTCACTTCAGAATAGGTGAACTCCCATGTGTCAACACAACCAGGGCCAATACCAGATCAGGCCATTCTCCTAAAGGCTCCCTTGAGAATAAAGCACAGACTGTCGCCAAGAGTTTGTCTTAAAGTTGTGCTGAGCCTTGTGTCCTCGTCAACTAAAGCCAGTGAATCCTGGGACGCCTGCATGACTCAGTCAGCTAAGTGTCTGCCTTCAGCTCAGGTCCTGATCTCCAGGTCCTGGTATCAGCCTGTGTGGGGCTCCCTGCTCAGTGGGGAGTCTGCTTCTCCCTCTCCCTCTCCTCCGCCTTTCCTCTCCACTCGCACGCTTGTGCACTCTCTCTCTCTCTCAAATGAATAAATAAAAACCTTAAACAAGAACAACAACAAAACAGTGAATCTGATCACCAGAGCCATAGAGAAGACAGCAATTCTGGAGTTTTGGTCTGTGGGTCTTTCACTTTTTTATACCTCTCTCAGTATTGGATTATCATAATGATAGGCAGTGGAAACACAGTTAAAACACATATACCTGGAGCTTAATGGTTTTTCACCCATAATTTACCATCCTAACAGCCTTCTGGGACATGAAATTCCTATGACAGTTATCAACCTTTCCACTCTGCTTTTAAGATTTCCACATATCTGGCTTCGTAGCTCAGGGGTTAGAGCACTGGTCTCGTAAGATTTCCACGTATCAAACCTTCTGAATACCTTGCATATAAATTCCAGGGGCAGCACTCCAGACTAAAATAACTTCTCAGCCCAGGACATAGAAAGCCACCAGCAACTCCACTAGAAACAGATTACCATATTAACCACAGACAATGGAGGCCATATAACTAGCATTCTAGGAGAAATAAAGGATGGCATCTGATATCCGATCTGCCTGTCCTATGACCAGCCTTGCAAAAGACTGCAGTGCCACAGAAAGGCCAGCCAGAATTTGACAGCTGCTTCTTGACAGTTGTTTCCAGCAGGGCTGTGGTATTAGATTCCTCTCTAGTCAGAGCTAAGGGAAGGGGAGCCCTTACTACTTATATGCAAGGATCCAGATATCTTAAGCCTAGCTCACATTATTGGAGTCCTAGTTACACATTCAAGTCTCTCCCTAGAAATCAGAAAACCTGGGGTATAGCTTGGTTCTGTAGCTGACTGATCTTGGCCATGTCATTTAATTTCTCCAGGCCTTGGCTTCCCCTTTTGTTGAAGAAGAGATAATTTCTAAAATTCTGTGAGCTTTCCATGACTTCACTATAAAATTACAGCAGATGTCTCAAGTTTCCTCATGTAAAATAATGTTAATCAAACCTGCAAGGTGCTCATACAGATTTAAAATATTCTATGTGGGGGCACTGACTCTTTTTTTTTTTAAAGATTTTATTTATTTATTTGTCGGGGAGAGAGAGAGAGAGAGCACAGGCAGAGGCAGAGGGAGGAGCAGGCTCCCCGCCAAGCAAGGAGCCCGATGTGGGACTTGATCCCAGGACGCTGGGATCATGACCTGAGCCGAAGGCAGCTGCTTAACCAACTGAGCCACCCAGGCGTCCCTGGGCCGGGCAGGGGAGAGGGGGGGCACTGACTCTTGATCTCAACTTAGGTCTTGATCTCAGGACCATGAGTTCAAGCCCCATGTTGGGCTCCACACTGGACATGGAGCCTACTTAAGAAAAAAAAAAGTATGTATCTTACTGAGTAAGGGACAGCTGGAGCTAGGTGGGGAGAGATAGGTAGGCAGCTACATGATTAGTCTCACACAGGGGGCTAGGAATTCAGGTTCATAAAAATCCCAGATGTGGAAAATGTTAAGGCATACAAAACCAGAGATAAGTGAATATAATGAGATTAATGAGACTACCTCGTTTGTCTCATTTATCAGAGACAAGATATCTATCTCTATAACAGCTACAGCTGGACCACTAAAAATTACAAAACTTCAAAGAAAAGTAAACATAGTGTTCAGTGGTAGAGACATCAAGAAGATTTAAGTTTCCTAGTCAGTTCTCAATAAAAGACTGCCAGTGAAAGCCCACAGTGGCAACCCATTCGAGACCCCTCTCACTCTAGAGAGCTTTTTTTCTTTCTTTTCTGTTCCCCCCTTCACTTAACAAACTCACTTCATTTCACCCTTTTGTGTCCTTGAGATACATTCTTCGATTCTGTGAGACAAGAACGCGGCAATCCTGTAACACTATGTTACACATACATAGTGTTTCCACACACTGTGTGGAAAGGAAAAATGAGTAACTTTACTTTGGAGAAACTGGTAGATACCACTTCAGCCAGGTGATCAAGATTGATGTCACCTGTGATAAAACACATCTCTACCATGTATCCCCAAATGAGAAAGGCATATGACCCCAAATCCATAACTTCAGTCTAATCAAATGAAGAACATCAAACTCAAGTTGAGAAACATTCCACAGCGTGCCTGCCAAGTACTCTTCACAAGTCCCGAGTCACGAGAGACAAAGACTGGAACCAGCAGAGATGGGAAGATACTGAGGAGACATAACAATTAAACACAGTGCAGCATCCTGAATTATAACAGAAGAAGAAAAGACAAAACCATTAGTGGAAACACTAAAGAAATCAAAATATGTCTTTTGTAGTTTACTTAATAGTATTTTACCAACATTAATTTCTTAGATTTGATAGTCATACCATGGTTATGTAAGGTGTAAACATTAGGGGAAGCTGGGTGAAAGGCATACAGAAACTGTATGACCTTGCAACTCTTTTGTAAATCTAAAATTAAAATTAAAAGTTTTGAAAACTATGTGCAGTGGCTAGCTCACAGTAGGCATTTAATGAATGATGGGTGTTAGAAGCAAATGCATTGCTTCCAGTAGAGTTGAATCAAAGGAAGATTTATTGATGGAAAAGACAATGATACGAAGCCATTAACTGGGCCTGTTGGTGTCAAGAGAAACCATTCCAATCACAGATACTGCATGCTGTTGGCTGAAATATGTTATAAAAACTAGTTCTCTATCCTTGAAGAGACTTCTGGGAATTGAAATGTGCAGCTGTTCATATGCTTATTCTCTGTCCTTTGTTCTAGGGCTCAGATTGGGTTTCTCCCTGATAGCATGAGTTTCCATACCCTTGCAGCAGAATAAACCTTGTTTCAGACCTGCTAATCTGAGAGAGGTTTTATCCACAGCAACTGATAAAAAAAGCAAAATGAAGAGCACCTTGCATTCTGCATGTTTGATATTTCCATCCTGTTGTAACAATAGGCTCATCTTATCACACACTCATCTTAGTTACTAAATTACTTAGTGAGACAGCCAAGAAAGAAAAGTCAGGGGGTGTGTGGCCCAGAGACGGCTCCTCCCCCAGGGGCAAATCAGCCAAGATACTTTGATTGCATTAGCAAAACAGAAAGAAGGGTAAGAAATTTCTCCTTGCATTGGGAAAATTCACTCAACAGACAGACAACACATTTATTAAAAGCTTTCTATGTGCTTAACCCTGAGAGTCGACTGGGGACCCAGATCCCACCTTCACAGAATTTACTGTCTTGTAGGGCAAACAGGAAGCTCATTTATAAGCTTAAACAATAAAATGTGGGTGGGAGCTATGAATTTCAAGATGGTATAGAGCAATGGCTGGGGCTCAAATGTTTGACGGTTAAGAAAGGAAACTTCCCTCAATCTACTTTCCACCGTAGGGGTGAGTTTGAGAGTGGAAGTCAGTCTTTCTAGAGGCTTTTTTAGGGTAGGCAGATAGGCATGCTCCGATTGGAAACACTGTGACCATGTGATCCTGAGCAGCTCACACCTATCCCAGTGCTGACTCACAGGAGATACTCAGTAAATGCTCATAAACTGAATGCCGGCCTGCACCAATGAGTGACTCTAATCCAGCCTGATCTAACCCCAAAGTAATGTCAAATTTAGGTCACCTGTAACAATGTTTATTGAGTGCTTAAGACAATCCTCGCATTATTTTAAATGTTTTACATAATTAAGTTGTTTAATTTTTTTTTAAGATTTTATTTATTTATTTGACAGACAGAGATCACAAGTAGGCAGAGAGGCAAGCAGAGAGAGAGAGAGGGAAGCAGGCTCACCGCTGAGCAGGGAGCCCGATGCGGGGCTCGATCCCAATCATGACCCGAGCTGAAGGCAGAGGCCTCAACCCACTGAACCACCCAGGCGCCCCAAGTTGTTTAATTTTTATGATAACTCAATAACAGACTGACTATCCACATACCCACTTTATAAGCGAGAAAACTGAGCCATAGGAAAAAAGGAAGAAGTGACTCACCTAAAGTTACACAGGCACAGCCAGCAAGCAGGAAGCGCAGACTTTGAACCCAGGCAATCAGCCTTAAGGCTGCCCTCCCCTATCCTGCCTCTCCAAGAGTAGTAGTAAAGTCCTTGGGCATTTCCTTAGGGAACAGGAGGACAGGCTGAGGGTCCCTATACGCAGCAGCTCCAGACACAGGTCTCCTTAAAGCTGTAGCCCCAGCGATCATGAGCCTGGTAATCCTCCCTATTTCAGCAGTCACTCCCCATCTCCTCTCATAGCTCTAGCCTTGGGCTGGTGAGACTGGTCACGTGGGAAGAGGCAGGGCTACAAGTCTAGGACCATCGGCCACTGAGCCACAAGTGGAATGTAGCCATCTGACAGCCCAGGCAGTAGCTACTATGGGTTCAACACAAAGTGGAAGCCAGACAGGCAGTTCCAGTCCCCGGAGCTGCTTGTGTTCTTATCTGAGAGCCCTGAAACCAATTCTTTTGGAATGACCTCTCCAGGGACTCAAAAGGGAACCCGATTCAGTAACCAATTCCACTTCTGACTCAGTTGCCTAATGTGGTGTGCCTGCACAGTCTACTCAGGTGCACTTTTTGTAGCAAATTTGGTACAGTGTTTATTTTGGGGGTGGGGAGAGACAAGAGGTGTCTAGGTCAAGTGGGCAAGAAAGAGACAGACATTCTTCTCAACTGGGGACTCTGCTGAGCAGCATTTTCCACCCAGACAGCTCCACCAAATGCTGACACCATAACATTCTATAAGAGATGCAAATCCAACTGAATAATGTTCTGATATCCTAGAGTTTTAGAAAGTAAAAATTATATTCTCAACCATGTCTAGAATATTCCTCCAGAATTCAGGATCTCACATTCACCCTGGCTACCTTTTTTCTCAGTACTGTTCTCCATTCATTTGGTGGCTGATGGGTGGACAAAGTCCATGTCCCGACTCAGTAACGCCTGAGCAGTTCTTTGCTACTTTTCGGCGTCCAACCTCCTCAAATATTCCCCTAACGCCTCCCGACGACACCAGCACTCAATGACCACGCGGAAATGTCCCCAGCGGGGTCCTTCTCGCCTCATGCGTCGTCTGGCTGCCCGGGAGCCTCCCTGGCTCTCATACTCCTCTTCTTCCTTCATGTCTATTTTTAGTTTTCCTGGCTCAAGCTTCTCCAGGCCCCTGAAACACAACCTTGTCTCTACCCTCTGCCTCTCCCTCTGGCATGCGAGCTGCCGGCAGGAGCCCCCAGAAATCCTCCTGCCTCCTGCTTCGGGAAAACCTCCGACTTCGGAATCACCACTGGGCTTTAAGGATAGACAGAACCTGGATGACCTTCTGACGGACTGTAGCTCCGAATGTGGATGCGGACGTTTTTCTCTCAGATGACAGAATCACTCCAACTTCCCCTTGGCCGTTGCTTCCTTCCCCTGCAGAGAGCTGTACCTTGTTTTCTTTAAAAAACAAAACAAAACAAAACCTTTTTTTCCCAATTTGCCTGCCATGCCAACCGTCATTAGCGCATCTGTGGCCCCACGGACGGGGGCTGAGCCCAGGTCCCCGGGGCCAATTCCCCCGCCAGGCGAAGGTAAGACCACCGAGGCCGGGGGCACAAACCCAAGTGGCATCTATTCGGCCATCATCAGCCGCAATTTCCCCATTATTGGAGTTAAAGAGAAGACATTTGAGCAGCTTCACAAGAAATGTCTGGAAAAGAAGGTTCTTTATCTGGATCCTGAGTTCCCACCCGATGAGACCTCTCTCTTTTACAGCCAGAAGTTCCCCATCCAATTCATCTGGAAAAGACCTCCGGTGAGTAGCTCAAAGACTTGGCTTTTTTCCCCTCAGAGAAGTCCTGGCCCTCAGCACCTCCCCGCAGCTCCACAGTGCGCATGGGCAGGAGGGGGAAGGCTCCTGGCTGCAGCCCCACAGGCCCCCATCCTTAGGAGCCGAGTCAGTTCTCACTCTGTTCATCTCTTTTTCTGAAAAGCATCTTGCTTTGTATAATAGCAACCCAGTACAATTCATCCTATAAAAGTAAATATCCTTTTCTCAGAACAAGTCTCTTTAAGAGTCCTTCCATTTCTTGGGCTAAAATCATGAGGTTGTTCCTTAGTTTGTCAGTAGCCATGACTTTCTGCAACACAGAAGCCCTGGGAAGAGGGGAGTAGCGGGCAAAGACCTGTTTTCCTCGAATAAAATGTTAGGGTGAGAAGGAGAAATCCTAGTAATCATTCTTGTCCACATACCTCACACCACAAATGAGAAAGGCACACTGAGGGAAGTACATCCAGAGATGGCATGATAGCCTGGATTAAAACCCCTTCTCTTTAGGTAACTCTTCCAGCCTCCAGGTTTCATTTACTGTGATCAGATAGAAAAGCCTATCCCCTCACTCCCTTCTCTGATCAGACCTCCCATATGACTCTTATTCTTAATTCAAGGAATTTGGGGGCATCTGCTAGAGCCAGAAAGTGGGCAACTGGGGAGACAGCAGTGAACAAGAAAGACAAAAATTGGGGCACCTGGATGGCTCAGTCGGGTAAGCTTCCAAATCTTGATTTCCGCTTAGGTCACGATTGCAGGGTCCTGGGATGGAGCCCCACAGCATTGGGCTCCACTCTCAGCAGGGAGTCTGCTTGAGATCCCCCCACCCCCTCTCCCTCCCAAATAAATAAATAAATAAATCACTTTAAAAAGATTTTATTTATTTATTTGACAGAGAGAGAGTGAGACCACAGTAGGCAGATAGGCAGGCAGAGAGAGGGGGAAGCAGGCTCCCTGCTGAGCAGAGAGCCCGATGCAGGGCTGGATCCCAGGACCCTGAGATCATGACCTGAGCCAAAGGCAGAGGCTTAACCCACTGAGCCACCCAGGTGCCCCAATAAATAAATATTTTTTAAAAAGAAAGAAAGATAAAAATTCCTGCTCTCCTGGACTCCAGAATCCTGAAGGTAAGGTTGTCGAGAGAGAACATTCAGTTGCTATGGGATCAAAAGGCAAGGGGAGCTAACCCCATTCAAAGAGAAAACTGACACCCCCCGCCCCCAGGAGATCACTGAAGCTGAGGCCCAGTGCTATTCATTAGCTTAATCAAGTTACTCTGGGACCTGGTGCCATTGATTAGCCATGTTTTTCTTTCTAACCTGAGATCAAATGTCCAATGCTGTACTCACCCTATGTGTTCCCCAAGGTTCCTTTCCTCTCCTAACAATTCTGTGGTAAGGCCTGTGACTGCCCTGAGGACCCTCAGTTTAGAAGAAAGGACTAGCAAGAGTTTCATTCTGCAGCCCAGTCACTGCCCTGTTGCCAGAGAACTGGAACATGTCACATCCCTGTTGGAATATCTTCAATGACACTCTTCTCCCCTCCCTGCATGCCTTCAGAATAAGTCCAAACTCCTTAGATGAGCTACAGGCCCTCCCATGCTGGCCCCAGCCTACCTGTCCATTTCATTTTCACCCTTTCTTCCTGGAGCCTGATGCATTCAGCTGCTGTTTTTCCCAGATCCTGTACCTCCAGGCCTTTGTTTATGCTCTCTGTCTGGAATGATCTTCTTGTTTTTATCTGATCTGCTCCCCCTCACCCTCTCTCCACTGCTCCAACTTCAAGTCTAAATAATCACCATCACAACTTTTTGAAGTTTATTATATCCCCAGAACACAGTATTAAAACTGCTGTCAAAAACTTATAAATGTTAGGATGGTTTGGGATGTTTGGGAATAGCTTTCAGCCGTTCCAGGGAGATGGGTTCCTTCCCTGAATTCAAAGTTTTGAAGGGAAAACAGACACCCTCAGCCCCTTCGATAACCTGCCTATATCCGTACCTCTCACAGCCTGAATGTTTTTCCTTACTTCTAGCCAGAAATCTCCTGGCCACAACTTTTGCACCTTCTCTCTGGTCTGACCCAGAAGATAGTGAAATAGAGTCAGCAGATTTCCTGTACATAGTCATACTCCTTGTTTGTGAATAATCTTATCCTTCCTTTAGATGTTTCAGATCAAAGAGTTATAAATCTCTAACTTTACCCTGTAAATGTGGTTTTTCCGACACGGGGGAGGTCAGTGCCAGGATCTATATACAGCCAATCCTCATTATTCGTGGATTCTGAATTCACCTACTTACTAAAATTAATTTGTAACCCTAAAATCAGCATTTATGGTGTTTCTGTGGTCATTTGCAGACATGCATAAGGCAGTGAAAAATTTGAGTCGCCCCCTAGGCACATTCCCAGATGCAATCAGGGTGACACTGGGCTTTCTCATCTTAGCTCTCATACTGCAAACGGCGGGTGTCCTTTTCATAGTCTACATAGCGTCCCGTTTTTCACATTTTTTGCACTTCATATCGGTGATTTCCTCTGTTTAAAATATGAAGTGCTGTCTTGTGTTCCTAAGTGCAAGAAAGCCAGGGTGTGCCTTAGGGAGAAAAGAAATGTGTTAGAGTCATTCACCCTGAAATTTTGGTGCTGTTGGCTGTGAGTTCAATGTTAATGACTCAGTAAAATATATTAAATAAGGTGTCTTTAAACAGAAACACACTGAAGAATGTGTACTCATTGGTTGATAAAAATGTGGCTAAACACTCACAGGAATCTAATCCTGTATTTCCTCCAAGAGCAATGGTTTCGTACTCACTAATTCAGCATTCACAGCACCATTATAGAACATAACTACCACGAATAACAAGAATGGATTGTAATTTCTATGTTCTCTGTATCCTTTTTTTTAAAACATTTTACTTATTTTTTTGACAAAGAGAGGCACACACAGTGAGAGAGGGAACACAAGCAGGGGGAGTGGGAGAGGGAGAAGCAGACTTCCAGCGGAGCAGGGAGCCCAGTGTGGGGCTCGATCCCAGGACCCTGGGATAATGAGCCAACGGCAGACACTTAACAACTGAGCCACCCAGGCATCCCTGTTCTCTGTATTCTTAAACATCACAACTTAAAACAATTCCCTATTAAGAGTATGATTAGCAGGAAACATTACAACATGTTTTAATCCATTACGTCATGATTTTTTTGATGTTCAAATTATTTCATCTTTGGACAGTGGGAGGCTCCTACAAGCTACCTGTGTCATTTGTTGTGCCCCCAGTTATCTTTTTTTTTTTTTTAAGATTTTATTTATTTGTGAGAGAGATAGAGAGAGCACAAGCGGGGGGGGTGCAGAGGGAGAGAACGAAGCAGGCCATTTTCAGGTCTCAGTTTCCTCATCTATGAAAAGAATAGAGAAAACCAGAAAATCCTTGCTTCCACAGAGTTGTTGTAAGGATTAAACGGCATGTTGTAAATGACATACTGAGCACAGTGAATCAATAAAGAATGATGATGGTAAATCAAAGGCAAAATGAGGTACCCCATTGAGAGTCAGCCGGCTCTCAACTTAGTAGTCATGATGGCGCCATGGTGCGGGGTGGGGTGGGGGAGGTAAGTTCTGGTGAAAGTGAAACTTCAGTAAATAATTAGGACTGCCTCCCCTTACATTCCACAAAACAGCAGCTCCTCCTGACTGTGATAGAGCTGTAGATATCATACTGAGGAAGCTGAAATAACTTAGCAGTAAAATGCTGGAAATGGGAGGGTCAGGGACAGAAATAGCCAAGGAATGTATGAAAAGATGCATTTTCCTGATTATGAATGAGGCAGAGCATTTGTTCATATTCATGTATTTCTTGACCATTTGTTATCTCGCTGTCCATTAAATACCTGTCTTTGCTAGTTTTTCTGTTGAGTTGGTCTTGTTCAACTTGAATTGTAGACATCTTTGGATACTGATTGCTTATTGGTTAGATGTGTTATAAATATCTTCTTGAGGTCCCTGGGTGGCTCAGTCTGTTAAGCATCTGACTTCAGCTCAGGTCATGATCTCCAGAGGCCTTGAATCAAGTCCTGCATAGGGCTCCATGCTCAGCAGGGAGTCTGCTTGTCCCTCCCCCTCTCCCTGTGCCCCTCCCCTGCTTGTGCACTCTCTCCCTCTCAAATAAATAAATAAAATTTAAAAATATATATTTTCTTCCACTTTGTGACTTGCCTATCACTCTTTTAAGGGTTTTCTTATTTTATAAATTCTTTTTTTTTTTAAGATTTTATTTATTTGGCAGACAGAGATCACAAGCAGGCAGAGAGGCAGGCAGAGAGAGAGGAAGGGAAGCAGGCTCCCTGCTGAGCAGAGAGCCTGATGTGGGGCTTGATCCCAGGACCCGGGACCGTGACCTGAGCCAAAAGCAGAGGCTTTAACCCACTGAGCCACCCATGTGCCCCTATTTTATAAATTCTTAATTAAAAGCTCTTAATTAAAAGTTCTAAGTTATTCTTAATTTATTTTATATATATATATATTTTTTTTTTTTTTCCCTTTATAGCTAGCGCTTTTTATGTTCTGTTAAGAAAGTTTTTCCTAGGGGCACCTTGGAGGCCCTGTCAGTTAAGCTTCCAACTCTTGATTTTGGCTCAGGTCATGATCTCAGGGTCGTGTGATTAAGGCCTACGTTGGGTTCACCTCTGGGTGTGGAACCTGCTTAAGATTCTCTCTTTCCCTCTTCCTCTGCCCCTCCACTCCCCTATCCCTGCTTGCTTGCATGCATGCTCTCTCTCTCTCTCAAAAAAATTAAAATTAAAATTTTTAAAATGTTTAAAAATTTTCCTAAACCAAATTCATTCTTCTTTATTATCATTTAGAAACAATTTTTCTGCCTTTATATTCGGGTCTATAATCCATCTAGAAATGATTTTTCTTATATAAGACAGGGATCATATTTTGTTGTTTTTCCATGTGGATGATTAAAATTCCCAGCACAACTTTTTTTTTTCAAATCCTTTCTCTGCTATTTTGTAATGTCATTTTTTAAACGGATCAAATGTCTAACAATGTTTGGTTCTGTTTCTGTGCTCTCTACCGTGTTCTACTTGTTTATTGATCTATCTTTGTACCAACTCCACAACTTGTGCCAATAAGTCTTGCAGTAGAGCAAATACGCCCAACTTGTTTTTCCTTTTCAGTGTTGTTTTAACCCTATCTGGCTCTTTGCCTTTCCATTTAAATTTTAGAATCAGGGTGTTGAGTTCTACAAAAATTCCTGAGGGGATTTTTACTGAGATTGCATTGAATCAACCTGGAAAAAATGCGTGTCTTGACAATATTGGGTCTTCCTATCCATGAAAAAGGGATGTCTCTCGATTTAATTGGGTCTCCTTTAGTATCTTTTTTTTTTTTAAGATATTAAGAGAAACATGAGTGGTAGGCAGGGGCAGAGGCAGAGGGAGAAACAGGCTTCCCACTGAGCAGGGAGTCTGATGTGGGGCTCTATCCTATCCTAGGACCCCAAGATCATGACCTAACCCGAAGGTAGACGTTCAACTGACCGAGCCACCCATGCACCCCTCCTTTAGTACCTTTTAATCAAGTTCTTTGATAATTTTCTCCATAAAGGTCTTGAACATCCTTTGTCAGATTTCTTCCTAGGCTTCTTTTATTTTTGTTGTTGTTTTTAGAAAGGGCTTCTTTCTTAAAGTTGTACTCAATTTCTCAGGCGTAAACATGCATTTGACTTTTATATCAAATATATTTGCTAAACTCCTAGTAATTCTAACAATTTAACTGTAGATCCCAAGTTATTTGTCTGTAAGTTCTGTTTCTGTATAGTTAGGTCATTTGTAAATAATGACAGCGTGACCCAGAACATTATGCACAACTGTATTCAGCAACCTAATTCCTGTTTTACTGCACTGGCTAAACCCTCCAGCATCATGTTAATAATAAAGGAGAAAACAGAATTGGTTACTTTAAATTTATTTAAAATTTATTTAAATTTATTTAAATATAAATATAAAATTTAAAATTTATTTAAATAATAAATTTATTTAAATTAAATTTATTTAATTTTATTTTTAAATAATAAATAAAATTTATTTATTTAAATTTATTTAATTTGTTTAAGTAATAAAGGAAATAACAGAATCCCAGTTTTAAAGGGAAGTCAATCCTAGTATTTCACTGTTGAATAGATCTGCTATAGATTTCTGTGACCTCATATCTTGGTTGTGTTTCTTATAAACTGCTTAGGGTTTTAAAAAAAAATTTCCAATCTGAAAACCTTTGTCTTTTAACTGAAGGCTTTAGTCCATTTAAAGTGATTATGAACATCGATATATATTGCATTTATTTCTATCATCTTAACCATAACCTTTCTGTTGATTGTGCTTCTTAAACATTCATTTTTCCTCTCTCTGCCTTTTAAAAAATGTATTAAAAGTGTTTTCTCCCAGAGCCTGGGTGGCTCAGTCAGTTAAGTCTCCAACTCTTTTTTTTTTTTTTTTTACAGATTTTTTTATTTGTTTATTTGCCAGAGAGAGAGAGAGAGAGCGAGAGAACACAAGCAGGGGGAATGGCAGGCAGAGGGAGAAGCAGGCTCCCAGCTGAGCAAGGAGCCTGATGCAGGACTTGATTCCAGGACCCTGGAATCAAGGCAGATGCTTAATGACTGAGCCATCCAGGAGTCCCTGTGTCTAACTCTTGATTTTGGCTCAGGTCAAGATCTCAGAGTTATGAGATCAAGCTTCAGGTCAAGCTCCATGCTGGGTGTGGAGCCCACTTAAGAGTCTCTCTCTCCCTCTTCCTCTGTCCCCCTCCCCTAAAAATGTAAAAAATGTTTTATTATTTTCTTTTCTTTCTACTAGCTCAGAAGTTATTGACTATTTTTGTTTTTTCAGTGGTTGCCCTAAATGATTAACATAAATTTCATCTTGACAAGCCTGAAATTGATCAAAAACTTTATTTTCCTCAAACAGTATGAGGACCACAAGGCACTTTGACTCCAAGTACTCCTCTACCAATTCATCTGCTATTGTTGTGCATAATTTTAGTACTGTATTGATTTACAACCTTAAAAAATAGAAAATATTACAATTTTTAAAAAAAGATTTTATGTATTTATTTGAGAGAATGAGAGAGAGAGAGCAGGAGCAGGGGTGAGGGGAGGAGCAGAGGGAGAAGCAGACTCCCCGCTGAGCAGGGAGCCGGACATGGGGCTCCATCCCAGGACCCTGGGATCATGACCTGAGCCAAAGGCAGATGCTTAATCGACTGAGCCACCCAGGCACCCCCAAACTGATTATTAAATTATTAAATTTCAATGTGTGAAACTAATTGGATTCTAGTTCAAAGAAGAGCAGCTATAGGGATGCCTGGGTGGCTCAATTAGTTAAGTATCTGCCTTTGGCTCAGGTCATGATCTCAGGAGTCTTAGGATGGAGTCCCATGTGAGACTCCCTGTTCAGTGGGAAGTCTGCTTCTCCCTCTGCCCCTCCCCTCACCCCTGTTCATGCTCTCTCTCTCTCATTCTCTCAAAAAATACATAAAATCTTTTTTTAAAAGGAAGCTATAAAAGATTTGGGAAACAATAGAAGAAATTAGCATATGCATGTAGATCTTGGATAATATTAGAGAATCATAGTTAATTTTCTTAGTGATAAGGGCATTACAGTCAGTAGGAAAGTGCTCTTGTCCTTAGGAGATGCCTGCTGTATCCTGTATATACTTCCAAGTATTTAGGTGTGAAGTGTCATGATACTGTCAACATTCTTCCAAATAGTTCAGCAAAAAAAAAAAAAAAAAGAAAGAAAGAAAAAGATCTATATATACATATATAGATAGGTAAAACAAAGATGACAAAATGTTAACAATTATTGAATCTAAATGTAAACTATGTGGATGTCTGTTCTTTAAACTTTTCTGTAATTCTGAAATTTTTCATTATATAAATATATAATATAAATAATATATAGTAGAAAACTATGAGAGTTGAAATTTAACGTTTTACTAGCAGGGTTAAAATATAAAATCAAGGAAATCTAGGATGTAGAACAAACCAAATTAGGAAAATACAATAAAATTAGAGGACATTTAACATCTGATTTTTAGAAGTTTCAAAAAAAAAAAGAAAGGAAAAAGGAAGGAAGGAAGGAAGGAAAGAAAGAATTGAAAGGAAGAGAAATGAAAAGGAATAAATATAAAAATATTCAGGAACTGAGACCAAAAGTCTCTATATTGAAAGGAGTCACCGAGTGCTCAGCACAAAGAATTTAAAAAATAAACTCAGGGACGCCTGGGTGGCTCAGTTGGTTGAGCGGCTGCCTTCGGCTCAGGTCATGATCCCAGCATCCTGGGATGAGTCCCACATCGGGCTCCTTGCTCGGCGGGGAGCCTCCTTCTCCGTCTGCCTCTGCCTACCACTCTGTCTGCCTGTGCTCGCTCGCTCTCTCTAACAAATAAATAAATTAAAAAAAAATAAAAAATAAATAAACTCATACCAAAGCACATAAATGTGGCTTTTGGAACTGGTGGAAGGAGGAATAGGACGGAAGTATAGAAAACCCTTAAAGCCTTCAGAGGGAAATGATAGGTCACATACAAAGGAATGCTCATCAGGTTATACCATATTTCTCAACAACACCATATGCTAGAAGCAATGACCATTCCATAAAAATTCTGGAAAATGCTTTTCAACTTAAAATACCTAGCCAAATTCTCAATCGCATGCAAAAGTAGAATTCAGATGGAACTAGAGGGTATTATGCTGAGCGAAATAAGTCAATCAGAGAAAGACAATTATCATGTGATCTCCCTGATACGAGGAAGTTGAGAGGCAATGTGGGGGGCTTGGGGGGTAGGAAAGCAATAAATGAAACAAGATGGGATCGGGAGGGAGACAAACCATGAGAGACTCTTAATCTCACAAAACAAACTAAGGGTTGCCAGGGGGGCGGGGGGGTGGAGTAGGAAGAGATGGTTGGGTTATGGACATTGGGAAAGGTGTGTGCTATGGTGAGTGCTGTGAAGTGTGTAAACCTGGCGATTCACAGACCTCAACTCCTGGGGCTAATAATACATCATATGTTAATTAAAAAAATAAAAAATTAGGGGCGCCTGGGTGGCTCAGTGGGTAAAGCCTCTGCCTTCGACTCAGGTCATGATCCCAGGGTCCTGGGATCAAGCCCCACATCGGGCTCTCTGCTCAGCAGGGAGCCTGCTTCCTCCTCTCTCTCTGCCTGCCTCTCTGCCTATTTGTGATCTCTCTATCAAATAAATAAAATCTTTTTAAAAAATTATATGTAAGAAAAAAAGTGGAAATCAGAGTTAGCTGGGCAAGGACTCAAGCGACTTACCTCCCATCCATACTTTCTTAGGAAGCTCCAAGTTGTTTGCCAATCCAATCAAGGAGTAAACCAAAGAAGAGTTAAGATCCAGGAAATGGAATTCCACCCAGAAAGGGACAGTCAGTCCCAGGCCACTGCTCCTAACATGGAGGGCAGCCAGTCCAGCCTGTACGGGAGAATGAAGCTGCAAAGGAAGGCCTTAGCGGGAGAGCAGTGGAACCACTAGGTTATCTAATGAGTTTAAGTATTTGGAGAAATTGCTGCTGAGGAAAAGCATTGATAAATACATAGAAAATCAGAGAATTATAGAGAATAAGAGAAAAGAAGCATTTCTACAGAAAGGAAATGTAATACAGCATAGCACTTAGCTAAGAAGTGAATAGACAACTAATCATACTCAAGTAAATACTGAATTCTAATTTAACCAAAATTTATGGCATAACTATTTTGGGAAGATGGTGGGCAAAGCATAATGTGAGAAAACTAAATCTCCTTTGTCAGAATAGGAATGCTGCAGATAATAATATTCTAAAAATAATAAATTAAGACCACCTGTGTGGCTCAGTCAGTTGGGTCTCTAACTCTTGGTTTTGGCTTGGGTAGTGATCTCAGGATTCTGAGATCAAGTCCAAGGTCCCCAGCAGACTCTAGGCTCTGTGCTCAGCCTAGAGTCTGCTGGGGACTCACTGTGCTCATGCGCTCTCTCTCTCTCTCTCTCTCTCGCTCTCGCTGTCAAATAAATAAATAAATAAATAAATCTTTTTTTTAAAAAAGTAAAGAGAGAGCCATGATGAAAGCCTGAACTCTTAGGGGCACCTGGGTGGCCCAGTGGGTAAAGCCTCTGCCTTTAGCTCAGGTCATGGTCTCAGGGTCCTGGGATCGAGCCCTGCACCCGGCTCTCTGCTCAGCAAGGATCCTGCTTCCCCCCTCTCTCTCTGCCTGCCTCTCTGCCTACTCGTGATCTCTGTCAAATAAATAAAATATTTTAATAAAAAAAAAGACTGGACTCTTAAAAAATAATAACAATAAATTAAAAGTAATAATATGAAGATATTATTTAGAGATATAGAGGTAAATACCAGAAAAATTGCTAAAAGAATTAAAAGTGGGGGTGCCTTGGTGGCTCACTCAGTTAAGTGTCTGACTCCTGATTTTGGCTCGGGGTCATAAGATCAAGCCCCAAGTTGGGCTCCACACTCAGCACAGTCTACTTAAGATTCTCTCTCTCTGCCCCTTCCCCACTCTCACTCTCTAAATAAATAAATAAATAAATAAAATCTTAAAAGAACAAAAGAATTAAAAGCAGCTGTCTCTGAGGAGAGGGATTTGCAGGGCAAGAGACTGCTATTCCTCTACGTACCTTTTGTATTGTTTGATTTTTTTTAAAAACTTTGTTCATATATAAATGTAATAAAAATATACTTATTTCTTTTTTTTTAAATATACTTATTTCTTAAAAAAATATATATATATATACTTATTTCTTAAAAGAACTGACCCCAAAATTATATTGAGCTATTACGCTACTCTGTAATGCTAATGTCATGGATCAAACCCCAGTGGACATAAGAATCTCCTGGGATCCTTCTTCAAACTGAAGAGTCCCAGACCCCTACCAAGAATATTTGAATCCCTGGGTCCAGGGTGAAGCCTGGGAATCTGCATTTTAAACTGGCATCCCGGGTGATTCCGATGCAGGTCGTGCAAAGACCACCCAGCCCAGGATAGGTGTGGGCTGGCAGGAGTCAGTGACGGGACAGGGCCAGCGTCCCCCTAGGGGGAGACTGCCAGGCCCCAATGTCCCCCCGCATCACCTCCCAGCTTTCATTCAAGCTGTCCATCGAAGCACGGTGAAACTTTGAAAAAGCTGGGCTTTCTTGTGAACGTAATTCTGACACACATGAAGCCTTCCCTCCCCAAATGCGTTTTCTGCCTCAAAGGTCCTGAGCTTGTAGCTGTGGAAGCCTGCTTGTTGCCACGGGGCCCACTCTAACAGGGACTTGCGTTTGAAGTCGAGTTACCCACCCTCCACAGATTAGAGTCCCTGAATGGCCAGTCAAGGTCTTTGGGGGGATGGGGCAGGGACATCAGGAGAATGAAGGCTTCATTAACCTCGGACAATGGCTTGGAGCAGATTCCTTCTATGCATTCAGCAGCCTGTATACGATTAGTGTATACAGCATGTTTCGAAGGCCCCATGCTATATCCCATTGGCCGCCCGTGTCAAAGGCATGAATGCCTTTTGCTGAGGCAGGGTAAGCCTCTTGGTAATTATATTTTTTCTTTTTAAAGAAAGAATCCCAGCAAGGCTGGTGGAAGTAGCCTACAGGTCTCCAAGCCATTGTGGCCTGTCCTGGGGCCGTCCCTGGCTCTCTCACTCCCTTTGCTGGCTCCCTCTCTCACTGGCATGGTGTTGCCCCTTGACCGTGGGCTCAGGGGCCTCCAGCCAAAGCTGCTGACTCTGACCACAGCCTTTCTCTGGGCTGTGTTCATTTGCATCGCGCTGCTGAGGGCGGAGGAGCTATATAGGCTTCGGCCCATTCACGGGAGGATTAGGCCTGGACGGAGGGTGCAGGGGGAGAGAGGCCACAGTGAAGGCCCAGCTCTACTCCCTGAGCGGTCACCATGCCCTACCTGCTGCCAGGGTTCTTCTGTGACCGCGTGATCAGGGAGCGGGACAGGAGAAATGGAGAGGGCACTGTCACACAGCCCCTCAAGTTTGAGGGGCAGGATTTTGTGGTTCTCAGACGACGGTGCCTAGCTCAGAAGTGCCTCTTTGAAGACCGAGTGTTCCCAGCAGGGGTTCAGGCCCTGGGCTCCCATGAGCTGAGCCAGAAAACCAAGATGAAGGCCATCACCTGGAAAAGGCCAAAGGTAGGGATGAGAGGGACCGGGCTTCAGGACTCAGTTCTTGGGGACAGGAGATCAGGTGGTCCAGAGCCTTGAAGCCGTGGGTTCTCGACCTGAGTGAGGGATTCATCAAGGTTCTCTGACCCATGTCCCCCCAGAATGCTTTTCTGCTTCTTCCTGAAACTGGAGATGTTATTTTCTATTCCTGAACGAGAGGTTACTATAACGGTCTAGAGGTCTTGGAGCCTGTGAGTATTTTTAAGAGAGCAAACGCTTTGGCTTTAATGCATAGTAAAATAGTATGGCGTAATTGATCATCATGTCTTCTTGAGAGCAGGAGTTCTGGGGAGGGGAAAGTGGAGTGGCTATGAGCCCTGAGGCTCATAGTTCGAGAGTTCCATGGAAGGTGGTGAACCGTTAAGAAACAGGGGGTTGTGGGAGGCTAGAGTTCCGTTGTGAACCTTGCGCCTGAGGCTGTCTCCTTAGGGATGCGCCGCTTCTGTTTAAACAGGAAGGTCCCTGCTGACCGGCCAGACTTCTCACAAAGCAATGTGATGCATCCACATTTAGGATTATGTGTTTTCTTGGAGAATTGCTTCCTTTCTCATTATGTGATACACCTCTTTATCTCTAATATTCTTTGTTATGAAGTCGGCTTCATCTGAAATTAATCCAGCTACTCCAGTTTCCCTTTGATGAGTGCTAGCATGGCATACCCTTCTCTAGCTCCCCAAGGCTTTACACTTAAAGGGAGTTTCTTGTAGACAACATACAGACAGGCCTCTTCTCTATCCACGCTCACAATCTCTATCTTTTCATTGGTGGATTTAGACCATTCATATTTAAGTGATTATGATACAGCTAGATTCCTATCTACCATGTTTGCAACTGTTTTCTACTTGTTACAGTTGTTCTTTGCTTCTCCTCTCCCCCCTCTTCTGCCTTTTTTAGTAATTTTTATTTTAAAGATTTTATTTATTTATTTGACAGACAGAGATCACAAGTAGGCAGAGAGGCAGGCAGAGAGAGAGAGGGGGAAGCAGGCTTCCTGCTGAGCAGAGAGCCCGATGCGGGGCTCGATCCCAGGACCCTGAGATCATGACCTGAGCTGAAGGCAGAGACTTTAACCCACTGAGCCACCCGGGCACCCCCCTTTTTAGTAATTTAATGTTCTACATGATTCCATTTTATCTCCTCTCTTAAGTGTATCGATTATACTTGTTTTAATGTTAGTGGTTATGCTATAGTTTCCAATATACATGTACAACTAATCTAATTCCACCTTCAAATAACACTATGCCATTGTATATGCAGTGTAACACTTTATCATAGAAAATGCCCAGTTCCTCCCTGGCTTCCCTTCATTCATTTCACCTATGCATATGCTATCATTACTCTACACACTGTTGTTGTTATTATTATTACTTTAAATAAAGTTATCTTTAGATTAAGAATAAGAAAAATACAAGTTTTATTCTACCTTCATTTATTCCTTCTCTGAGGCTCTTTCTTCCTTTCTTTATGTAGGTCCAGGTTTCTTACCTCTATCATTTTCCTTCTCCCTGAAACACTTCTTTTAACATGTCTTGCAAGACAAGTCCATTGGCAATGAATTCTCTCTGGTTTAGCTTGTCTGAGAAAGTATTTATTTCCCCTTCAGTATTTTTTTTTTAAGATTTTATTTATTTATTTGACAGACAGAGAGCACAAGTAGGCAGAGAGGCAGGCAGAGAGAGAGGAGGAAGCAGGCTCCCCGCTGAGCAAAGAGCCAGATGTGGGGCTCCATCCCAGGACCCTGAGATCATGACCTGAGCTGAAGGCAGAGGCTTAACCCACTGAGCCACCTGGGTGGTGCTCCTCTCCCTCAGTTTTGTAAGATAATTTCTTACATATAGAATTCAAGTTTGGTGGATTTTTCTTTCACCAATTTAAATATTTCAATCCAGGGTCAGCTGGGTGGCTCAGTCAGTTAAGCATCCTACTCCTGATCTCAATTCAGGTCTTGATCTCAGGATCAGGAGTTCAAGCCCCAGTGTGGAGCTTACTTAATAATTAATTAGTTAATTATTTTCAATCCAGTCTTTCTTGTGTGCACGGCTTCTGAAGAGATGTCTGCTGTAATTATTATCTTTGTTCCTCTATAGGAAAGGTATTTTTCCCCTCTTGGCTTCTTTCAACATTTTTTTGGTCTCTGATTATCTGCAGTTTGAATACAATATGCCTAAGTACAGTTTTGTGTTGTTGTATTTTGGTGGCACTTAAACCCTTTGATGTTCCTTGAGCTTCCTGAATCTGTGGTTTGGTATCTGTCATTAATTTTGTAAAGTTCGTGGCCACTGTTACTTCAGATATTTCTTCTGCTCTTTCTTTTCCTCTAGTATTTTGTTATGTATGTGTTACACCTTTTGAAGTTATCCCACAGTTTTTGAATGTTCTGCTTTGGTTTTTTGGGCTTTGGGATTTTCCATTATTTTTCCCTTTGCATTTCACTTTGGGATGTTCCTCTTGTCTCGCCTTCAGTCTTACTGCTTTTGCCCCCTTGTCTTTACCCAGTTTGTGGATGAGCCGATGAAATATATGTTATAGTGTTTTTTATTTACATCATTTCCTTTTGATTCTTTCTTCGTGTTTCCATCTCCCTGCTTATATTAACCCATCTTTTCTTGCACGTCATCTACTTTTTCCATTAGACTCCTTGACATACCCATCATCGTTATTATAATAATGATTCCTGCCTGGTAATTTCGACATCTGTGTCGTATCCTACACTAGTTCTGCTTTCTCTCTTCAGACTATTTTTGTTTGCCTTTTGGCATCCTTTGTAGTTTTTGCTGAAAGCCAGACAAGTTGTGTGCGGTAGTAAGAAATGAGATGGAGAAGCCTTTGGTGTGAAGATTTATGTTAGGCTGACTAGGAGTTGTGTGGTGTTTAATGCCTCCAATAACTGCAGGGACCAGACCTTCAAATTCCTCTAGTATTTTTGTTTTGCCCCTTGCCCCACCCTCCTCTTGCCTTTGGGCTTTCCTAAATCCTCCCCATCTGTGTTTGCACCTTGAAGCTCTTCAGCTCTGAGTGGCTGTTATTATACTGAAGCCCTGTTGATGGGGTGTTAAGGGGGGAGGAGAAGTGTTTCGTAATCTAATGACTAAATCTCCATCTTTGAATGGGCCTATGTGACCTTCATACACATTTCCCCATTGGTATAGCATTCTCCCCCACCCCTCTTTTTAGGTGAGAAAGGAAGGCTGGAGGGGCTGGAAGGGACTCAGTGTCCTTCCCCCAACTTAGATAAGACTCTGGAAAAGAGGGGCATCTTGGTGGGATTTTTGGCGGTAAAAACCATGAATGTGTGGGTGGGGTGAGGAGGACTGTTCCAAGTTTGACCTTAAGAAGTTTCTCACTCTCATGCTAGTTCACACTCAGCCTCCAGAAATTCATCAAAATACCAGTTAAGTGTTACCATCACTTTATGGCTTCAGCAGCTTCTGCTCTAGATAAGCACATCTCAGCTGTAAATTTCTAGTTTCACTTGTGTTCATATTTCAGGGTGGTGGATTGCCCTGCAATCTCAGTTCTCTGATGGGTCCAAGCAAAGATGCTGATTTTCAGTTTGTTCAGCTTTTTCTTGTGGTGAGGACAAGAGCAATGACTTCCAAGCTCTTCACATGTTGGAACTAAACCAGAAGTCCACATATATCTATTTTAGCCCACCCTTTTAAGTTTATGTTTCTATTTCTTTTATAATGCACAGTATATGTTAGGACAATCAATGTACACATATATAACTTAAAACCAGTAAGAATACTTACATAGGGTTGCAGGTTCAAAATATTTTACCAATGGAGGTAAACAATAAGTTTGGAGTCACTGTGCGAACCATGGTACCCAAGAACGGAGAAAATGGTCATCTTTTGCTCATTGCTGGGACTCCATCATTGACAGATTCAGTCTCCAGGCTAAATTATAACCAAAGGGAGAGCTAGAAATCTTCGGTCCCCAAGCTAAAATAACAGAGCTGGGACAATTTACCTGTTGTTCCTATCAGCCAACATAGGCAGGTCTTAAACCCTCTGGGGGATATTTATGCAGTGTTTTTAAGTAAGGAGAGAGGAAGAAGTAGGTGGTAGGGAGAGGGTATTTAGCCAAACCAAAGCTTGTATATGAATTAACCTTCAATAAGCTTGGCAACTGATCCTCACAGAACAGACATCTTTTATGAGGACAAACAGTTAAGATCCCCTAGGCTATGGGTTTCCCCGGAGGGCAGGCTGGATGATCTCCCATTTGTATTGTATCCTTAATTCCCCCAGCTCTGTACATACTTGGGGGCTCAATTCACGTTTGGTGAACCGTAGCTAAGGTAGTGTTGAAGGTAAATGTGGTATATTGGGGAATCTACTACTGTAAAAAAATGTAACTCCATTCTGATACCTGGACCTCCAAACAGATGATGAACTACCAGAGTAGTTAGTAGTTGCTGCTGCCTTTTCAAGTAGCCAGCCTGGAATTGGTGAAGCCAGCCTCTGAATGTATAGTCCCAAGGAGAGGAAGCTATACCTGTAACTACTAAAAAATGTAGTTACAAGTCTGGTGTTTGAGTCACTATATAATACAGTCCTTATAACGGGGGCAGAACATCCATTAGTCAAGGGTTTCAGCTGGCAAGTAGGAGAGGCCCAACTCAAACTAGCTTAACCAAAGAGAAAAAAAAATCTCATAGAATTTGAATGTTCAAGGGTGATGTTGGATTCAGACACACCTAAATCCAGCCCTCAAACCTTGTCATCAAGACACAGTCCCTAATAGCATCTATCTGTAGACCTATCATCTGTTTATCTATCTGTCATCACCTCCTTCCTCTCCCTCATCCCCATCTGTTCCCTCTGAGTTGGTTCTATGCTCAAGCAGACTAATTTTGCACAGGGCAGATGTGCCACTTGGCAGCTTCAGGCTGACATTCTGTCAGTTTAGCAACTCTAGCAGAAGAATGCACAGTTGACCCTAGTTTCTACCGCACAGGTCCACTTATACACGGATTTTTAAAAAATATATAAATCCAGTACAGCACTTTAAATGTATTTTCTCTCCCTTATGATTTTCTTAATATTTTCATCTTGTCTTATGTTATGGTTAGAATACAGTACAGAATACATATAATATACAAAATGTGTGTTAAGCGACTGTTTAGGTTATTGGTAAGGCTTCCAATCAAAAGTAGGCTACTGGTATTAAGCTTTTAGGGAGTCAAAAGTGATATGTGGATTTTTGATTGTGCAGGGGCCGATGCCTCCCGTCCCAGGGTAGATCAAGGGCCAACTGTATTTTTTTTTCTCTATACTTAGAACAAAAGCCTTAGCCTACCTCATTGGCCCAGATTTGATCACGTGCCCATCCCTGACCCAGTCACTGTCATTCACTAATTGCCCCAACTATTTAGCTAGAGCTGGGTGAAGTTGAAAGCTCACCAGAAGGTCCATTTGACTATGGACCTGTTCCCCAGTGAAAAGGTGAGGTACAATCCTGGAAGAAGGGAGTATTTTCCAAGGAAGCAAAATACTGGGGAGACCAAAAAAACATGTCTGCTATACCTTACTTGGCTTCTTTTAATTTAAGAGGAAGGAGTCTTGGGACACCTGGGCAACTCAGTTGGTTAAGTATCTGCCTCAGGTCATGATCCTGGGATCCTGGGATCCAGTCGAGCCTCTGGCTCCCAGCTCAGTGGGGTGTCTGCTTCTCCTTCTCCCTCAGCCCCTCCCCAACCCCACCGCATGGGCACGCTTTCTCTCAAGTACATAAAATGTTTGAAAAAAGAGAGAGAGAGAGAGAGAGGAAGGAGTCTTGTCTGGAATAATGAGTTTTATCTTTTCTTTGTGGGAAATGGTTTTTATTTTTATTTTTTTTTAAAGATTTTATTTACTTATTTGACAGAGATCACAAGTAGTCAGAGAGGCAGGCAGAGAGAGAAGAAGGGAAGCAGGCTCCCTGCTGAGCAGAGAGCCGGATGTGGGGCTCCATCCCAGGACCCTAGAATCATGACCTGAGCTGAATGAAGGCAGAGGCTTTAACCCACTGAGCCACCCAGGCGCCCCGGGAAATGGTTTTTAAAAACCACAGTCTGGGGACACCTGGCTGGCTCAGTCAGTAAAGCATGTGACTCCTGATCTCAGGGTTGTGGGCTCTACCCCCACACTGGGCAAGGACACTACTTAAAAAATAATAACAAAATCTTAAAAACAACAACCCCGCCCCCAAATCTGGATGTGATGTTCTCTTTATTACCAGATCGTTACTGCTTCTAATTTTGGGGGGGGATTTTTTTGGTGGGGGGTTGTTTAGTTTTTAATGCAGAGAGATAGGAAATATTTTCTTAGGGGAAAAAATAAATCATGAGTTATATTTATATATCTAATTCAACTCTAACATTGCAGAATTGTTACTTAAATTATTTGATATTACATATTTTCTTTTATGGTAAAAAAAATCTTGGTACCTAATGATATTAATATAAATTCTTATTTATCATATAGCATACATGTCAATGTTTTGAAATAATGACATTATTATTATTATTATTTCTTATGACTCATATTTCTTTATGGCTTGGGTTTTGACATTAGGATATATCCCAAAAGGAATAAAGAGTCAAAATACTAGATTTTAAGTCATTTGAAAGAATTCTTTTTATGTGCATGGTTATGTCACCAACTTGATATGCAGTTAGGCTCCTTTGCTTCAGTTTGCTTTCAGCTTTTACAGACTGTTTTTTTTTTTTTAATTTCCTTTCCTTCAATTTTGGCTTTTAATTTTTTTTAAGTAGAGTTCCATGCCCGACATGGGGCTTGAAGTCACCATCCTGAGATCAAGAGTAGCAACGCTCTACAGACTGAGCTAGCCAGGCAGAGCTTGGCTTTTCATTACGTGCAAATTTACTCGGTTCCTAAGTCAAAACTCTTTTCAGTTATATTCAGTTTTACTTCCATCACTATTCCCACCGCCTTATTCCCTCCTTCTCCCTACAGGTAACCTTTTTAGGAATTCTTGTTTGGGGTTTATCCTTCCAGTGTTTTAAGTTTCAGACGGGAGGTGCATGTGGTGTGATCTAAGCAAGACATTCCATCCAGTAGGAGGGAGAGATCCCCGAGCACAGGGAGCTTCAACTCACTCCTCACTCGGGTATATGGAGTTGTCATGATGGGGACGGGCGTGGGGAGAGAGACACGCACACACACACAAGGAGAGACAGAGAGAGGGAGGGCTGGGTCACAGAGATAGCAATACTTCTTCAAACTCTTCAAACTTCAAACTCTTCAAGCTTCTTCAAACAAACAAACAAAAAAAAATGGTGTTAAAACCAAAACAAAGAATCTACAATTATTTCAAGAATTTCCAAGTTAAAAAACAAAGCGTAAGACATAGAAGGAGAAACAAGAGCGCCCTCTGTTGGTCGCTTGTGGACTGCACATAATCTGTAGTAACCGGAAACTGCGGGCAGGGGTGCCTACTGGGTTAGCTTGAGTAAAGAAATGTACCCTTGGGGCGCTCTGATCCCAGCTCAGGGCTTGATCTCTCAGAGTCGTGAGTTCAAGCCCTGAGTTGGGCTCCACACTGGGTGTGGTGACGACTTAAAAGAAATGTACCCTCAACTGACCAAGAGACCTGCAAAGCCCACACCAAATTTACTCTGCTCTCTCCAGCTCTCGAGTCCTATAGACCCTGGGATATATGCTGACTCTAAATAGCTATGTTACCACTTCTTGACCAGAAAGGTCTTTATTTTCCTTCCTGCACTTATTTTCCTGGCATAGAAGAAAAAAAAAGAAAGAAAGAAAGAAAGAAAAAGCAACAGCCATGCTTTCTGTTGTCCCTTCCAAAAATGTGGCAGTAATGACACTGCCCTCTCAAGGTATATCCTTACACAGATTGTATGTCAGTGTGTGGGAACAATGTAGAACAGTGGGAAAAGGAGGCATGTTTCTGGCTTCCACCACTTACTAGCTGTGTGTCCTTGGGCAAGTTCCTTAACCTCTCTGAGGCCTGGTTTCCTTATCTGAAAAATAAGAATGATGGAGTCCAATTCACAGGCTGTTTCTGGGGGCTTATCTGAGTGGTGTACACAATGGTTCTGATGTGGGATGTCAGTACAACCTTACGTAATGGGCCTCACTAAACAATAGCTCCTACTACTGTCATTTCCTTTCTGTTTCACAGGAAATTTGTGAGAACCCACGATTTATCATTGGTGGAGCCAACAGAACTGACATCTGTCAAGGAGATCTAGGTAGGCAAGTCCCCTGGGGTCACTGGTCATTTTCCAGCCAAACAATCAAGGGGTGATTAGGTTTGGTCCCTTTACAGGAGGAACTTTTACAGCAAAGGGACAATAAAGGTGTAGTCCTTTACAGGAAGTAAAGGGACAGTAAACTGGTTTTGGTCTTAAAGCATTTGGGGGAGGAGATTTTTAGAACACTACTTCATGCCCTTGTATCTGTGTGCCGGTGATGCCTTCATTTACTTTCTGTTCCTTCCACATCCCTCATCAGTTCTTTGCCTCATGTCATGGGAGATAGGCCTCCCTAGAGTCTCAAGGCCATTTGCACACCCCACTCTGCAAGAAAAAAGCCTTGCTTCTAACTGTACCCACTCCCTTAAAAGAGAGCTCTGAAACTGTCTGCATGCCAAGCACGTCCCTGGAATCTGTATGGAATCTGTTTGCACACAGAAAATGCACCTGTAACCCAAACTCTTGTTGAAATTGCCCCAGCAGTGCTCCATATGAAAGGAGTCTCCATACAGATGACATTTGTCATGGGGGTACACGTCCAGGGTTCTATCTCGGTGGTTAGCTTGGCTCTTCCACCAGACCTTCCTCTCATGAAGTAGTCTCTTCAGTGTGGACCGCAGGAAAGCTCTGTGAGGCAAAGTTGGAGACAACATCAACAGACATAGTTTACAACTTGAGGGGAAAGAGCATCCAAGACCCAGTGGAACGAATTTGGCTTATTTGGCCCCAGAAAGAGAGGTTGAAGAGGTTTTCAGTATCTGGGTTCCTGCACTTCGGGGAAGGCTGCCTACAAAGCCCTGGGCGAGCTCATAGTCTGGACCTTCTAACAGAAAATGTTTCAAAGGGGAGGCTTGCTTCTCCTGGGGGGGGAGCAGGATAGGGTGGGGAGGACGGCTTCTGACAATTCTTGGTCTCCCCTCTGCAGGCTCAAGGATGCCTTCATGTCCACACAGCAAAACAAGGGCCTTGGGGAACTTAGCCCAGCCTCCCTAGAGGGCATCTCTGTGACTGTCAGTGTACCAGGCACCCCCTGGGTGCTCGCTGTCTCTCACACACACACTCTCATTCTCTCTCTCTCTCTCTCTCACACACACACACACACACACAGCAAAATGACTATATACCATACTCTGCCAGAAAGGAAGTTCAGGGAATAAGAGATTGTCCCCATCTCCTTCCACTGTGAGCAATATATTCATGCCACCTATAAACTTGTTGCCGGGCAGCTGCCTAACAGACTTTCCTTCCAGTACCAGGGGGCTTGGCTGGTGGCCCTCAGATGCCCAGGCTCCACCCCGAGGGGGGAAATGCACTCCCATTGCAAAGATTTCATACAGGTGTTAGGAAGAATGACCCAATGTTGACCTACTGCTCTGTCTTCCTTGAGGTCCAAAAAGGAAGTGAGCTTGTATTACAGATGGAGGAATTGCCTACAACCTTCAGGCAAACCAGTCAGAAGTCAGAAGTTACCCTGACCATATTGCCCAGGGACTGGTAGCCAGCTGCTCTGGGTGGACACTTCTGGAAGCAGGACAGTGAACACTAAGTGAACTCATTTGGCGGAGATGTAGAAACGTCAGCTGGAATCGGGTCTTTCTCTTTCCTGGAGGTGACCTCTGCCCTGTGCTTGCCTGCAGGGGACTGCTGGTTTCTCGCAGCTATTGCTTGCCTGACCCTGAATGAGCGCCTGCTTTTCCGAGTCATACCCCACGATCAGAGTTTCACCGAGAACTACGCAGGGATCTTCCACTTCCAGGTGAGGGAACTGGAGTGTAGTTGAGAGGGCCAGCTGCCATCCACACACCCCCACACCCCTACCCCAGCCTCCTGGCCTTGACTTCCCAGCAGCTTCAGGAAAGTTTCCACCCACCCTCGCAGCCTTGGCTGTGGGCAGTGATCCCTTAAGGCCTCAGGCCTGGGAGGAAGCAGTTGTTTACTCTGCCCCTAAGCCCATCCCTCCTCCCACCCCCCACCTTCCGCTATGGCCCAGAAAGGCAGGAAGACATCCTGTTTGCTGGGCTGTGGATCTATTTTTGCCTCTAGCTGCTGGCTGCTGTGTTGTTACCCACAGTCCTTCTCAAGTAGGTCCCTAAGATACTAGCATTGGGAATTTGTAGGGCCCGTCAGTTCACAAAGGGAGAGCCCTGCGCCCTGCCTGACTATGGCTCCTTTCCTTGTTGCCCTTGAAGGCAGGTCTGTATGAAGTCTTGTACTCACCTTTTCTAGGCCCTGGAAGGAAAGTCTGGTCAGTCTGGGCACAGGCTTCTGGCTCAGCCTGTAAATGAGTCTTTCGTTTCCAGACTCAATTAAACCACTGGAAATTTTCTAGATCCAGATTGTCCTGTCAGAGTGCCAAAACCTGGTGCTGACCCAGAACTGAAGTGAGTTCCACATGTTGGGATCTAGCAGAGTCTGGGGTTCTGAGGCATCGATCTGTTTCCAGCCCCGGAAGCTCCTAATGGCCCAGAGCCAATCCGAGCATCCCTTGACGTTCCTCCTGATCTTATACATCAGCACTGAAGGCCTCAGAAAACGCCTCTGATCAGGTTCAGTCCTGCTGCCCCTCCCCACCCCCCCACCCCGAGCATGGGTAAAGCAGCCAGGACCCCATTTTTGTTTCCTTCCTGGACCATCAAGCTGCCAGTTTCCCTCTAATATTTAAAAGGTCTTATGACTCAAGGGCTGTATATATAAAGACCAGGTGGATTTTTGCTCTCTTTTCAATAAGGGAGAAAATGTCATTAAAGGAAATTAAACCCTATTTGGCCTTCTTCAGTTAAAATTGATTTGTTCAAGAAAGAACAACATCCAGGAACACCTGGGCGGCTCAGTCAGTTAAGTGACCAACTCTTGATTTCGGCTCAGGTCATGATCTCAGGGCCATGAGATTGAGCCCCGTGTCTTTGCACTCAGCATGGAGTGTGCTTCAGATTCTCTTCCTCTCCCTCCAGCTCGTGATCTATCTCAAATAAATAAATAAAACTTTAAAAGAAAAAACAAAACATCCAGAACTGGAATTATTAGACAATGTTCCTGTTATAGCCAGAGTATATTCCGGGGCACTTCCCTCTTCCCTGTCAATCTTTCTTCTTGAGCAGCAATTTCTACCTTGTGTGTCATCAAGAAATCTATAATCAATATGTCACCTTCACCTAGACCAGTAGTTCTGAACCCTGACTGCACATTAAAGTCAGCTAAGATACCTAAACTATAATACGTAGACCCAGGAGAGCAGGAGAATGAAAATCTCAAGTCCTCAGATATGCATGGAGCACCTACCATCCCCAGGACTGGGCTGAACTGTGTGGAAGAGATAAAGCGGTATGTAGCCCACTTTCTGCTCTCAAGAATCTCACAGTCCAGTTAGAGAAGGATGCACACACCCTAAACCCAAGAGTATGGACAAGCACCAAGAGGCTAAACAGAAGGAATGGGGCTGCTTGCCAAAGAGACTCAAGGGAACATTGGAGTAGAGATACTTTTCCCAAAGGTGATCTGACGATGTGCCACTCTCCTTGATGCTTTTGTGTAGTTCTGGCGCTACGGAGACTGGGTGGATGTGGTTATTGATGACTGCCTGCCAACTTACAACAACCAACTGGTTTTCACCAAATCCAACCACCGCAATGAATTCTGGAGTGCTTTGCTGGAGAAGGCTTATGCTAAGTAAGGCAATGCTCAAGGATGTGAGGCAGGACTAGAGGTGGGGGGTGGGGCGGCTGTAAAACCCAGCCCAAAGTCTTGTCACAAGAGGAGGCATTGTGTGTGTGTGTGTGTGTGTGTGTGTGTGTGTGTGTGTGTGTGTTGTGTGTGTTCAACTGTGACCCAGAGTCCGAGACGATCGGGTCCAGGCAGCAATGGCTGTAACTAAACATGTTATATTTAAGGATAGAATGAAGTCATGTATAGAAGATCTTTAGATTCAGCCTCCTATCATGAGCACTTTAATTCTGCCTTCAGAATTAAAGGTTGGTGTTGCAAGTCTTGGATCTGAGCATTGTATCTCTGAAGCTCACATCCCAGGGTCTGGCTTGGCTCAACCTCCTGATCTTGTAGTATATGAATAAAGTCATGTTGCTCTCACCTTGGAAGCTCCACCCCAGCTATTACTAATGGATCTAATGGAACCCTTCCTTAGGGTTTAGAATATGGTGGAAAGAGAACTACCAGGAAGTGGGAATAGCTGTGGGTTCCAGTCCCAGTGCTTCTGGGTCTCTGGTGCCTTGGGTAAGCCACTTAGCCTTTGGAGCACAGTTTCTACAACGTGAAGAAAGGGAATCACAGTATTTATCCCATTAGCTTACAGAGTTGTTGGGGAATTAGACAAGAAGACAGCACAGGACCTGAGAGTAAAGTCCTGGTGGCATGGCTCCCGGGTCATGTCTCCTGAAACGCTGTGACCTGGGACTGGTCTTCATTCTCTCTCCAAGGCTTCACGGTTCCTATGAGGCTCTGAAAGGTGGGAACACTACAGAGGCCATGGAGGACTTCACAGGAGGGGTGACCGAGTTTTTTGAGATCAAGGATGCTCCCAGAGACATGTACAAGATCATGAAGAAAGCCATCGAGAGAGGCTCCCTCATGGGCTGCTCCATTGATGTAAGTCTGGGGTGTGGGGTGCAGGGTGGGGAGCAGCCAAGATGCAGGAAGCCAGTCATGTGATGTAGAGCAGAGTAGGGCTTTCCTCTGGGACCGGGTGGATGTTTTGTTTTAGGAAGCAGGAACTGGCTCTCAACTTTGAAAATTTCTCAGGGAAGAAGTGTCTCTGGGGATTTTCACCAAAGACAGGGGGCAAAGACATTTCAAGCCCGGGACTTGAGGTAGAAATGGGTCCAGAGGCTTGTGTCAGCATGGGCTTCCTGCAGTCAGTGCTGCTCAGCCCCAGCATGGCCCAATTAAGCTGACCACATACATGGTTCTGGACCAGAGCCCACCATTCCCTAAGACAGCCTCCTAGTCACTGAGCTTTGGGACGTGAGCTTTGTGTTGTCACCTGGGAGAAGCTTGGCCAGCAGGCACCGTCTCAGTGCAGTGGAGTGGTGTGAACCGAGACTGGGGCCAAGGGGAAGGAGATGGTAGACTGGCCAGGCCTTCTGGCCAGGAGACACACCTACCCTGGGGCCAGTTTAGTGCGTAATAGTCTTGGCACTTTCCATCGCTGAGGAAGGGGCGCAAACAGAATTCCTGAATTTCCTTCCTTTCCCCATACTCCAGATGGGTCCAAAAGCATGGGAAGATCAGCTAGCCTTAAGCACCCATAGATGAACATTTTCTTTCTGTATCACTTTTCTCCATCTTGTCTCCATTCACACCGTTTATCTCTCCTCTTTTCCTTGTCTGTCCCCTTCCTTCATTCTGTCTCCTTCCCTTTCTGTCGCCCTCCCTTGTTTGCTCTCGCTCCTTCTCCTGGACTGTCCCTGTCCCCACTGGGCCTCAGGATGGCACAAACATGACCTATGGAACCTCTCCTTCTGGACTGAAAATGGGGGAGTTGATTGCACGGATGGTGAGGAATATGGATAACTCGCAGCTCAGGGACTCAGACCTCCTCCCCAGAGGCTCAGAGGACAGACCGACCCGGGTGTGTACACCTCCAATTGTCGGGACTGACCACCCCTCCGACATGCATGACCGGGGCCTCCTGGTGTTAGACTCCCCTCAACAGACAGTGCCTCGCACACTGACCTCTGCATGGGCCTCCCAAGGGTCTGGGTTGGAATATCTTGCCCTCTCCAAGGCTCCTGAAGAAGGTGGGAGAGACCGGATTTGGAGGGAATGTCTGTGGGAGCTCCTTCCTATCCTGCGGTCCTGGCAGTTTCTCTGATAACAAATTAACAAGTAGAAATACAAGAGAGACTTCACGTATTTTAAAATACTTCTCTTCTTCTAATTCATTCATTTGTTCATTCAACACATATTTATTGAGCTCCTAGTGAGTGCCAGACACTCTTCTAGTAAACAAACAAAATAGTTTTTGTTCACTAGAACAGTCTCTTCCCTCATGGAGCTTATATTCAAGTACTTTCGGAATAATGCATGTTCACTGAAGACTGCTGACTGAGCCGTACAGAAAAGAACAGAGGAAAAATTAACCTACATTCTCTCCCATCTAAAGGTAGTAACTCTTAAGTATTTAGTAAACATCCATCTAGGATTTTTCTTTGCATACAGTTCATCTAAATGTTTATTTTTAAAATCTCATAGTCTATGTACCTCTTTGCGGTTAGGCTTTGTTCAGTTAGCCTTATGTTCTTAATGTGCCAATATGAATTATATTGTTAATGTGTCTCCTAAGACATTTTTTAGTGGCCGCACAGTATGCCAACATACCAATAAGTTATAGTTTATTAACCCCATACCCTATTATTGGAAAATGGGATTGTTTCCCTTTCTTGTATTGGCTATTATTTTTTAATTATTTTTATTAACATATAATGTATTATTTGTTTCAGGGGTACAGGTCTGTGAATCGTCAGGCTTACACACTTCACAGCACTCACCATAGCACATACCTTCCCCAATGTCCATAACCCAGCCATCCTCTCCCTACCCTCCCACTCTCAGCAACCTTCAGTTTGTTTTGTGAGGTTAAGAGTCTCTTATGGTTTGTCTCCCTCCCGATCCCATCTTGAATGCTATTGTGAACATCTTATGAGATACGTCTTTGTGTGTGTCGTGATGATCCTTTGGGACAGACTGCCAGTGGAGGTGTGCATAAGTAATGCCAATGGAGTCGTTTCAGGTGGTTTCCCAGGTCTACACGTGAGGGACGTGTGGATCACCTGCCCTATCCCTTTCTGTTCAGCGTGGTCTGGGTCATGTAAGGACTGAGATGTGGAAGAGGCTAAGTGCCAAAAAGCTCAGGCTCCATCCACATCCCTGAACTTGAAAAGGCTCACGATTTGCACCTCCCAGAGCTCATGTGAAGCCACAGAGAAACGGTCTAGGGCTCCCTGGGCATTGGAGATCCTACCCTCTGCCAAGCATTCTTGGGGCTGCCCCTTGGGGATTTCTGAAAATGGAAGAGCTTCCCCTGCCCCCTTAGGCTGAGTCGTGTCTGAGCAGGACTTGCTTCTGGCCTCTTCCAGATTCCCTCCCTGGATGCTGTGACTCTTGATTTCTTGAGTATCATGTTCTTGGTGGGTCTGGAGGAAGTGAGGGGATATACAGAAAGGAGGTTTGACCTATATGTTTCATCTAACCTCTTTTCTCACTTCCTTTCTCTGCTGGGAAGAGTCAGCTCTGGGTGGGCTCAGGACAGCCTCCATCTGTCCCTGTTTCTTTTTTTGAAGACCCCAAGAGATCCAGAAACGAGGGGCAGGGATCGTCTCACCTACCTCGACATTGTCCCACCCTCACATGGATCTCTGATGGTCAGAACGGACCTTTTTGGGGCAATCGGCTTGAGGGAAACCACTCTTCTGGGCTATGTCTTCTTGACTGTCTAAAAGGGCCAGCAGTGGTCCTCGCGTGGCCGGGAGGCCCCCTTTCAGAGTGTGGAGGAGTCCTTGTCCTCGCAGAACCTGGAAAATTATCTTATGTGCGCTTTGTCTCAGAGGCGACAGAACTTCTGCCACCCAACGTCTGACAGGCTGTCTGGTTTTTGCTCCACAGACGATTGTTCCAGTTCAGTATGAAACAAGAATGGCGTGTGGGCTAGTCAAGGGCCATGCCTACTCGGTCACTGGGCTGGAGGAGGTGAGGCTGGCAGGGCAAGGGGGGCTTGGGAGCCACTTGGTCGCCTCCCGAAGTCAGGACTTAGCTACCTGAGCCCCTTCACCTCTGCAGGGTTGCCTCCTCTCGGGAGTTCTGCTAAAGGTCTGAGTCCAGAGCCTGTGGCTGGAGGGGGCCCCTGGAACTGTCAAGGTGGATCTTGCCACCAGGTGGTGCTCAGGGCATCTTTGCTTTCAGTGCTAAAGATGGCAGTTTTCCCAACATTTCCAGGGAACAAATAGAAATCGCTTTAGTTTTATGGAATTGATTTCACAGGCTCTAGTGTTTCCTGTTCTCTGGGAGGTGAACAGTTACAATATCTTGCTCCTCCTGGCACGTCTGGTTGGAGACAGGAAACTTGATAGGACCACTGCGCACAGCTGGGCCGGCTGTGCCCCGTCCACAGGGATGGGCAGAGACTGGAGGAAGGGGCACTTTTTTCAAATTGGTCCACCTATGGGGGCCATTTGTCTGTAGTTCCTTGGCCAGCAGGGTGTATTTTTTTTTCTAATTCAAACAAAGACACCTAGAGTGCTCGAGTGGCCCCACAATATTCACCATGCCCATTCTCCCCCAAAGCTCATAATGGCCAGGAAAATCACTTCTCAGCAGACGGTCAAGCCCTGACCTCTGCAGACTCAGTCCTAGGGTTCTGACATTCCCTCTGCCATTCCACAGAGTTTCCTTGACCAGGGCAAGGCAGCCCCTGTATAGGATTCTCTCCCTATCCCCACCCTAGCTCTCAGGGCAAGACAGAAAACCTTCTTTCCAGGAAGGCCCAGACCAAGAGAGCTTTTTCTCTTTGTCCAAGGCCCTGTTCAAGGGGGAGAAAGTGAAGCTGGTGCGGCTCCGGAACCCCTGGGGCCAGGTGGAGTGGAACGGCTCGTGGAGTGATGGGTAGGTGAGGGGGGCCCGCAGAGCCTGGGGCCAGGCTTCGCTGGATACCGCACCATGAGAGTACTACAGATGCTTGGTCTAAAACTACCCTCAAAACTCATGATCCGCAGAGGAGAAGAGGGGACATGGGCTCCAGGGAAGGGCCCACAGAGGATCCAGGGGAGCTGGGGATCCAGAGACCCTACAGTTAGCCACTGGCTGGAAAGGAAACTTTCTAGAAAGCGTGGGCTAGGTCCAGTAGAAACAAAGTTTGAAGGCAGGGGTCTGGATTTCCTTTCTGTTTCCTTATCTGTAAAATGGGAACAATGTTACCACTTACGTGGTAAGCTGGAGAGTACCTAGCCAGTGCTAAGATTTCCTCTCCCTCAGTGTCCCCATAAAAAGTACACAGTGCCCCAGAACTAATTATCACCGAGAGGAACGAACTGGGTGTAGGATAAATAACAAACACTGGAAAGTTATACGATGGCTCAAAAACATTTACAGAGCTTCTAGAGGGCACCCTATCACTGGTTCCCAATTGCTTCACTGAGGTGGGGGGCGGGGCAGCCCCTTGAGCTCTTTCATTCCCAAGAGAACATAGCAGGACTCAGTAGCTGCTCCTGTGCTCTTCAGCCCCTGGGCTTACCTCCACCCAGGGCGCCATCATTGCTGGTTCACTCAGGTCTACCCTCACTTAGTGTCACTGAGCACTGGCTGGACAGCAGGCACAGGTCTGGGCACTGAGGCTGGCCCCTGAACAGGCAGCCTCCCCAGAGAGACTGGGATAATCTGCTGACTCTAGTCTTCTTACGGCCTCTTGCAGACACTGACCACGTTCCTTCCCTCAGCAGTGAGACAAATCCTCACTTCTTCTGTGCCAAATAGGTGGCAGGCCCCATGCTACTACCTGGGGACTTAGAAGTGAACAGGGAGAGACAGGCCCTGCCCCTGTGAATGTCAAGTTCCAGTGGGAAGGACAAAAAAACCACTAATAATGAAGATAAAGCTCCTAAAGATAAACCCACCCCTCACCTAGTTTGGGTGGGATAGGAAGAGTAGAAAAAGGTTGTGGGAGAGATTGGCATGGGACCTGGGCTCTCTGGTCTGGGAAGGCCCTCGGTGCCCCATCAGCTGTCCACTGGGACCCTTACTGTGTTCTCCAGCCCCATAGTGTGGTGTCCAACCTTAACCCACATCCTACCAATGCCTCCACATAGGGACTGCTGACAAGTGGGGCCCATCTCTAGGTCACTCAAGGAGACCACCCTCCCTGCTCTGGGTCCCTCCTTCTGCTCTCTGGAACCTCCATTTTCCCTCGAGCTTTCCCTGACCCCAAGCCCTTCCTCAATCCTTTACCTTGCCAAGGACAACCCAGTTTAGCTTTATTCTCCTCAGCATGCCTGAAACACAAATGCACTTCATTCCCTCCCTCCTGAGGAGAGTGTGGAAGACCAGCCAGCCTTTAGAAACACACAGCTAGGCTATTTCCTGGGGTGGTAGGAGAAAGGAAATGTTTACATGCTTGGTCTTTTTCTTAGAACTCAGACAGTTACTTATTAGAGGGCAGGTGCTGGTCTAAAATTTATGCATGCATAATTTAATTCATTGCTCATTGCAGCCCTCTAAGTAGATGATAATACTCATTCCCCTTTTGCAGTTGGGGAAACAGACCCTGAGAGGTTCAGTGACTTTCCCAAGGTTACACAGCTAGTACTGGTAATATTAAATGGAATCCTGGGGGATGCCGGGGTGGCTCAGTCAGTTAAACGTCTGACTCTTGATCTCAGCTCAGGTTTTAATCTCAGAATTGTGAGTTGAAGCCCCATGTTGGGCTCCCTGCCTACTTAAAAAAAAAAAAAAAAACCTAAAACCAAGTGGAATCCAGTCATTCTATGTCCAGAGATCAACTCTTAAAGTGTGAGGAGGGATTTAAAAGCAAAACAAGGGTGCCTGGGTGGCTCAGTGGGTTAAGCCTCTGCCTTCGGCTCAGGTCATGATCTCAGGGTCCTGGGATCGAGTCCCGCATCGGGCTCTCTGCTCAGCAGGGAGCCTGCTTCCCCCTCTCTCTCTGCCTGCCTCTCTGCCTACTTGTGATCTCTCTCTGTGTCAAATAAACAAATAAAATCTTTAAAAAAAAATAAAATAAAATAAAAGCAAAACAAAACAAAACACACCTCAGCCCTCAGAAGGATCAAGCCCTTACAAACCCATTTAAGGTCTTATTCCTGTGGATGGTGGGAAGCCATTATTGGGTTTTACACTGAGGGGATCAGATCAGATTTCCAATTTGATGCTTCATGCTTGCTACAATTTCAGTTTTTTCATATTTCTCTTGCTACTCCTGTCCCAACCTACATCAGGCCTCTCCTTCTTCTTCCTTCCATAATTCCTCCATTTTCCCTCCAGTTGGAAGGACTGGAGCTTTGTGGACAAAGCCGAGAAGGCCCGTCTGCAGCACCAGGTCACTGAGGATGGAGAGTTCTGGTGAGTCCAGAACCCAGAGGGACCCCAAAGGGTAAGGGTTGAGGTAGGGAGCTGATTTCTCAAACTTCAGTGCCCGGAAAGAGGCCATCAGACCGCAGTCCCCAGGAGATCTGGGCCCTATTCTCCTCCAGTCCAAGGCCCAGCAAGGATGGGATTCTGCGAGGAGCCAGCCCAGTCACCGTGGTGACTGAGCCTGGGACCAGGCCAGCATGATGTGGCTCCTGCCTCGCCCGTGCCCCTCTGTGGTGCATGCCGCTCCAGCCACTTGCTCCCTGCCCTTTGTGGAGCTGTCTTCTAGCCAAGGCAGCTCTCCTTTGCTCGCCCAGTGCCACGCTTACCCTCAGTCTGATCATTTCTAAGTGGCCCTCAACTCTCAGCTTAAAGGGAACTTTCTTCGGGATCTCCGTTTTGCTTATTTCATTGTCTGTTCTCCCCTAAACTGTCTTTCTGCTGAGCCCAGCGCAGTGCCTGGGTCCAGTGCAGAGGGACACGGTTCCATTGGAGAACTGAATTGCTGCCAAGCTCTCCCACCAAGGACACAGAAGTCTGAGTCATTACCGGAAGAGATGGTAGTATGGGGTGGAGACATGAGAGTGGATAGTGTTCACCCTAGAGAGGAGAGACAGGGTCCTCTCTGGCGCCATGCCCAAGTTCATCTGAATGGTCTGATCGAGCTAAGCTTGTCCCCGAGTCTTACCTTTCCCAGCCTCCCACACAGGCCTCTCTCTTCCAACCTCTCAGGATGTCCTATGACGATTTCATCTACCATTTCACAAAGCTGGAGATCTGCAACCTCACGGCTGATGCCCTGGAGTCCGACAAGCTACAGACCTGGACGGTGTCTGTGAATGAGGGCCGCTGGGTGAGGGGCTGCTCTGCCGGAGGCTGCCGCAACTTCCCAGGTGGGAGAGGCTCGGGGTGGGGGGGGGAGGGCTCCAGGCAGAACTGAGTCAGTACTAAGTTCTGGGGGTATCTGATCTTACGAGACCCTCCCTGTTTTACCAAGAAGGAAACTGCCATGCCAAGGAGTGTGCAGTAGGGAGCTGGTAACAACTTTTAAGCAGTACACTGTGTCAGAAGGGTGCTGTATTCCTAATGCTGAGGGTTGGAACTGAACACAGAGTTGGCCTCGACTGCAAGGCTGCAAGCCAAAGATGAAGAAAGCTGGAGCAAGTCCCAGTGGGGGATATTGAGGGAAGAGGGCAGATTCAGGGGACAGGATATTGGGTGGAGTCCCTGAAGAGTGACTTCAAGTTTCCCAGTTTGGGGGGGCCCAAGGGAGGATGTCAGTGTCACAGCATAAGACACACAGGAGAAAAAATTGGGCGTGTTGTTAGTTTTACGGTGGAGCTGGCTGCACGCTTGTAGGGAGGGGAGTTGAGCTGGGGACCTGGGGAGTTTGAGGCCCCTGTAGAATAGCCGGGTGAAGACCTGCCGTAGAGAACTGGTTGCACGGATTAGAATGGTTCTTGGTGGTATGACTAGAAGTCAACATGTATCTGTGGAAGGATGGGAAGAAGGGAGAGGAAAGAAGGAAGACAGGAGGGAGAGAGGAAGGAAGGAGGGACGGAGGGAGTCTGGTGGAGATGGGGGCTGGGATCTATATTATCCTTACGCAGGGACAGTTACAAAGTGGATAAGACAGCCCAGGGGGCGCAGAACAGTGGGGTGGGAGAGAGGCCTGAGACCACAACCCAAGGACCAATAGCATTTCAAGGGCAGGTGAGGAAAGGGAAGGCATCAGCAGAGAATGACAATCACAGCTCGGAGAGGGAGGAGGAGCCACGCAGCCAAGCAGGGGGGCTCCATCTGCAGAAAGGTGTGGGCTACCCACTGCTCCCCCTACATCGTTTGACAAATGCCTGAATCACTCCTTCTGTATTTATTGAGCAGCTAGGAGCAGGAGATCAGTGGGACCCCTCTGTCTTACTCCTCTTCCTGCCCGTTCCCTGAGAGGCACATCTGAATGTACATTTCCTTCCTGGGGGGCACAGACACTTTCTGGACCAACCCACAGTACCGTCTGAAGCTCCTGGAGGAAGATGATGACCCCGACGACTCGGAGGTGATCTGCAGCTTCCTGGTGGCCCTGATGCAGAAGAACCGGCGGAAGGACCGGAAACTGGGGGCCAACCTCTTCACTATTGGCTTTGCCATCTACGAGGTGTGCAGTTCCTGACCAGCTTCAGCCCCAGACACGCATACATTCCTCCGAGGGGAGGGTTTGGGGACTTCCCCAGTACTCAGTGTCCCCTCCCAGAACTCCTGGTATCAGGCCCACTTGTGTCAGAATCTCCTAGATATTTGTCACAGGAGGAAAAAACCAGGGATGGAGGAGTGGGGTGGGGCTGGGGCTGGCCGGATCGGTGGTGGGAAATCAGGCTTCTGCATGCATTCCACAGTGGCTGGCGTTCCCTCCCCGCGAGCATTTCATCCCTGTGCAGATGTGAAATCCACAGAATCTGAGCAGCTTCTTTTTCTGTTTTTCCTCAAGGTCCCCAAAGAGGTATAGAAGCGGCAGCAGCCAGCAGTTGTGCACAGCGTTGCCCGGGGGTCCTGTGTCCATCAGTGGCACATCGGGAAGCTTCCTGGTGGGGTTTGAGGGCAGGACTATGATAGGGGAGGGTCTTGCCTGTGTCACGAACTCCAGAGAGGGTGCATCAGGGTGATCTCCCGAATGTCACCGTCACGATGTGCCCTCTCTCCCACTAGAGACCGTCACACACGTGCTTTCAGACATTTATATTCACATCTCACACACACACACACTTGCTCATACTCATACAAATTCGCACTTACAATCAATACACCGTCACACGGACACATTCTGAGGGTGACTGCCCTCTTTGGGATGGAGGAATCGCCTCCCTCAGACCCCAGCCAAGGCCCCTCCTGCCTCCTTGGGGTCCCTCCCCAGCCTGGAGGTGATTTGGAGCTGACCAGCAGCAGTTCCGGTAAGTGGCGGAATGATAGACGTGACCTTCACTTCCGAATCACAACAGAAAAGGAGGAGGAAATGGTGTAGGGAGCTCCAGGGATGTGGAGCTATTCGAGGCCTTGGTCATGACTGTGATCCGGGTGACCGGAGCCGGGAAGAGACCCCTGGAGGGGGACTGCGAGCAGGACAGGGCATCCTCCTCAAGGAGCTCCATCCCTTGGCTCTTCTCTCCGTCAGATGCACGGGAACAAGCAGCATCTGCAGAAGGATTTCTTCCTGTACAACGCCTCCAAGGCCAGGAGCAAGACCTACATCAACATGCGAGAGGTGTCCGAGCGCTTCCGCCTGCCTCCCAGCGAGTACGTCATCGTGCCCTCCACCTATGAGCCCCACCAGGAGGGAGAATTCATCCTCCGGGTCTTCTCCGAAAAGAGGAACCTCTCTGAGTGAGTCAGCCCCCTTTGCCCCACCTGTCCCTAAAAGCCCATGCAGCCCATTTCAGAGATTGGAGGCACGGGGTGGCTGGACCGGTCCCCTCTGGGAGTCCTGGGATATGCTGACCAGGAGACCCCTCTTTCTCTGCTCCTGAGCCACCGGCCACATCTCCATTCAGTCTGTCATCCCACAGGTATTTATTGAGCACCTACTGTGTTGCAGGCACTTTTCTTCTAGGCACTGAGAATAGGGCAGTGAATTAAACAAAGAAATCCTTGCCCTCATGGAGCTTAACATTCTAAGAGGAGACAACAAGGCCTGGGGAAACACATGCACATGTATGTGTTAGAGGGAGATAAGTGATAAGAAGAAAGAAAGAGAGGGTTGCTTGGGTGGCTCAGTCATTAAGTGTCTCCTTTGGGCTCAGGTCATGGTCCCAGGTCATGATCAGATCATGATCCCAGGGTCCTGCATTGGGCTCCCTCCTCAGCAGGATGCCTGCTTCTCCTTCTCCCTTCTTGTGTTCCCTCTCTTGCTGTGTTTCTCTCTGTCAAATAAATAAATAAATAAAATCTTTAAAATAAAAAAAAAAGAAGAAGAAAGAAAGAAAGAGAATAGGGAACAGGGATAGGAGGCATTGGGGGTGATGGAGCTCTTAAGTAAGGTGGCCTGGGGAAGCCAGCACGGCCATATCCTGCATTTTTGGTCACTGCAGATGAGTTCATAAAGCCCAAATCCTCTGAACTCTGCCCCCAAAGAAACACAAGGCATGAGAAGGTAGCTGGGCTTAACTTTGGGACTTTGCTCTAGGCAAAGCCAACAAGAACCCATGTGTGTGCCCTTGGCTGCTGGGGATAGTGCTGACACAGGGCTGGTCCCCATGGTGGGAGACATTAGTCCCTGGGGTTCCTTTGAGGTCAGTCCCGACTTGGCTCTGAGAAGCTGAGTGTCCTGAGCAAATCCTCTCTGTGCTTCCTGCCCACTCCTGGTGACACTGACAATCCCTCCCGTTTGTGTTTCTCACAGGGAAGTTGAAAACACCATCTCTGTGGACCGGCCAGTGGTGAGTGGTTTGGTTCTGATGTGTAAAAAGGCCCCGAGGGTCACCTTCCCTGACCCAGGCAGGGGACAGAAGGGTGGTGGAGGGGAGAGGTGGTATTGGCAGAGGAAGATGGGCATCTGGGGCGTGCAGAGCAATTCTTCTACATTCCTGCAATTTCTGTTTGTCGTGACTAGAGTAACAGACCTCGTGGTGCTGGGGCCATGCAGTCTGCCCAGGGGCTAGGAAGCACAGAAGAGGGTCCTGGAGGGGAGAAGCAATTTGAGCCACCAGAGGTGGGGGGGTCAAGGCCATCCATGGGAAGGGACAACAAGGGCAGCAGCAGTTGGCTTGGATTATAAGGGCCCATCTCAGATACAGAAAATACACACCAGCTCTGGAGTCAGAGTCAAAAGCTGGTTCCTCCACCTATCAGCTGGGTGATTGGGACAAGTTATGTAACCCCTCAGTTCCCTACTTTGTAAAATAGAGATAACAGAGGTGCCTTGCAAGGCTTCTGTGAAGTGGGAATCAGTGAGATCATGTATGTGAAGTGTCTGGCACAGCACGGGCTCCCACACGGTTGTTATTAGTCACGTGCCTTGTATCTTACGAGGTCCTTCTCCCATGCGTTACCTCGCTTGACCCTTGCAAGATTTCTGAGATATAGTAAGGTTATTATTATCGCTGGCATTAAAGTAAGGAAGGAGAGGCTCAGTGGGGTTAAATGGCTCCCTTGGGTTCCCAAAGCTCACAGGTGGCAGGGCTGGAACTGACATCCAGATTCTTGGAGCCCAGACTCAGGCTCTTTCCCTAGTTGTCACATGGAGACCTGCTCCCAGGGTTAGGAATCCCAGAGTTTCAAGCATAGAGTTGGCATATGTGCTGTCTCCTTGTATTAAGGAGTCCTGTGCCAGCCTTGGACCTTTGGGCCCTGGTTTGTGCTCTGCGTGACTTGGGCCAATAAGGGGACAGAAAATGTCCCACAAACTGTCTTCTGGGGAGTCACACTCATGGTTCTAATCCACAGGACCCCAAGATCACAACCTGAGCCGAAGTCAGACACTTAACCCGCTGAGCCACCCAGGCACCCTCTTCTTATCTTTTAAACACTAGTCATTCGAGTAGTGTATTTACCAGGAATTTCAAACTCAGGAGTATAGGGGAGCTGGCGTGCCACCTGACTAGGACAGGAAGGTGGGGGTTTGGATGTCCCCACACAGGCATATTTGCCTGTAGTTCTCAACTAATTCTTAAGCTTCAGTGTTGGAGGGACAACGGGAGTGGTGGTGACCGCGGCATCTGGAAGGTGCAGACAGCAGCTGCTCTCAGCTCCCCAGATTTTTGCTATAGTGGTAGCCAGCACATGAAGCCTGCCACACCTTCTAGTTTTATTTATTTTTTAAAGCCCCAAACCTATATTTCCATATTAAGTCTCTCTCTATGTTAAATATTTGCAACAACAACAACAGAAAAAAAAAAAAACCCAAGAAAACCAAACGCAAACTCTGTAAATCAGACAACATTCGTTTTTAGGCCAATTTAGGTCAGCCACTTCTTTTGGTGTTTTAGTAACTAACTTCAATTAAGAATACAAAACATTAGCCAAAAGATCCCTTTCCTTGGCAGTGTCCAGGATAGGAATGGGCTATAAAAGCAGAGTGGCTGTTGGTGCAGCCGCCAGGCTCTGGACCCAGACACTTCTCACCTCCCTTCAACTCCCAGGCCTCTTTTGGCTCTATGTAGCCCAGATTCCTGGACCCCGGAACCTCACCCCAAGCTGAGGACCAAGTCACAGGGAAGCCAAAAGCCACTGGGTTTTCTGGAGACTTGACTTTCACTTATTCGGCATTTATTGTTTCCTTTCCTTATGCAGAAAAAGAAAAAAACCAAGGTGGGTGTAACAGGGTGAGTGGGTAGACACGGAGTGTGTTTGTGCATGTGTGTGTGTGAACCTGCCTTCCTGGGCCCCCGGTGCGGCTCTGCGAGGGGACCACTATTAGCTAACACTGGCCAAGGGAAGGCTACGTGTCAGGCTCTCTTCCGGTTGCTTCGCATGGGTATACTCAATCCCCACAACAACCCTGTGAGATTGGTACTGTTATTATCCTCACTTTCAGAGGAAGCCAAGATACAGACAGATGAACTGACTTGTCCCAGGCTGCAGAGCCAGCACTGGGATCCAGGCCATCTGGCCCCAGAGTCCTCTGGGCACCACCAGGCCGACCTCTCCAATGAGGGAGGGAGAGGATGGCCAGCCAGTGAAAACAGGTCTCTTGCAAAAACCAAAAGGAGCACCCTTCTTTCTCAGAAGTGGGTTTGGCTCTGCTAAGCAAGACTTGATTCTTGGGGGGAATGGCAATGGTGGTTTCTCATGGTACAGTGAGATAGGTGTGTGAGGGTTTCCATGGAGACAGTCTTGGGATGCCAGCCACCTGCTCTGTAGATGGGACTGTTTCTTCTCCCTCCTTCCTTTCCTCTGCCTGCTCCCCACTCCTCCTATTTTCTTGGCCTGCTGGGGTTGGGGTGGAAGAGTATACCCAGAGAGGCTAAGTCACTGCCGGCGCTCTTGTTCCAGGGGAAGCTCTTGTTCTAAGTCCCCTTCTAGACAAGTGACCTCCCATTCCAAGTGCAGGCTCCTCTAAGCCATGGGAACCAACGGACTCTGTATGCTCTGTCCAGGCAGCAGTGGGGTAGAGGGAAGAGATCTTCACCCTCATAATCCCAGAGGCTGGTTTAATGAGGAATGAGAGCTACCTGGAGAGCTTCCCCTCTTGGGATCTTGGGAGGTTGTGGTAGAGTCACCAGGGCCTCCAAGATCTCCTCCTAAGTATCCTGGTTATAAGCACTCTGCTGTAAGGACACCATTGCTGATGGTGACCATGTGTGCTAAGGGCAGCTCAGGGGCCTCAGAGCAAAGCTGTCATCTGGGACCAGGGGCACTGTTTTCCTTGTGTGGTTTTAGAATTCAAGATTATAGTTGTCGAACAATTCAAACTCCCTCCTACATCCTTGCTCCATTTACCCCATAACCTTCCCATGGTCTCCAGGGTCTACGGTGATGGCTAACTCCTTCTGAATTTTGGGTTGACAACTCTGAGTGCCATCCAGAAATGACTGACCTTTGGGCATCCGCAAGCCCATGAGGTAGTAGCCATAGGCCATCGGACAGGGTTCAGTGTTAGTCTTTATGATGGTTCCTGGAAGGATTCAATGTAGAGGTCCTCTGAGTACTAATGCTGGTGCAGACCAGAGCTGATGTTAATCAAGCACCTACCAGAGATTTGGCACTGTGCCGGGGGTAAAACATACATTGCTTTCTGTCACAACAGTGACAAGGTAGCTGCTATCATCATTCCCTTTCTGTAGATATTTTACACTTATTCACAGAAGTGAAGAAGTTTGCCCAAGGACACACAGCTAGTGAGTGGGGAAACTGGAAGCCATGTCTGTCTGCTCCAGACCCAAGTTTCTTGCTCTCACCAATCTGGTTCAGGCTCCTTACACGCCAAGGCCTGTGTTATCCTGACCCACACTTGGGCCCAGAGATGTGTGCTTTAGCAAGAGTGGCCCATGGCCACCCTATGTCCACAGGTATACATTCCTCCTCCAACTGTGACCCCTGCTTGCTCTAGGATTCCTGCAAGCATCAGTTGCTTGTGCAAGACCCTTGGCTTGAAAGGCAGGGCAAGACAGGGGCTTTGGGGCTTGCTGGGAACCAAAGTTCTGGAAGCTTGTTTCCACAGGTCTGCCCATGGGTGCTGCTCTAGATGCATAGGATGCAAAGGCGGATGGGGATTCAGAAACTGGTCAGAGACTCTGGTTTTCCCATTGCCTTCTGCACTGCAGCCATAAGCTCGGCTGGCTTAGCCTTCTTCTGGCTTCCCCCTTCTTCTGGCATGGCAGCTGCTCTCTACTCTTCTTGTGTCCTCTTCACTTGCATGAGCGTGTCTCGAAAATATCCCTTATATTTATGCAGCATCTTAAATGTTTTGTGGTACAATTTTATATTTGGTATCTCCTGCCCCTTTCCCCCAAGAGCCCTAAGGGAAAGTTCAAGCAGGTTTTGTCATCCATATGTGTGGATGAGTAACCTGAGGCCAGAGAGGATATTTCTTGTGTGTGAGGGCAGGTCTGGACTTCCAGCTCAGCGTTCCGACCTCCCCCCCACTGACAATGCCACTAATCCGAGCCCTCTGTTCAGTCTGTCCTCTGTGGAGTGCTAGAGGTTCCTTGGAGGTGCCCCCCCCCAGCTGCCATGGGTGACGTGGGTGTGCTGAGGGAAAAAAGCTCTACCCTCCTCATCGAGCAGAGCAGTTGGTTTTTAATGACTTCATATACACTGGGCTTCTGGGGAAATTTAATTTGAACAGTATTTCCATTTCAAGAAAAAAGCCTACAAAATATTTGAAAATCACTGCACTAGATCACACTGCTTTGAGCATTCTTAGCACTTTCACGTGTGCTAATGACCTTGTTTACCCCTTAGAGCTCCCACCATCAGGAGCTAAGGAACTGAGGTCCAAGTCCCAGACAGCTTGCTAGTGGCAGGGATGGAGCTTGGACTGAGGTTCAAGAGCTCCCAACTCTGCTCTTCTCTTCACTGGACAAAGCTGCTCCAGGAGGGGGGCTGTGTCCACGTGCCCGCTCAGCCTGTAATCCCTGCTTCCTTCCCGCCCCTTCCCCACTTCCCTCTTCTCTCCAGCCCATCATCTTCGTTTCGGACAGAGCAAACAGCAACAAGGAACTGGGTGTGGACCAGGAATCAGAGGAGGGCAAAGACAAAACGAGCCCTGATAAGCAAGAGAAATCCCCACAGGTTTTTGAGCATGTGGCATGAATGGGGTGGCCAGGACATTCTGGGGTCCTCTGGATTGGAGGGGCTCTGGGGGGGGTCCCTGTAACATCTGGAGGTTTAGATGTATCCCACTGACCTTTCCTCGCATCAAGTTTTCCTAAAATTTGGGGTGATGCTTAGGTGAATGTCTTGGGGGTTGGCAACCATGCCAAGCCAGTCCCCGGCCTGGGAGGGACAGGCTGAGTCTGCCTGCTGGAGCCCCCAGCCCGGACAGTGAAGGAAACGGGAGCCAAAGCCTGAGATGCAACCAGCTTGAGAGGGCCCAGGACAGAGCAACTCCTGTTTCCTGGTATCCTTGAGCTCTTGACAGTGAGAGGATAGAGGACAGTGGCAGAAAAGGGGATGGACCTCAGAAATGGAGGCCTGCAGAGCCCTGGGAAGGGTATTCTATTGAAGTGGGGAGAGGAGGGCGTCTAAAGCTCAGTGGAAGTGAGGCTAAGGGACCAAAGCCCACAGACAAAGCCACGGCCACATCCCCGATGCTGCAGTGTCCCTGCAGTGGAGTAGGGGTCCTCTGAGGACTTCGCCCTGATGACGCAGGTGGCTGGAGGTACCCGGATGGTCTGGTCCCCTCTGTCCTTCTGCGACTCATCTGGTTGAGAAGGTCAAGCTGAAAATGGTGGGGAGGCTCTAGCTGGTGGGGGTGGGAGAGAGGGGCACCGGGGCTGTCCACAGGTCTGCATGGCGCTGTAACCTCTCTGGATAGCGTGTCTGAAAGGAAGGGTCACTGGGGCCTAGAGGAGTCTCACTCCAGCTCCCTAGGCTCGGCTCAGGGAGAAAAGCCTTTGTGCTGTACCCAGCTCCTGCATCCACCTAGGGCTAGGTAGGCACCCTGGCTCCTTCGGCCCTTCGTGGGTCTGCCCATCTCCCGGATCACTGGGAACCAGTTTTCCTTTGTGATTCCACAGCCCCGGCCTGGCAACACTGACCAAGAGAGTGAGGAGCAGCTGCAATTCCGGAACATTTTCAGGCAGATAGCAGGCGATGTGAGTACCACCGGCCCTGACTCCTCTCCTCGACTAACTGCTCAAATGACCGGTTATCTCACTATTGCTCAGGAGGGGTCGTTTGGCTTTTGGTGGAAGCAGGGGCTATGTATGGGTAGCACAGAAGTCCACCAGTCAGGTCCGAGACCACCATCCGCTGGGATGGCTCGGAGGCCTTCCTACCCTGAGCAGTGCAGTCTGGACGCAGAGGGCGCCATGCCTTCCTTGGAAAAGTCCCTGCTTCCCATGACAGCGTGGCAGTGACAAAGACCTTACACACACGGACAGCTGGCTCTTGTTTGGCAAACCACGTGCTCCATCAGGAGCTGTCCTCTAGAACTGTTATTCTCTACTCCCTTCCTCCTCAGGACATGGAGGTCTGTGCAGATGAGCTCAAGAATATCCTTAACACAGTGGTGAACAAACGTGAGTGGCTCACACTGTATGTGGAGGCGGGCAGGCAGGAGCGGGAGGTCCAGTTACCTGAAGAAAGCTCCTCACTCTTCTCCCTACCTCCCAGATAAGGACCTGAAGACACAAGGGTTCACGCTGGAGTCCTGCCGTAGCATGATTGCTCTCATGGATGTATCCTTCCGGCCGCCCTTCCCCACCATGCTTCTCTGTCGTCAGCCCCAGTGCAGCCATGGGGGCCAAGGCAACGGGGGGTGCCCAGTCAGAAAGGCCCAAATCTGTGCCTAAGGGAGGACTTGAGGTCCTAGGTTACTGGTCTGAAGGGGGCTGTTGGATGAGGCACATTGGGCAGGGCATTGGTTTGCATCCAGCCCCTAAATTCTGCCCTCACCTGAGGCCTAGGATTCTGTCTAAGGCCTGGCCCAAGCCAAAATGGTCCTGAGGAGACTGGTCCCCTGGGTTTTAGAGCAGACACAAACTCTTGACTGCAGAGGTGAGGAAGGGAGGGTTAAATACCAGGACAGGGCAATGGGAGGCTACCTGGGGCAGAGCCTTCCTGTGAGGAAGTCGCAGGGACCCCTCCTCCTGATCCAGGGGGATCTCGCTATGCATGCCCTGTAGCCCTGACCTCCTTCCTCCAGACAGACGGCTCTGGGAGGCTGAACTTGAAAGAGTTCCATCACCTCTGGAAGAAGATTAAAGCCTGGCAGGTGAGAAGAGAAGGAAGCATGGGAGTGAAGGAGGGGGGGCCAATTCAGTGTTTTACCCTGTGACCTCTGTCCACAAATTTTCAATTGCCAGAAAATTTTCAAACACTACGACACAGACCATTCTGGTACCATCAACAGCTATGAGATGCGAAACGCAGTCAATGATGCAGGTGCTGGGGAAAGCAGTGGCTGGCGGGGGCAGGGACGAGGGCTGGTGGAACCAGAGGATTGGAGGGTGGGAGACAGAGGAAGGAGTGTTTCTGGGTGACAGAGGGTGGCTGTGAGGCAGGGAACAGTACAGAATGCAGGCAAGGACTCAGACTACTTCCTCCTCCCCCACCCCGTCCTCCACAGGCTTCCACCTCAACAGCCAGCTCTACGACATCATTACCATGCGCTATGCAGACAAGCACATGAACATCGACTTCGACAGCTTCATCTGCTGCTTCGTCAGGCTGGAGGGCATGTTCAGTAAGTGGGGGGCCGCCTTTTCCCGCTCTGGGGCCGGACGGCTGCAGCGGTAGGAATCTCGGCCTGACCACTTTCCAGTTTCCTCTCTCCAAGCTGAACAAAGGCAAAGGCCCACTTTAAGCTCAGAACGGGCTGGTGAAGGGAGGGTGATTGTGGATACCCTGCCTGTCACGGTTTTGTGCCACAGGACACCACTTAGTACACAGTCCTCTGAAGAAAAGTCACAACAGTGGAGGGGAAGTGAGTCTAACTCGCCTCTAGCCTGTGCGTTCTTCCCACAGGAGCTTTTAATGCATTTGACAAGGATGGAGATGGTATCATCAAACTCAACGTTCTAGAGGTAAAGCGTAATAGAAGCAGTAGATTTACCCTGTCCTTAAAATTCTAGGTGGGAAGCCAGTGAGGCCGACTGGGGCCTGTGTGCTCCTCACTTCCAAATGCTGGGGGAGGGATGGGCTAGGAAAGGAACAGAAAGGCAAGCTCAAAGGGAATGGGTACTGGGGGGGAGGCTCAGATCCTAAAGGGCTTTTTTGCTGGAAAACATACCTTCCTAGTAGAGAAAGTGGAGCAGGCCCTAACCCGGTTCTTAGAAAATCTTCCCGGCACTGGGCATGCTGGGACTGTCCCTTTCCCGCCTCCCCCATCAGACCCTTAGGGTTGGGCTCGCTTTCCTTGGTTGCACTCTGATCTTGGGACTTAACTCTTTCAGTGGCTGCAGCTTACCATGTATGCCTGAACCGAGCTGGCCTCGTCCGAGGCTGTACAGATCACTCAGGATTGCCATTTCATCCAATATATCCAGAGCCACTTACCTCAAAGGACACAGTAGCTGTGCCCCGTCTTGCTCCCCAGCAAGCCTCCAGGTGCCTCATCTGTCTTATTCCTCCTCTACTTCGCTCCCCACTCGGCCTCAGGGCATCTGTCCATCTGTCACACCCACATCGACCCTTCAGTTAAGGAATGAGAGAGCACAATTTTGTCCCTTCGCCACATACATGGAGCCAAGTGTCTGTCTGCCTCAGCTCGTGGGAGCCCAGCTGAGAGGTTTGCTCAGGATCTGAGTGGCCTCAGCTGTGAAGCAAATGCTCTCCTTAGCTTGCCCTAGGTTGTTCACAGAAGCATCCGGCAGTGGCCCTCCACGCTTCCTGTGCTAGCCTTCTCCATCGCCTTCAAGTTCTCCCATCCATGGGACAGTAACCCAACTAGCACTTGGTTCTGTCTCGCTGTTCCAGGAGGGGCCTGCCCCAGCATAAACGAGCTCAGTGGAAGAAGGCTGGGTACTTTGGGCTGTCTGACCCATAAGTTCGGCTGCATTCTGAAAAAAGAGTTGATCTAAATAAAGGCATGTGTATGGCTGGTTCAGCTGTGTTTTGTCTTCTCACATTTAGAGTATGAGCCAGAGCAGGGCAGAGTAGCTTCCAGTGTTACACTCACACTGTCAGGTGGAGAGCCCAAGTTTCAGAAGACAACAAAAGACACCTATGCACACACAAACAGAACCTGGACCCCCTGGTAACCGTGTCAATTGGTATTTCTTGAACATGGGAATCACTCCAGTACTTCTCAAGATCGACAAGGCAAGGAAAGGGAAGAGCTGTTGGTGTACAGAGTATCAAGAATAAATGGGTCGCCCTGTCACCGGAGGGGCCAGTCACCTGAGTGTAATGGAACAGAGATGTATGCGTGGGTTTTGTCTCTGAGAAGTGTCAGGTATATGACACTGTGATTTGCCATCTGTATACACTATAATCACCCAAAAGTCTGCTTACTATCCATCACCCTACTGGCGACCCCCTTTCATGCCTATCACCCACCCACCCCCTGCCCTCCAAACCCCTCCCCCTCTGGTAACCACTGATGGGTTTCCTGTATCTTGAGTTTTGTTTTAGATTCCACGTAGGAGGAAAACCGTACAGTATTTGTCTTTGTCCTTCTGAGTTATTTCACTTTGCTTAATACCCTCAAGGTCCAGCTGTGCTGTTGCCAATAGCAAGATTTTATTCTTTTTTTATGGCTCAGCAGTACGCCATACATATACGCCATAGTTTCTTTATTCATGGCTCCACTGATGGGCACTTAGGTTATTTGCATATTTTGGTTATTGCAAAGAATGCTGCAGTTAACATGGGGTGTATATATCTTTTCAAATTAGTGTTTTGGTATCCTTCAAATAAATACTCTGTAGTTCCACAGGTGGATCACACGGTCATTCTTATTTTTTGAGCAATCTCCATACTGTTCTTCATAGTGGCTGTGCTGACTTCTAGCCCACCAGTGTCTGATGGTCCCCTTTCCTCTACATCCTTACTGACACTTGCTACTTCTTATCTTTTTGATAATAGCCATTCTGACAGATGTGAGGTGATAACTCACTGTGGTTTTCATTCACATTTCCCCAATAATTAATGATGTTGAATATCTTTTCACATGCCTCCTGGCCATCTGAATGTCTTCTTTGGAGAAATGTCTATTTCTCTCCATTTTTTTTTAATTTTTTAAAAAAATTTATTTATTTGTTAGAGAGAGAGAGAGCGAGCACAGGCAGACAGAGTGGTAGGCAGAGGCAGAGGGAGAAGCAGGCTCCCTGCCGAGCAAGGAGCCCGATGTGGGACTCGATCCCAGGACGCTGGGATCATGACCCGAGCTGAAGGCAGCTGCTTAACCAACTGAGCCACCCAGGCGTCCCATTTTTCTCTCCATTTTTTAATAGGTTTTGTTGTTGTTGTTGAGTTCTTCATATATTTTAGATATGAACCCCTTATCAAATGTATTGTTTCCAATTGTGTTCTCCCATTTTAGTAGATTACCTTTTCTTTTAAAGATTTTATTTATTTATTTGATAGACAGAGATCACAAGTAGGCAGAGAGGCAGGCAGAGAAGGGTGGGGTGGGAAGCAGGCTCCCTGCTGAGCAGAGAGCCCGATGTGGAGCTCCATCCCAGGATCCTGGGATCATGACCTGAACCAAAGGCAGAGGCTTTAACCCACTGAGCCACCCAGGCGCCCCTATCTTTTCGTTTTGATGATGGTTTCCTTTGCTGTGCAGAAACCCTTTAACTTATTGGGTCCTACTTATTTTTGCTTTTGTTTCTGTTGCCTTTGGAGTCTGATCACAAAAACAATGTGAAGACTGATGTCATGGAGCTTACCACCTATGTTGTCTTCTAGGAATTTTATGGTTTCAGGTCTCACATTCAAGCCTTTAATCCGTTTCGAGTAAATTTTTATGTTTGGCATAAGATAATGGTCTAGTTTCATTCTTTTGCATGTGGCTGATCAGTTTTTCCAACACTGTGTATCTGAGTGTCCCTTCTCATTGTATGTTGTTTCTTTGCCAGAAATTAATTGTCCATCTAAGTGTAGGTTTATTTCTGGGTTCCCAGTTCTGTTCCATTGACCGGGGTGTGTTTTTATGCCAGTATCATTCTGTTTTGATTTCTATAGCTTTGTAGAACAGTTTGGAACCAAGGAGTAACCAGCTTGGCTCTTCTTTGTTAAGATTGCTTTGGGTTTTGGGGCTCTCTTGTGCTTCTACAAAAATTTCAGGATTGTCTGTTCTATTTCTGTGAAATATGTCATTGGGGTTTTGACAGGGATTGCACTGAAATCTGTAGATCACTTTGGGTAATACGAGCACTGTAACAATATTAATCTTCCAATCCATGAGCACTGAATATCTTTCCATTTATTTGTGTCTTCTTCAATTTCTTTCATTAGTTTTATAGTTTCCAGTGTATGCGTTTTTTACCTCCTTGGTTATATTTATTCTTGGGCACTTTATTCTTCATGATACAGTTGTAAATGGGATTGTTTTCTGGATTTCTTTTTGATAGTTCATTATCAGTGTTTAGCAGTGCAACGTATTTTTATATATTGATTTTGTATCCTGAAACTTTATTGAATTCCTTTTATTCTAAGTTTTCTTGTGGGGTCTTTGGGGTTTTCTATATATATATCATATCATCTGCAAATAGTGACAGTTTTACTTCTTCCTTTCCAATCTGGGTGACTTTTATATCTTTTTCTTGCCAATTGCTTTGGTTAGGACTTCTAATGCCTATGTTGAATAAGTGGTGAAAGTGGGCATCCTTGTCTCATTCCTGATCTTAGAGAAAAAGCTTGTAGCTTTTCCCCATTGACTATGTTGTTAGCTGTGGGCTCGTCATATATGGCTTATTATGTTGAGGTATGTTCCCTCTATACCCACCACTTTTGAGATTCTTTATCACAAATGGGTGTTGAATTATGTCAAAGATGTTTTCTCCATTTATGGAGATGATCATGTTTTTATCATTCTTTTTGTTAATATAGTTAATTATATTTATCTACAAATGTTGAACCATCCTTATATCAGTGGAGTAAATCCCATTTGATCACAGGGTATGAACCTTTTCATGCATTGTTTAATTTGACTTGCTAGTATTTTGTTGAGGATTTTTGAATGTATATTCATCAGGAATATTGCCTTGTAATTTTCTAGTGTCATCCTTGTCTGGTTTTGGTATTAGGGTCATGATGGACTTGTAAAATGAGTTTGGGAATGTTCCCTCCTCTTCCGTGTTTTGGGAAGAATTTGATAAGAACTGGTATTAATTTTTCCTTGAATGTCTGGGAGAACTCACCAGTGAAGCTGTCTGGTCCTGGGCTTTTGTTTGTTGGGAGGTTTTTGATTATTGATTGAGTTTCCTTAAGAGCAATCAGTCTGTTCAGATTTTCTATTTCCTCTTGTTTCAGCATTGGTATGTTTTTTGTTTCTAGAAATTTATCTTTTCCAGGTCACCGAATTTGTTGGTGTATAATTGTTCATAGTAGTCTCTTACGACTCTCCATATTTTTGTGGTATCGGTATCATGTCTCCTCTTTCATTTCTGATTTTTTTTTAAGATTTTATTTATTTATTTGACAGACAGAGATCACAAGTAGGCAGACAGGCACGCAGAGAGAGAGAAGGAAGCAGGCTCCCTGCAGAGCAGAGAGCCCGATGTGGGACTCGATCCCAGGACCCTGAGATCATGACCCAAGCCAAAGGCAGACGCCCAACCAACTGAGCCACCCAGGCGCCCCTCATTTCTGATTTTGAGTCCTCATTTTTTCTTGGTGAGTCTAGCTAAAGGTTTGTCGGTTTTATCTTATCAAAGAAGCGGCCCTTAGTCATTTATCTTTCTCCTATCTTGGTAGTCTCTATTTTTTATATAAATATATTTGTATTCTTCCTTCTACTTTTTGGGCTTCATTCCTTCCTTTTTTTTTAAAGACCAAGCATGCACATGAGGAGAGGAAGAAGAAAGGGAGAGAATCTTAAGCAGGCTCTACACCCAGCACAGAGCCTGACTTGGGGCTCAATCTCACAACCCTAAAACCATGACCTGAGCTAAAATCTAGAGTTCACCGCTTAACCAACTGGCCACCCAGGGACCCATTTCTTCTTCTTCTTCTTTTTAGTTATTTTAGCTGTAACATTAGACTATGTGAGATTTTTATCTTTTCTTGAAGTGGGCCTGTGCAGTATCCCATAGATTTGGTATCTCATATTTCTGTTCTCATTTGTCTCTAGTTATTTTTTTATATCTCCTTTGATTTCTTCAATGACTTATTGACTGTTCAGTGGCATGTTGTTTAATTTCCATATTTTTGTGGTTTTTCCTGTTTTCTTATTATAACTGATTTCTAGGCTCATACCATTGTAGTTGGAAAAGATGCTTGATATGACTTCAACATTGAATTTATTGAAAATTGTTTTGCGGCCCAGCCCATCTATGCTGGAAATTGTTCCACATGCACTTGATAAGAATATGTATTCTGTTGCTTGAATGGAATGTTCTGTACCTATCTACTGAGTCCATCTGGTTGTGGCATGACTGTTGCAAAGGGGGGAGGGTGGACATGGAACATGCCCAGCCCAGATGCAATATACTCACTTGGTCCAGTTGTGGTGTGGCTGCTTGCATAGGTTCAGCAGAACAAGAAGGATGCTTACCAGTGCTGGCAGGCTAAAGGGAGGGCCCCAAACATGGTGCCCACCAGCTCTGTTACCAGCTAGTTAGAATGAGATTGCAAAAATGGCACCAGCCAGTGCTTCCGTTCCCAGAGAAAGTCACCACAGTTGAGAAGTGTCCTGAAGCCACATTAGGATTAGCAAATGGGTCTCTCCCTTAGTTATAGTCTAGGTACTTTTCAAATGATTTTTGCAGTGGATTTCAGGATGAGTGGACAGGCGTGTGAGCCCTTTACAAGCAGGTTCTTTGTTCTCTCAGTTCTATGGTTCCCCTGAACTTAATCCTTGTCGATTTTCAAAACCATGTATTTTGGGAGCTTGTCTTTCTAGTTCCAGACACAAGGGTCTGGATGCCTGAAGTGCGGGCATATCCACTTCACTCTTCGATAAAAAGCTCTGTATTTATGGGATCCCTTCCTGATAGTGGGTCATCGTACCTCAGGTAGGATTCGGAGGGAGAATGAGTCTCTGCCTCTCCTACCTGTCTCAATGCATCTCTTTTATCTTTTGTTGTGGAAGTGCTGTTCCCAGGTCATCTGCAGAGAAAAATTATTCCTTATATAGCTGTAAATTTGTTTTCTGTGGGAGGAGGTGAATTCAAGCTCTTCCTACATAGCCATCTTAAACCCCAAAGATGTAGTTTTAATCCTAGCTCCTTCACTAACTAATTAACTGTCTCATGACCTTGGACAAATCCTTAAATGTAGCTGTTCGCCAAACTTATCTGGACCACGGTGTGTGGTATATCTATAGCCATCTTGTGCCTTCCACCCAATCTCCTTCTTGCTGTCTATCACAACATGGAGAAAAAAGGGTTGGCTATTAATACGCAGATAAGGTAGCAAAAGTAAACAATTAGTAAAAGTACTTTATTTTCCTCTTGAATTTGCTTTATATCTTGCTTTACAAAGTTATGAAGTTCACAGCTTTATACCAAAATGTAAGAAGACTAAGCTATTTGCTTATAAACATTTTTGCAGTCAAATGTCATCTGATTTCATTCTTCTAATCCATATTCAATATATAAAAAAATTCAGATACCAAGGGTACCGGAGCAGCTCTAGGGCATATATATCTTTCAAGCAGGAGAAAAGCTCTTCAACAGCCTTTCCTCCTTGACTTCCTCCCCCACCAATTCAACTGGGCTACTACCTTGAACTGTAAAGCAAATCTAGGAAACTTTAGTTGCCATGTGATCCAGCAGGGCCATATACTTGGGGCCTGGAGGTGACGTTAGAGATTATTGTCTAATATACCAGAATTTCATATCCACTTACACATGGAACTCAGTATAGTCCAAATCACCTCCACCATAGCTTCTACCCTATCAGTCACTCTGAAATCCTGATCATGATGATTTGGGGCAGGGATGAAATCACAGTTTTTCCAATGTGGCAGGCATGGCCTTCGTAACAGTTCTAGGAGCTCTCCTTTTGGTAGCAGAAACAAAATTTGTAAGTCAGCGTATACAAACTACAGTTGTTTGCACAAACCAGAGGGTATGTGCTGTTTAAATCCCACTTCACGATATACTGTGATCTCCCCTCCAGTGAATTCTCTTCCATAAAATATATCATGCCATTCCACTAAGTGTTGTACACCTACTCCCACCACACCATCCACATACCTAGTCACTAAAGGTGTCTACTATATTATCTACCCCAAAACCAAAACAAAAAAGCCCCTTTGTTAGGCAAATGATCACTTAAACAGCAATGATATTGCCTATACATTATAGGTAAGTCAGGAGCTAAACACTCAACTGCTAACTTCTGAGGCAGGAAAACAGTTTCCCCCACAAAAGCAGGAGTGTAGTAGCAATGGCATTCCCTCAAATTCAAGTAACATCAGGTGGAGATAATTCTTTGCTCTTATGTGTTTAACTGCTTTATCACTCAGCAGAGGAGTGTGTTAAAACACATTCTGAACCTGATTAAAAACTTTAGGAAAAAACTTGAAGTGACTGATAGTTTGCCGTAAACTGTCATTAAAACACTAGCATATGCACACCAAAGGACAGATACTATGGTTTTCTTGGCTTCCAGCCATTAGAAGTAGGCACAGGCAACTAAGGATAACATTCTCATAATGGCCTCCAACCCCTTATAAGAAATGAGGTGGGTTTTATCGGTCATGGAACATTTCCCTTCCTTCATTAAGTACTAAACACCAAGTCAACACAAAAACCTGAGCCACAGCTCTTCTCTAAGGGAAGACGGAAGGCTAGAATCAGTTAAGACATTGTAAAAGACAGAAAGCAGCCTAAGTTCTGCGTAACTTTCAAGACTCTTAAAAGCAATAACATAACCATAAGCAGCCAAGATGCTTATGGTGCCTTTATTTCTAAATCGACAGCTAGAACCGTGCATTTAGGATAACACACCAACCTGGGGTTAAAAGAATTTTACAAATTCTTGAAAGAAAGACGGTATTACCATGGCTTAAAAAAAAAAAAAAAGTTTGTGAAATGAGGAAAAGTATTACAAGTATAGGTGCCCACACCCATACATACATACAAGGAACAGTCACAGCTGCACACACAAAGGCAGAAAGACTGTGCACAATTCTACCAAAATTAAACCCAAATCGGTTGTTACTGATTCTATCAGTCTGCTCATACCTTCAAACATTCCCCACGATTGCCCAACACCTCACATAATCCCTTCCTGCTGTACCAAAGCTTCACCACTCTCCTCTTTTCAGACATGTTCTCGGGCAGGGCAGAAGGGCACCATGCAACAGAGCGTGGAAGACTTTCATAGCACAATGCCCAGTCACCATGGAACACGGCTTCATCACGGACCCGAATAAAACACCAGGTTTAGTAATAAATTCCAATATGCCTTCCTGGGAAATCACCCTTCCCAAACCCACACGACAGCCTGACTGCTCTGGTCATCCTTATAAGAAATGGGGAGGAGAGGTAAGAAAGCTTCTGAATCTCATACAGAAACAGCACAGATACATTTTATGCAAGAGAATCTTCGCTCTGTTCTCTCTCAAGTATCATGCAACTATCAATAGTGTGGTCAAAAAAAAAAAAAGTTTTCCTGTTCTTAAGGATAGAAGGAAATAGTCTGTGGGGCCATTCATTATTTGGTAGTACCTCCTAGATTAGTTCTTTGTTTATGGTTCCAGTAAGAACTGCTAGAGCCTTTCCTGGAAAAAAAACACATACTTAGTCTTGCATCCACTATTATACCCTCCTGAAATCCATCCATGAAGCTGGGTGAAGTCCCCAGCCCCAGAGCCCAAGTGAAGAGCTGTGAGTAGATGTGTGCACACAAATGGGTGAAAAAACCTGTGTGCTCTGCAATCCCAGAAAACAGTATGCACCACATCCCCAAGTCTCATATGTGGCACTGGGCTCTTCTCCCTTCTTCTAGCTCTCTGGAGACTCTCTCATAGTTTTGAGAATCCAGAAACAAAAGGCTAGAAAGCAACACTTCTACAGCTTCTCTCAAGAGTCCAGAGAAATTCCAAAAACAAAGCAGTCTCACTAGGCTGTGTTAACTTGGTTGCTCTCAGTGGAAAATTGGAGTCTTTACCTTCCTCATACTCTACTCTTCTTTGCCAGCTAGAAGGGAGGTGAAGACAAGACTCCAGTTTCAGAAATCAGTTTCTAAGAAGCCTGCTTGAGATCCTAAAGACTGTATGCAGATGCTTTATCTTAACTCCCCCATCTTGGGTGCTGCAGGTGGGGGATAAGCACCCTGGGAGCCTAGAGGAAGTATGTGATGGTTGCCAAGAGTCTAGGCACAGCCAGAGAGCGGAACGGAGAGGGTTTGGCAATGGAGCAAACTAAGGGGTTTCACACCCCCAACAGGCCTAGAGAGTCAGAAACTGGAAAGGGAAATAAAGGCTACACTCCAGTTCAAACAGCCTGACAATACTTAGACCGTGTGCGCCCGGGGCCTAACAGCAACATTGCAAGGTAGATGTTAGGTCTGTGTACTGTCCTGAACTGAGCATTCCCAGCCAAATGTGCATAGATGTCTGATAGGAAATGCTATCAGTGAGGACCTGTCATTATGTGATTTGCTGAATTTCTAAAATATAATCAGCAGAGCAGTCCCCCTAGCTGTTGAAAATCTACTGTGTGTCCCTTTGGCATATAAAGCCAGCTCTGTCCATCTACAAGGCAAGAGAATAGTGAAACACACTGCACATAATTGTTAAGAAAGGAAACTAGTTGCTTCTAATTTAAATACCCAGTTATTAGAACTAAAAAAATTAAAAGTGATCCTAAAAATCTAGCATTTGCACAAACTTGTACGTAAAAGCTGGACTACGGTTTAAACCATCATAAGAACATAAACTAAAAATCACAAACTAAAAACAATAAAAAAAATAGATATGATTAGGGTCAGACTGGGTAGTGAATTAAGATCTGTATCTTTAATCAACATCTGGAAAATACTAGTAGCACAGATTACTACGTTCCATGCTGTCCCAGAGAAGTATGGTTCCTTAAAATCTGTTTAAATTTGACAAACCTCCAGTAAGAACTTAAAGTGTACCTATCATCCCATAGAGCTGCCCAGACTTACGCTAGTGGTAAGCCTGGCTAGTAACCATTTTCTCCTTCCCTGCTTCTCTGGGGAAGGGAAGACTGTGGCCTCTGAGAAGGGCCAATGTAAAATTAGTTCAAATGATAACTTCCCAACATGGGAGGCAAAAAACTTCAAGAATCAATTTTGCTGTCGTCCTCAGCATGTCTTTCAATGTGTCCCGCAGCGTCCTAGGAATAAAGGGGAAAGGGCCCGTGAGAGAAAAGCTGGTAGTAAGACAAGAGAAAATTCAAGCCAAGGAGAGCTTTCCGGGTACATTCTAAGATCCATACATGGAAGGCAATTTATATGAAACTGTGCACTTAGAGATGAGTTCTTATCTCACACAAAAATATTGTAATAATCCTCCAGGTGCAGTTATTAGATCTGAAACATTTAAAAACATTCTCTTAAGGCTCTTTCTCAAAAACTACCTAATTCATCATTTGAAACCTCATTAAGCTATTCCCCAAATCTCTGAATAATAATAAAAAGGAAAATCCCTAAACTCTATTTATTGCAATTCTGAACATTCTAATAAGGCCTAAAAGGTCTGCCTGCTCTGAGGAGTCCAATGACCCGAGGTTGGCCTCTGGTCCCTCTCACGTACCTGTTTGGATCCTTTCCTTGCAGTGAAGAAAGCATCACAGTTCTTCCAGCGACATTTCAGAGTTTGAAAGTTTGGATTTGTATGGTCAGTGAGCAAATGTTGTTTCAAATGATCCACAACACCAAATATCAGAGAGCAGCCATGCCACTAGGGAGAAAGGCAATGAAAGGGTAAGGGGAAAGTGTATAGGAACCATGCAATCGCAATTAGAGCAGTCCTCGCTTGTATCCTGTACAGACTGCAGAAGCAAAAAGCAAGCCCCTTATTCTTTATTCTTGGCTAGAAAATGTAACAAAGCTGGAGGCATCCACATCAATCACCAATATTCTGAGGAATATTCTTTCCAGTCTTGCAAAGACTGGAGTCTCAACACTTTGCTCTACTGAGAAGGCGAGGCACCCAGATAGCCACATTGTTAGAGGAAAAGGTTAGCATATATTGACGGACACGTTACCATAAAATTCAGTTTAAGCCACGTTTATTTTTTATCTTGCCATCATAAAATGAGTTCCTTAGTCCATTTATTTAAAAAAGGGGGGTGCTGGGTGGCTCAATCCGTTCAGCATCTGACTCTTGATTTCGGCTCAGGTCAATTTCAGGATTGTGAGATGGAGCCCTGAGTCAGGCTCCATGCTCAGTCAGGAGTCTGCTTGAGATTCTCTCTCTCCTCCCCACCCTCACCTCTCCCTCACTGCTTGCTTTCTACATAAATAAATAAAATCTTTTAAAAAAAAAAAGGGTAAGAGCTCTCTATAATACTGAAGGGGCTGTGTTTCACAATTCTGAGAACTGCTGACTCGTAACTTGAAAATAAATATGTCTGACAAAGAAAACTACACCCTAGAAGCCTGACTTTACAGAGAATCTTTATCACTTGAATCACAATCTTTTTTTTTCTTTTTAAAGATTTTATTTATTTATTTATTCGTTTATTTATTTATTTAGCATGCAAGTGGGGAGAGGGAGAGAGGAGAGGCAGAGGGAAAGAATCTCAAGCCGACTCCCCACTGAGCATGGTGTCCAACTTGGGGCTCAATCTCATGACCCCGACATCATGATCTGAGCTGAAACCAGGAGCTGGATGCTTAACCAAAAGATCCACCCAGGCGCCCCTCTTTTTTAAAATTCCTACTCCACTAAAAATGTGGCTCAATTCTCAATTTCACTTGTTAGTCAGAAAGCATCAAGACTCTTTGTCTTGGTTTTTTCCCCTCCAGGCTTGCTTGTCTTAAACCCTACAATTGTAACAGGTTCATTTCTATAAAATAATGCAAATTTGAGTTTTTCCTGTAGCACTATTCCATCCCCTCCAGCCTTAAAACCAGATGGTATTTTCTCCATTTCTCTAGGTGAATTAACCCTTTGTATTCTAGATCCTGTTGTACTATATTTTGTGTCCTTCACTGAGAAAACCAAAAAGCAAACCAAACCACGAATACATGAGTATAAGACAGCGGGCAGGTCATAAAAATAAGCACTTCCATGTTTTATTTCACATACAGTTGGCCCTTGAACAACATGGTCTCAAAATGCGCGGGTCCACTTACATGTGAACTTTTTTCAATAAATATAGTACAGTACTGTAAATGTATCTTCATTCCCTTATGATTTTATTTACTTATTTAAGTAAGCTCCATGCCCAACATGGAACTCAAACTCATGACCCTGTGATCAAATCACATGTTCTACCAATGGAACCAGCCAGGCACCACTTCTTAGATCTTAGTAACATCTTCTTTCCTCTAGCTTACCATATTGTGAGGAAACAGTATATAGGACATTTAACATACAAAATATGTGTTATCGGTAAGGCTTCTGATCAAGGGTAGGCTATTAGCAGGTAAGCTTTTAGGGAGTCAAAAGTTATATGTGGATTTTCAACTGCACAGGGTTTCGTACCCCTAAGCCCCTGCACTGTTCAAGGGTCAACTGTACTTCTGTAACAATTGATATTTTTGTAAAAATGTATTGATTTATAATAAAACAAGCAAAAATCACCAGAGAGATGATCTCTGAGGGGATAATATGTAGACATACTTTATATCTAATCTTAGATTATTCATGAAAGAAGTATGGAAACATTTTATGTATAGCTTAAAAAATAAGTTTCCTTGGGGCATCTGGGTGGCGTAGTTGGTTAAGCATCCAACTCTTGGTTTCAGCTCAGGTTGTGATCTCAGGGTGGTGAGATCAAGCCACATGTCAAGCTACATGCTCAGTGTGGAGTCTGATTCTCTCTTCCTCACCCTCTCCCCTTCCCATTCATGCTCACGCTCTCTCTCTCCCTCCCTCTAAAATAAATAAATCTTTTTTAAAAATAAAAAATAAAACAATAAAAATAAGCTTCCTTGCCCTCTCGTGGGAGGCAAAAAGTTGATGCTCAAATATAAAAATGCTTAGTTGATGCTAATGAAGATCTATAAATTAGATCTTAAGCAACTCGTAAGTCTGGCTAGGAGAACAGTTTCACTCCTTACCCAACAACGGTAATTCTGCATCAGATTCAGCCTCACAGCTTGAATACTGCCATCGTAGCAGCCAGTATAAATCTGGAAAAAGTGGTTTCTCGTATTAGACCAAAACAAAACACAAAAAAATCAATGACTAAACATCCTCAAAATATGTGTCAAAAGCTCTTTGTGCCAGCTGTAAGAAAACACAAACCAAAACCAAAGCCAGCCCTGAGTCCTACCACAGCTATGTATGTTCTAGCACGGATACTATGAAGCTCCGCTTCTTAGGGAGCCACTCCTGAGAGCCGGGCTGAGAGCAGCAGTGCAGGGCTGGAGGCCCCCAGGCCCCCGGGCCCCCGGGCCCCCGAGCACGGCACGCTACACTACGCATTACACGGGAGCCAGCTGCGTTCCATCGCAACAAGGGGTGCTACTGCTCAGAATCTGAAAAACATCCACTCTCCTTCAAACCCGTAATTTAAAAATAAAATAAATCGAGGCTTAGGAGGGTTGAGTGAATTAGCTTCTACTTTTAGGACTGCTTTCGCTTCGCCATACTGGCCAGGTCTCCTGACTCCATTCCAACGTTCTGTTCAGATCGTAATGGCTCTGGAAAAAGCACCACTCAATTTTTAGGGGGCAGGTCTTAAACTTATTTTCTCTTTCATGGGGGTATCAGATTTTTATTGTAATTATTTTCACTTATCAATATAGCAAAGAGAATATTCAACAATATCACTGGGTTACTTGTTGTTACTTGTTGATACTACACCAAAAGATAAAGGATTCAACAATGAAGCGTATCAGAAACAGATATCATCTTTGGGAGTGATAGAGTTTGTAGTTTTTAGTGAACATATTCTAAAGCAATATGTGACATGGCCAATAATACTCACCATACTTTTATGGATGGTCATACACATAATCATGTCTTTGTGTCCTCCATAAACTTGCAGTCGATCATGGGACTTAGGTGGAGGAACAAAACAGAAAGAGAATTAAGGTTATTCATACTCTGTGTTTAATAAGCATAATCCCCGGAGGCCTCTGACAGGATTAAAACCATACCCGAGGCACTATGGTGAGGCATCGGGAGCATTTTCACAGAAATGTAATCTGATGACCATCTTTCTAGTAAGTCCTCAGAGGAGGTACTGGCCATTGGAAATGAGAGAACTAATTTCTGTGTCGTGTCAAAGTCTCCAACCTGAAACTGCACACAGGGAGCACTAGGCAGGCTTTAGAGACTACCGCTGCAGCCTGTAACCCTCCGGTATGGATCTGAGCCTCACCACAAGCCTCGGAGTATTTTTCTGAAAGTATAGTCCACGGACCATCTACTTCATTATCTAGAGGTCTTCTGAAAAATGCAAATTTCTGGGCCCAACCCCAACCTTACTAGTTTAAAAAAAAAAATTAACACCAAACCCAGGCAGATATTCTCCCCAAATTGTTGAAGCAAAAGAGTGGATCTAAATTCTACCTGTAATTCATAGACACGAACAAATTTATCCAGGCAAGCAGTCACCATCACTTTTCCTAGGATATTCACCACAGTCACTGCGTGATTGTGACCTTTATAGATCCGCACGAGCTCACCGGTCTGCATCCAAAAAGAGACAAGTCACTAGACTGATTTTCAAGACTCCTTCTGACTTTTGAGATTTCAGGTGCCATTGTTCCCTAAGTCGTAATTCCGAAGCTACTTGTACATAAGGGAGCTGAACTAATTTTAACAGCTGAAGTACTCACACAAGCATTCATCACAATACAGGTATACAACATATACGAAATGTACCCTGATGGAGAGAAGCTGGTGTCACAGAAAGGGAAGGCCCACAACTCTATCTGCATATATTTTATAGGTGTTGAAGTATTTCCATTTCTCTCATCCCACTGCACCTGGACAAGTCCCTGAGGCTGCACTGTCCCCAGGTTTATAGCCAGGCACTGAGCTTCCCAGAGCTGCCTCTAGGACCCAAGCAGAGTCTCTTGGCTGTTTTTATTTGTTCTATTTTAAACTACATAGCATACCCACTTTCTTGGAGCCTCAGCTGCTCAATTTATCTCAAGTTCAAATGAAGCAAACTAAACCTTACATAAACTTTGAATCTGTCCCCCATTAAAACTGTTGATCGGGTCACAATTTCCAGATGGCTCACTACCTTCCAAGAGCTCATACAGGTACAGACTGTTATTAAACTTTTCACTGGAAAAAGGGCTTTCATTTGAACTGCAGGAGGTCTGAAGAATCCTTCAAGCTTTCACCATCATTCCATTAAAGATTTCTTTACATCAACACAACTTACATGAATGTTATGGGCGTGGACTGACTGATCGCTGGAGCCACTGAACACAAGGTCATTCACCACCTTAAAGAAAAAGATTCATTGAATTAGATTTGGTATAAGGGTCTGAGTTTTCTCTGTAACCTGTAAAGCACATTGTTGAATTCTAATTTATAACCTACTTTGAGATGAGCATGAACAAGGGACAAAATAATAAGTTCCTCAAATTTTCTAAAGTGAAACTTCTGTCCTACCACCAGGTGCTGGGATGAATGGAAAACATATTATTGGGTTTGCTGCCTCCTCAGAATGATTGTGAAATAGCCGAAAGGGCTTTGAAGTATATCTACATTCTATAATAAAATACACCTCTCTGTTAATACATTAAGATACAGTACAGTGACCCAAGCACTGTAATCTCCTTGCTTTTTTCAAGATGATGTGTTCTAAACAAGGCATTAGACAACAAGGGAAATGCCACTCAAACCCCTCTATTTGTGCCAGACAACCCACACCTCTTCTCTTGCCCTGTACTTACCTTCATGCAAAGAATGGTTTTGCTGTGGCCCTCCAGAGTTCTGAGGAGGAGTCCATTCCGTGCATCACGAACACTAATGGTACAGTCATAAGACCCAACAACAAGCAGCTTTCGGGCGCCTTCCTGTGCTGTGGCAAGACAGCTAACAGCCCGAGGGCCATGGCATTCGAAGATTTCAAGTCGTTTATTGTTCTGAAAAATAAGCCACCATTATATGAAGTAAAGGAAACTCAGCTGGTAAATGCAAAATCAACTAACCCAAATCACTACCTTGATATGAACTCTCTAATTCTATTATCTGTACTTAAGTTCTCATACCCCATTCCCTGTCTTTAACTTCCCAACTTCTGCCATTCTCATTCCAACTCTCTTTGTGTCCAAGACTCCCTCCTCCCCTAATCCAGTGGGGGCACAGCAAACTCTTGCATTATAAACACATTTCTAACTTTAAACTACAGTATCTGATCATAATTAGTACTTGATTCTCTTTTTATGCCTTCTCTCACTTCCCTTACATTAATGATAACAAATGATCAACTTTTTTTTTTTCACATTCTAACACATCTTCCACGCCTTAGACCCAGAAACTCTTTCCCTGATTTTTTTCTCATCAAAAGTTATGCAATCAATTAGTCACATTTCCAAATTTCTCCACTGAGAATTACTTACTGAGGTCTAATTTTGGTAAGAGTCTCTCATTCTCTACCTTTCTGTTATTCTCAGTTTCTTCTGATTTCTCGTTCTATGTCACCTCTCACGACATCATTTAGTGAAGTGGAGAAGCCTTTTACATCAGTCAGAGTGGCATGGTCACATCCTGAATTCCCAAACATTCCTTAATCTCAGATCTTAGACTTACTTCCCTCATCCCCATACCAGTCTTGTTCCTAAAGTCTCCCACTTCCCCAAAACTTCTAAAAAGGAACTGTGGGGGGTAGAGGGTGTGTCTGGCTGGCTCAGGAGGTGGAGCATGCTACTCTTGATCTTGGGGTCATGAGTTCAAGCCCTATGTAGAGACTGGGTGGAAATTATGTTTAAAAAAAAAAAAAAAAAAAGTTTAAAAATAAATAAATAAATAAATAAATAGGAACTTCAGGTGCACATAAGTGGTGAAACTCCCAGAAACTAAGCACAAAGCAGCAGCTGGGAGCGTCTAGGGCTAAGCAATGACTCCAATCACGTTAGGTGCTCGGGAGACAGGCTGGTGGGAGTTCAGGGCCAGGCACAGAGAACCAACACTGGCTTTCTGTTGAGATCTCAGAAGCACTGCATTCTAGGTGTATGGCCAAACCAAAAAGGGCCCAGCCCTCATACGACTTCAAAATTTCCATGTCTGCAGAGATTCTCAAATCTCTCTGTCAAGGTCCATCCTCTCTGGGGCTTGTCAACCAGTCAGGGACCATTTCCATTTGAATTTTTTGTTCTCACCCTGCCTCAAAAGTCCTGCTCCTAACTTCTAGCCACCTTTGATAACATTACTCTCCCAAAAAAGGAATAAGGTCATTATCAAGTTTTATCCTTTAATATCTTTTAAATCTATTATTTCTTCTTCATTTCTATTACCCTAACCAAATCTAATGTAGGCTGTTAACACTTCACATATGGAATGCCAACAACTTTCACTAATGACCCTTCTGTGATCTATTCCTATCAAGTGAACCATATAACTTGGTACTTGATTATCTATGGACTAGATTGTTCTTACTTGATTTTAAGCTTTTTTTTTTTTTAAAGATTTTGTTTATTTATTTGTCAGAGAGAGCACAAGCAGGCAGAGTAGCAGGCAGAGGCAGAGAGAGAAGCAGGCTCCGCACCAAGCAAGGAGTCCGATGCAGGACTCGATCCCAGGACTCTGGGATCATGGCCTGAGCCGAAGGCAGCAGCTTAACCCACTGAGCCACCCAGGCATCCCTGATTTTAAGCTTCTTAAAGGCAGAGGCCATGAGATATTTTATTGTATCCCTTACAAGCAGTGGTTCCAGCTCACATGTGGAAGGAGAGCTGGTAGGTATTCCTAACATATGAATGATACTGTAACTGGGCATAACACAATAAACACCATAACATGCTGTCAAAAGGTGACCATGAGGCGCCTGGGTGGCACAGTTGGCTAGGCACCTGACTCTTGATTTCGACTGAGGTCATGATCTCAGGGTCGTGAGATAGAGTCTCACGTCCAAGTCCATGCATGGAGCCTGTTTAAGATCTTCTCTCTCCCTCTCCCTCTGCCTGCCTACTGCATCAGCACACTCACACACTCACTTTCAAAAAAAAAAAAGATGACCAGATGACCTTGGGATACAGAGCTACAACTCATTAGTAACCAAACCCATCAACTCTACCTCTTACATCTTTTATCCATTCTCTTCATTCTTAGACTGATCGTTCACGTCATCTTCTACGACAGAGCCTCCTAAATGATCTTCCTGCCTCTACAAGTACCGGTACTTTTCTATCATCAACTGCAGGATGACTTTCTCTAAAATACAAACTGGACCGTATCTCTCCTACTTTAAAGCCCACAAGATGGAAGTCCACCTACATTAACAAAGCATATAGGGCTATCAAGAACTTGTCCCTCCTCGCTTCCTAAGCTTTAACCTGAGGCCTAGCTCATAACAAATGCTCAGTAAAGGTTTGCTCAACAAATGAATTTACGTTTAGATTAGGAAAGAATGAGGCCACATGAGCAAAAGGCAAACCTATGACTGAGTTCACATTACAGAATAGGTTATCCTCATGAAACCCTAAATCAGTTCCAAACCACATCAATGTCATACTCAAAAGAATTTAAGCTTATTTTTCATGGGTCATTCTTAAAATGAGATAGACTAGTTTAACCTATGACTCATTATTTGGCCCCAAATCATCAGGCTTGGTTTAATTTAGTAGAGCTATCTTTTGGTCCTGGCACACTTAGGCCTGAGCAGACAGAATGAAGGATCTTGTTTCACTTACACCAGAAGATAACAGTTTTTGAGTAGCAGCTCATTCTGTTGTTTTCTCACACAAGAAAACAGGAAAATGTCTGCCTTCTCCTTCTTTCCACACACACACTACTTTCTAGTGTTCTCCCGCCAGACACTGACCTTGATGTTGAAGGTGACCACAGTGCCATTTGCCAGTCCTGCATAGAGGATTCGCCATCGACTGTGGAGGCAGAGAACCCGGTCTTCCAGCTGTAACTGCTCCACACACTCTCGTGTCTGACAAAAGTACACAACACCTAATCAGCAGAGGTTAACAGCAAATAAAATGTGAAAGCAATCCTTCTTACAGCAGAGTGTGAAACGATTTTTATGAAGAAAATGTAGCATCCTCTGTCTTGTAGAAGACTATCTTAGACTTGGCCAAAGACCCTCAAGCTATAAACAAATATCGACTCTAATAATGTCACTCGTGTTCCTAATTTGGAATGTAGAAATTCTTCAAAGGATGCTAAGAACTGGGCCTTAGGGGCGCCTGGGTGGCTCAGTGGGTTAAGCCTCTGCCTTCAGCTCAGGTCATGATCCCAGGGTCCTGGGATCAAGCCCCACATTGGGCTCCCTGCTCAGCGGGGAGCCTGCTTCCTTCACTCTCTGCCTGCCTCTTTGCCTAGTTGTGATCTCTGTCTGTCAAATAAATAAATAAAATCTTTAAAAAAAAAAAAAAAAGAATTGGGCCTTAAACTTTTAAATGAAGTAGCCAAAAGTAAAGCTGCCTTTGACTCTAAAAAGGAAAATAAAGATTACAGTTGTATATTTGACACTTTTTAAATCATGTATGTGCTTGCCTGTAACTGATTGTCTATTTCAATAGTTCCCACACGCCTCCTTCAAACCAGTGCCGGGTTGGCTGATCCATAATTAGCTGAGCAGCTTTGAAAATATATAGAACCCCAAGCTTCTTCCTCAATCCATGAGATTCTAATTCAGTAGGCTCTGGAATGTGCATTTCAAAAAAGAATTTCTTGCGGCACCTGGGTGGCTCAGTGGGTTAAAGCCTCTGCCTTCAGCTCGGGGTCCTGGGATCAAGCTCCACATCGGGCTCTCTGCTCAGTGGGGAGCCTGCTTCCCCCCTCTGTCTGCCTGCCTCTCTGCCTACTTGTGATCTCTTTCTCTGTCAAATAAATAAAATCTTTAAAAAAAAACCCAATAAAATAAAAATTAAAAAAATTTAAAAAAATTTCTTGGGGTGCCTGGGTGGCTCAGGGGGTTAAGTCTCTGCCTTCGGCTCGGGTTGTGGTCTCAGGGTCCTGGGACTGAGCCCCGCACTGGGCTCTCTGCTCAGCAAAGAGTCTGCTTCTCCCTCTCTCTCTGCCTGCCTCTCTGCCTACTTGTGATCTCTATCTGTCAAATAAATAAATAAAATCTTCTAAAAAATTTTTCTGGGACGCCTGGGTGGCTCAGTTGGTTGAGCGGCTGCCTTCAGCTCAGGTCATGATCCCGGCCACCTGGGATCGAGTCCCGCATCGGGCTCCTTGCTTGGCGGGGAGCCTGCTTCACCCTCTGACTCTGCCTGCCACTCTGTCTGCCTGTGCTCGCTCTCTCTCTCTCTCTCTGACTGATAAATAAATAAAATCTTAAAAAAAATTTTTTCTTTACTAATTCTAATGCATATCCAGGTTAAATAAGTACTGTTTGATCTCACTTTCAAGAAATGATTTCCACGAATTTCCCGATCTGGGTTATACTAGCAATTCTAGTTAACTAGGTAATCTGGCCCTGTTGCTAGTAAGACGGTGAGCACGCAAGATTTGTTACTGAATGACACTAACCAATGAAAGGCCCAAGTATAGCTTTTAGACAGGACTAGAAACAGATGTTAAAATCATGATGGTTGGAAGGATGGACAAGCTGTGGGTAGGGTGATAAAAGCTATAGGCCGGTGATGCATAAACAATGAATCTTAGAACACTGAGAAAGTAAAGTTAAAAGAAAAAAGAAAAAAAAGCTATAGACTGTCAAAGCTTTTGACCTCTTTTCCCAACCTTCTTTTATAAAGAGTCAGTCTCCGAAATTATTCAATTTTCTCCCACAAAATTACAAATATAAATGCCATGTATAAAACTGTGAAATAGGGGCGCCTGGGTGGCTCAGTGGGTTAAGCCTCTGCCTTACGCTCAGGTCATGATCCCAGGGTTCTGGGATCAAGCCCCGCATCGGGCTCTCTGCTCAGCAGGGAGCCTGCTTCCCTCTCTCTCTCTCTGCCTGCCTCTCTGCCTACTTGTGATCTCTGTCTGTCAAATAAATAAATAAAATCTTAAAAAAAAAAAACTGTGAAATAAAGAAAAAAGACAGTAAATATGCCCAAATGTTAAAATTCATGTTGCCTCTGATTAACCCACGTGAGATCTTTTCATAGTTTTTATAGGGCAATCGGATACATAATGTAGTAAAAAAAGAAGAGTCCTTTTGAAATATGAGTGGTCGCTGACAAGCATCTAGTCACCCACAAACTCTAACGGAAAGGTACAACAAGATTAATAACATTCCGTAAACTCAGTTGATAAAGCAGCGGCAGGGTTCGAGAGGATGGACTCCAATTTTGAAAGAAGTTCCACTGGGGGTTAAATACTATGAAACAGCACTACACGCAATAGAGAAGTGGTTCAAAAAAGGAAGAGTCGATCATGGAGGCAAACCTCACTGTGGTCTTCTTTTAAGAAACTGCCGCAACCACCCCCACATCTGTCAGGGGCCACCAACACTGAGGCAGGACCTCCCACCAGCAAAAAGACTACAGCTCGCTGAAAACGCAGATGATGGCTAACATTTGTTTAGCAATAAAGTATTCTTTTTCTTCTTTTTTATTTTTCCTTCTTTTCCCCTCTCTGTGGAGGAGAGAAAAAAAGTATTTCTTAAGGTACATACACTGTCTTTTCAGATAAAATGTCACTGCACACCTCACAGAATATAGCATCAATGTAACTTTTATGTTCACCAGGAAACCAAAAAATTCCTTTGACTCATTTTATTATGATGTTCACGCCTCACTGCAGTGGTCTGGAAACCCAACCTGCAGTATCTTTGAGGTATGTCTGTGCCAAAATTGGCTCAAAGCATAAGAAAGTGGGCAGAATGAACCATCTGTCTCCACTCTGCCTAGTAAATAACAGCCAAAGCAGCTTAATATGATCATTTCTGATTTCTCTGGACTCACTCACCTTGACATTATAGCAGCGAATGGTATGGTCACTGGAACCAGTGTAAAGAGCAGCATTCTTCCCGGAGATCTGGGTAACCAGGAGGCAGTTCACTTTGGAGACGTGCCCCTCAAAGACACCAATGCACTTCCGACTCTAAAGTCAAGCATGCATCAGATCATTACTTGTGGATACATAAACGAACATACATACATAGAGAACACATTTCCTCCACAACAGCCAAAATGCTAAAACACACAGTTTGCTGCTGTATCCTTTGTGCCTCAGTTAGTGCCTGGTATACGAAGGGTGCTCCATAAATACCTGTTTACTAAATGCCCAGTAAACAGTCACATGAACTAAGTACCTGCAACTCTATGTTATCTGAGCCATTCCAAAAATACTTAGGGCAATCTGTTGTAAGATAGATCAGAATTTTAATTAATGCCTGGGGCAAGGCTCTCCAACATAGGACCAAAGATCTGACAAATCCAAACTGCAGCTGATTTCCCAGATAAGTTCCTGCATTTCATCAGTAACTTACGAATGTTCCACAACATTCAGAGATGTGTCCCGTGCCATCACGGGCCGTAGTGGTCCAGGGATGGTTTCACAGGGGAGCATCCTAAATGTTAACTTTGTACAAAGAATGTGCATACATACATTTATCTTGCAATTTAGAATTAGAGCCAATCCCCCAAATGTTACACTCTTATTTCCTGGTACCACTGCTTCCTTCCTTCTGTCGTCCTTGTTGCCCCTTCCCATCACCAGCCTAATGGAACCTAGACAACTGTTGCCTAGAGTGAACACATTTTCATGGTCCATTATCTAATCTTTTCACTTTCAAGACTTCAGCAATTTCAAATACTTTTGTCGTGTCTGTTCAGACAATGAAGTATTCCTAAAGCTTCTTGGCTATCACCTTTGATAAGCAAAATTAGTTTGACACACACCAAATTCAAAACTCATTCTATGAAAAGTTCATTCTATGAAAACTGAGATAAACGAGCATCAGATTACACTAAGTGTTGGGTACAAGAACACTGTTGCTCTCCTTAACTTGGGACAATTAATCAACTGTGACGAAAAATGCCTCCTCTAGTACTTCCCTGATACTCATTCTAACCTATTATGTAGCAGCTACATGAAGGACCTCATCGGCAACACCAGGACCAGAACCCGATTGGCCAAGCCCTACTGCTAGCCAATCGGTTGTTCACGGTCAAGCACAGGACCCATTTTCACAACGATGGGAGGAAAAAGAAACCCCAGGGCCTTCTGAAATCTGTCTGTGAGCAGGAGGAGAACTAGCTTTAGGGAGAGGTGACACCAGAGAAAGCAGAATGGACAGACAGGAAGAAGCTAAGTCCCCAGTGACCCTGCTAAGCCATGGCATCAACCTCATCTACAGCTAGTCTAAAACTCACCTCATCTTTGGACAGCAAATGGATTCCCCTACTGTCTAAGAGAGTGTGGCCTGGAGTCCTGCAAAAACATTCCAATTGATTTATCAACTCACCACCAGATTATAAGCTCGGACAGTTTTATCTGCTGAACAGGTGTACAGTAAGTTCCCAAATATCTGAATTGCATTCACTGCGGCTTGGTGCCCCTCAAAGCTCCCTTCTGTGGGCTCATCATCATCTCCTGGCTCGGAAGATATTTCTGGAAAACAAGAGTATGTTTCAGAGACGTGCCTGCTTTTGTCTGAAAAGATACTAAAAAATCAAAACCATTACAGATTATAGTGGTCCCTGGATTCTCCTTAAAACTTAGTTCCCCTAGCAAAACACATTTTTCATTAATGATCTTCATTATGAAGACTTTATAACAAGAGAAGGCAGAGAAGGTCTCTCACATAGGAGAAAAGATAGATACTTATTTTTTGAGTGAACCTGGAAAGTACCAAATCTCTCTTCATATCCTCTCTTCTGCTGCCAAGTTGTTCTGTTGAATAAGGCATTATTCTTTACGCAGTTCATTCTCAAAGCAAAAACCCCAGGGAGGCAATGAAACCTTAATAGTCATTAGCTGAACAGATAAGACAGATGGGAATAAGAAACTAAAAAGGCCGGATTTAGGATTTACAGATACCAAAATTGCTGGTCAAAGCAATCCTCTTGCTGACAATCACTCCCCCAACCCCATTCTATAGGCTTACTTAAACTCTGGCTCTAATATCTACAAGCCTCTTTTTCTGTGGCTAATTTAAACGAAGCTGAATAACCAATACCTGAAGAGTTCTTTGAGCCTTTTATGGAGGAGATCACGGTCTGAGTTTCTGCCACACTACAAAATAATAGCAAACGTCTTTTTAGCACCTGTGAATAGGAGGCCATAAAACTTAAATTTTCCTGACATAAAATGGGCAACACAGCAATGATAGAAGCAATCAGTTTTTCCACCTGAAATTTCTATATGAAAGGAAATGTAGGGGTGCCTGGGTGGCTCAGTGGGTTAAAGCCTCTGCCTTCAGCTCGGGTCATGATCCCAGAGTCCTGGGATCGAGCCCCACATCAGGCTCTCTGCTCTGCGGGGAGCCTGCTTCCTCCTCTCTCTGCCTGCCTCTCTGCCTACTTGTGATCTCTGTCTGTCAAATAAATAAATAAAGTCTTTAAAAAAAAAAAAAAAAGAAAGGAAATGTAAGCACAGTAAATATTTACAACACAAATGAGAAAGCAGAAAATCTCCATTGCCAAGGTTTGATTCTTCCATACCCAGAATCTCTACTGATTTCCTTTACATCTGATTCATTTAAACAGTGATTCATAATCAAAAGTTCTATCTTTTAAGAAAAGAATAAGGGTAAAAGCTGTTCTGACTGGACCAGCACAACATCCTCACCTTACAGGGATACCATCTTTATAACGAGTGCCAATCTCACTGGTAGAGCTAACTTCATCACAGCCAGAACGAGACGTTTCTAAGGAGTTTTGCTCTGTGGAGTTCCAAATATCCTTTTTAGATGGACTGTCTGGTTTCTCTTCTCCAGATTCAGAAGAATCAATGGCCACTACTTCCAACTGAGGGTTAGGGATCTCTAGGACTTCCAGAGACGAGTCACTATCTGGCTCATCCCTGACACTCTCTTGTTCTGGGCCAGTTCTGCTATCTTCCCAGGTGGAGGTTGTCACCTTCCCCCCTTTAGTTGACTTTCCGGTCTTTACTTTCCTTACAGGTTTAGCAGTAAATACATCCTGTTCAGTGTCACTGTTCTCAGGAACATGAGCAGCCCGAAGTGTTTTCTTCTTCCTAAGTTTCTTCTTTTTCTTGTTTCCCCGAGTTTCAGCCGATGTCAAGGTAGACTCTGCCTGTTGCTCAGGCTGGTCAGCTGGAGAGTGGGGCTCCCTCTCTACGGGGGTTTCAGAAACAAACGACAATCTTGGCAAAGAACTGGTACAGGCCTCAGACCCGCTGTTGCCTTTGACTGGCTCTTCATCTTCTTTATTTATGCCTGGAAGATCAGTTGGTTGGGAAGAGGGCACATTTCCTCTGTTCCTGGTATTTCCTTGTTCCGTGGAAAACTTCAGTTCTTGGCTGGGTTCATGGAAACTTTCTGTGACCTCTGACAAGGACAATGTTGCAGTGATGACTGGATAGACTGAACAACGGTCACTGTTCTCACCTGAATTGAGAAGAAAAAAAAATTATTGCATCTTCTTTTGTGTCTGCTGTTTATCATTATAAACTTCCATTATTTATCAACGATTGAATCTCTACCAAATAATGACGTTTCAGTGATATGTGAACAAAGCTACAATTGTTAAAGCAGTTATCTCACCCCTCAGCTTCCCATAACCTACAGAAATTTCTACAATAGCATTTACTACACTTGGCCCTGCACTGATCTCACAAATAATGTGCATGTTTTATACCACACAAAAACCCTTTATGGAAAAAAAAAAAAACCACAACTCTTTATGGGCACAGACTGTTTCTACCAATCTCTTTTCTTTCTTGTTTGACACGTTCACATATTTAACATCATGTTTTATTCGTGGTAGACATTTAAATACCTACTCGGCTCAAGTGCTTTTGCCTTAATTTCTCAGATGTTTTCACGATGCTATTTTACCAGTACATCAGCCAGGGTGGCTACATAACAGTAGTTAAAAAGTCCGCTGACTTAAAAATGTCTATTTTCTTTGACTTAGTTACTTCATGCGGAGGAATTTAAATTGATGAAATAATCACAGACATACTCAAAGACATACACAATGTAGTGTTATAAAGAATACTAAAGGGGCGCGTGGGTGGCTCAGTGGGTTAAAGCCTCTGCCTTTGGCTCAGGTCATGATCCCAGGGTCCTAGGATCGAGCCCCGCATCGGGCTCTCTGCTCATCAGGGAGCCTGCTTCCCTTCCTCTCTCTGTGCCTGCCTCTCTGCCTACTTGTGATCTCTCTGTCAAATAAATAAATAAAAATCTTTAAAAAAAAAAAAAGAATACTAAAAAAAGGGGATAAAAAGCAAATATTCAAAGAAGATTATAAATAACTATATCCATATTATGCAACTCCTCAAGCATAATTCAACTAATAAAATTAAAGTATTTCAGATGAATTATTTCTATGACACAGGAAAATGATCATGAGAAATCAAGTAGAAAAAAGGTTATTAACAGACTATGATTTTCCTTTTGTATAAAGTCTATGGATAAACACACAAACATTTATAATTTAGGACTGAAATAATATATAACAAAATAACACCTAATTTTTATTCTTACATCTTTTTTTAAAAGAATATATTTATTTATTCATGAGAGACAGAGAAAGGAGGGAAAAGCAGGCTTCCTGTGGAACAGGGAGCCCAATGCGGGACTCGATCCGAGGACCTGGGATCATGACCTAAGCTAAAGGCAGATGCTTAACCATCTGAGACACCCAGGTGCCCAGTCTTCAATCTTTTTACAGTGAACATGAATTATTTTGCAGAGGAAGAAATCTAATAAAAGACATTTTAAAGAATCTTAGCTTAAAAAGTCACTAAAATACTTCTTTGCCAGTTTTTTTTAAAATATTGAATACTACTCACACAACAGCAACAAAATTCCAGATGAAAGATAATATATATTCAAGATAGATATCTAGATTAGTGTTATAACAGGTAGCAAAATCTAGGGTAATTCTTCAGACTTTTTCTGTTCAGATCACACAGTGCCAGTTTATTTTTACTGAACTGTCAATATAGCACCATTACAGTTATACAAACTTTAGGTAACATTAAAAATAGCTTAGAAGTTATTCTCAAATGGTGACCAGATGGGTGTAGTTTATGAAAAGAGTAAAAACTGGCTATTTCTCAAAACCACTCAAGTTCCTATTAATGATTCCAACTCCAGTGTCCTCTGCCTTTCATCATGGGCACCTGTCTCTCAGGCTTATATTAAACCTGTCTTGCCTTTAAATGGTAAAGGTAAGTGCTAAGAAATTCAGAGGATATAGCTTATCTAGGAAGTTGACTAAGTAACTTCAACTCCACTCATCTCACAAAAAAATAATTCTGCACCACTCCTCATTATGGAATCTTCTGGGTACTAATGCAAAGTCAATTTAGTAATCCCAGATTAAGGGAAATTGAGGAAAAATTACTGATGTTTAAATAATCGTCGTAGAAACGCCTGGGTGGCTCAGTCAGTCGAGTGACGGACTCTTGATTTCAGCTCAGGTACTGATCTCACGGTTATGAGCTCAACCCCCGAGTCAAGCTCTGCACTGGGCATGGAGCCTGTTTTAAGATTCTCTCTCTTCCTCTGCGCCTCCCCCCACCACAAGCACACACACTCTCTCTCTCTCTCTCAAAAATAAATAAGCAATCCTCCCTAAATGAAGGAAATCAAGAAAAATTAATTCTAGCAACTTCCGTTTTAATGGGGCAAATATGACTACATCACTGACCTAAAACTGCCCTAGACCCACTTCCAGGTTGCCCTTAACCCACGGAAAAGCTTACATACTATTAGCTTGTGGTAATTCCTTGGACACATTGCCAGCAGAGCCTTGTGACACAGCATTCACACCCTCGTCGTGTTCAGGAGACATGGGTTCTTGTTTAATCTGAATTGAGGAGTCTGGAGCAGGAACATTGCCATGGGCTTGGAAAGTAGGAGATGTGGTTACTTGGAGAGGGACTCCGGTGGAGGACGGAGACATGTGGGAAGATGGAGGCTCCAGAAAAACTGGGAAAAAGGGAGTAGGCAGCAGTGTGGCATCAGCAGATGTCTGAGATCTACTGTTCCTTTGCTCTCGTGGAAGGCTATAAGGAACCTGGTCTGGGCGCTCGGAAGGCTCATATGTTTCTAGAACGGGAAACATACGTACGTACAAATGCAAAAATGTTTTCTGAAAGATCATTCATTTCAGAGCCAATTTGTATTTTTAAACATTACAAGAGAATTCTGAAGTCCCTGATAATTCTTCGAAATATGTTGTCATAAAATCTATACGACCAACAAGGACACAGGCAGAACAGGCATTAGTATTCCATTTTTAAATTTTAAGTGACTTACCCAAAGTCATATAGTTACTAATAGAAGAGCCAAGATCTGAACCCAGGTCTTTTGATTCCTAACCCAAGGCTCTTTCTGCATCATACTGCCCCTGCTGCTAAGCATTTTTGGGGTGTACAATCACCCCAAAAGCAAGGAGACAGGAGAAAAAACATACGACCTTTCCATGACTACTTCAATACCCCTGTATAGATAATGAAGAAATAAACAAGCTACAGAGGATCCAATCTATCAGATGCTCTCCAAATACCTTGTAATCCCTGCAGAATCTGTATTCTATGGGTCCTCAGCGCACTCATCTCCATAGTTATCTAAAAATAAAGTAACTGGTTAAGCATTTTGAAATCCAACTTTAGAGATGATCTGTTCTCATTAAATGTTCCATCGGCTGTTACCTGCTGCTTGAGCATCAGAAGCCTCTGAACTTCAACATACGCCGCCTGCAAGGCTGCCCGGGCTTGCAGAAGGTTGTTATCCATGCACTGCAGTGATCTGCTCAGTTCTTCCTCCCTTAAAGAAATATTCAGCAGCTGGTCAACCTGAGAACGTTCTGCCAAGAGAAACCATAAGGCTCAGTTTAATACTGGAGACTTCTTCTTAATAAGACAGCTCCTCAGAAGGTAGAACTATAGCAATTCTCTAGGAGAAACTTTTATTTTCTCTCCAATAGGTCAGTGGAGACTCATCCAATCTCACAAGTCACATAGTCAAGACTGATGTCAGAGCCAACCCAAAAGTGAGAATTGGTAAGATGGAGGTAGTTCATAGGTTCAAGTGTGCCGCGACATAGTACCATCTTATCACCATCTTCCGCCACTTCCCTCCCAAGTGAAATCTTTGTCCCAGGCAAAGCAACTGTTATACATTTCATTTCCCATTTTTCCTTTATCTACCACCCTCTTCCCTATGGTTTTTGCTTAGGTTAGACCCCAGATGTGAATGGCTTCCACTCTCTTCCCAATTCGTATTTTTCTAGTCTCTCAGCTAACATAAAATAGTTCGCTTTATTAGAGAAAATGTCCTGAAGAAAATATAGCTTCAAAATAGTACATTTAAATTACTTTAAGTAAACTGTCCCACCACGTGTATGTATTTGTCATCTTAATGTTTGTCTCCTTCCCATTCAGGAAATTAAGACCTCTACCCTAAACTCCAGATCCACATACCCAACTATTATTACCTTGATATCTTTACTGAGGTGTCACTCAAGGAATTCAAAAGGGAACTTGTCATCTTCCTCTACCCTCAACTTGTTCCTCTCATGGACTTTTCTAGCTCTACAAATGATACCAGCATCCCCAAAGATGCCTCAGCCAGAAACTGGGGTCATCCTCAAATCCTACCTTATCCATCACATCCAACCACCCAAGGTTCATCCAATTACTTTCCACACTAGCCCTTACACCAGAAAGGGTTCAGAGTTAGGAAAAGCAAGTATCATAGAAGTGTATCATGAGAGAGCGACTCTAACAACTTCCCTCAATTCAAGTAAGAGAAGCAACAAAGATATCTCAGAAATGGAAATTGAGAGAAATGGCTATAAACTACCAAGAGAAGACAATATCTTTACAAAATGGCTTATTCCTCTCCATCACTGAAAAAGACCAATGAGACTTTCTGACTTTATACTGAACTCAATTAGCTTATGGGTCTATGTGGCATCAAATAATTCTTCTATAGCTGCAACTGGATATGGTAGAAAATCAAACTTTTCTATGCCCTTAAGCAGGACAACAAAAATGTCAAAAAATAATAATAAATGGGGGATGAGTGTTTGATAACCACAAGCTATACTCTGTGTCAAGGTGTAAAAAGGCTGAATTGCTATAAGAACAATTTCTGTCAGAATATTTCACACTATACCTTTCTTTCCTTTGATTTTCCTTCTTTTGTTCTTTCTTTCAAGACTTGGAAGTTCGGGAGAAGATCCATCCTGAGAAGAGAAAGAAAACTGAGTAATATTAAATGTGTACAGGCCATTACCCAGGAAGGGAAAAAAACAATCAATTCTAAGACCATTTTACAATATTCTTCATTATTGCTACCATCTCTAACAGGACACTAGGAATCTCATGCACAAGGTCTGAACTCAAGTATTAGCTGAATGTACATGATTAAAAAACTAAATAAAAAAGGCACCTGGGTGGCACAGTTGGTTAGGCATCCAACTCCAAGTATCAGCTCAGGTCATGATCTCGGTGTTGTGAGACTGAGTCCTTCATCAGGCTCTGTGCTCAGCATGGAGTCTGCCCGGGCATTCTCTCTCCCTCTCCTTCTGTTCCTCCTGCTTGTGCGCAAGCTTGAGCTCTCTCCCCCTCCCTCCCTCCTTTAAATCAATTAGAATCTTTTTTTAATCTTTTTTTTAAAGATTTTATTTATTTATTTGACAGAGAGAGACAGAGAGATCACAAGTAGACAGAGATGCAGGCAGAGAGAGGGAGAAGCAGGCTCCCCGCTGAGCAGAGAGGCTGATGTGGGGCTCAATCCCAGGACCCTGAGACCATGACCTGAGCTGAAGGCAGAGGCTTTAAACCACTGAGCCACCCAGGCACCCCAAATCAATTAAAATTAAAACAAACAAACAAAAAACCCCCAGAACAGAACCTGAGGTCAAGCACCTTCCTAGCATTCTAGAGGTGGTGAAGCGCTGGGGCTAAGGCAAAGCATTTCACGTTGGTAAAACAAGGTACAGTTGGAAGTATGGACAAAGCCAATAACGTATATACCTCATTTCACTGTGGCAGTTTCTACTTTACTAGGAAATCTTCATGACAGGATCTTTACAACAAAAAGCTACACAGTCTACATGACAAGCCCCTAGATATGAACTTTGTTACAGTACAAACTTTCATTCAACAATATCACTACAGTGTTCAACTCAAAGGAGCAAAGCAAAGTGGGATTTGAACCCAGGTCTACAAGCCAAGCCCTTAACTACTCTACTTTACTGCCTCAGCCCCCTAATTAAGGAGGGCATGTGATGTAATGAGCACTGGGTATTATATAAGACCAATGAATCACTGACCTCTACCTCTGAAACCAATAATACATTACCCATTAATTAACTGAATTTAAATTTAAAGATGGGAAAAAATGCAAACATAAAACAATGGGAGGTGAAAAAAATAAAATTTAAAAATAAAAATAAATAAAAAATAAAGGACACAGCCCATTTTCTCCCAGTGTCACATTCCAGACTGTATCACTACCAATAACTTTCTTCTTTTCAGAAAGGGTTCCTGAAAGAGTTAGGCCGTATTGGCGACAGAGACGCCAGAAGAGAAGTGGTGTCAGTGAAGGAATGGCTTCTGAAAGGGCCAAGCTGGGTATGTGAGGTACGAAACACTGAGTAACAGAGACTAAAAATATTTCTAAGACTCTGTTCACACAGATGCACTCTAGTAGTATGAAAACTACCTTAGCGTTGAGCCCGACGGTCCTGGGTCTAACAAGCACTCACGGCCTACGAATGCAACACTAGAGTGCCTTTCTTGAGCAGCAGTTCAGAATGCATGGTGAAAATAGAGTTACAGCTGAAGACGTGGCTTACTCCTTAGTCAGGTGATACAAAGAATCACCGGCTTGGAGACTAGTTCTAGAGATGACTTCATATTTTCCTAGTACTGTACATTCATATTTGATGACATCTCACTTAGTAGAATTACTCAGTGAAAGACACCAATAGGATAAGAACATGAAAGGAGGAGCCTCATAAACCTATGTCAGAGTAGGAAGCAGAGGGAGCCCAGCTACCCAGAAAAAATTAAACAGTTAAATCTTTCCTATAACGGCCAAGTCACCCCATGAAATGCCCTACAACCAGCTCGGGCAATCATACTCACGCCAGTGGCTCTTCGCTTCTTCCGCACACTCTGGCCGTCGTTCTGTTCGGCCCCAGAGGTACAGCTACTGTCTGTGGCTGCATCTGCCAAACTGGAGATTCCGAGGGCTGAGGACGTATTTGATGATAACGAGTTTCCTTCTCCATTACTCTCCTGGGTATTCTGGTTCTCTGAAGATGGTGTAGAACTCTCCTGGCTGTTCAGGTCTTTGGCCAAGTGCATCAAAGGTATCATTCGGTCAGAAGACAACTGCGCACTATGTCGCCTTGGACTCGCGACACTGTCAGCCCTTTCACCTGTTCTGAGCGAGGCAGCCACAGGTGTCACTTCCTGCTTAAGGCCCATGGTTGTTGTCTGACTCTGGGCAGCCCTCAACGAGTTACTAGGTGAAAAAATCTGCTGGGGCTCATTTTCTTTACCTGTACCTTCCTCACTGAAGAAGCTATACACAGAAGGAGCTCTGTCCATGATCACGCTGCTCTCAGAGAGGCTTCGCTTCCTGGCCAGGCCAGGAGATGAAGAAATGGAAATGCCTTCCCACTGGAATCCTTCTAGATTGGACAGATCAGGCTCCCCATCCAAATCCAAGACCTCTTGTTCATTTTGAACTAAGGGCACCATTTCTATGCCAAACCTTCAGAAAAAAAACAAAGAAAAAGCCCCACAAATCACACATGGTTAGGGGAGCTGGAGCACCACTTAATGAGATTACAAATATACATAAGATGGTTTCTGCCCTCAAGAAGCTCACAGTCTAGTAAGTGTTCCAGACACAAAGTAAATAACCATCCGTAAGTACTACTATGTAACCAGTACTAAACTGGATATTTGTGCCCAGTTATGAGAATACATTTGAGGAAGTAAAAATTTGGAGTTTTATTAGTTTGGAGTTTTTCTGAACCAACAACAAAAAATTTTTAAACAGCCCACAAGTCCAAGACAAACAAACAAAAATATTTACTGAGCATTCACGAGTGCCAGGCACTAGGCTAAGAACAAGAACTTTAAAATCTCAATATTCGAGTGATGGAAAAGGGTGCACAATAAATATGCTATTTCAACAGGGATAAAAATCGAAGCCTGAAGGGTGTATAATTATAATGCAGCGGGCTGATTTTCACACAGCAAACCTATGTTGAATGCTGCTTTACTGTTCAGAAAAGTCTAGCTCCTCCACCTAAGAGGAACAGCCAGAATACCACACAAGTACTTAAGAGCAAGTATTTTGTGATCACAAATACTATGCCCAGAGTATATACAGAAGGGTAACTGCTGACAGGTAACAAGATAGTGACACTTAAAAACACCACTCATTAAGAGTGAGAGGTAGATACAGATCCACAGTTACACTCTCCCATGCTGTCACTCTCTGGCCCCTATAGCTAAAGTGATGGATTTCTGATCAGTTTTTGTGCATCCCCATCTCATTCCTTAGAAGCTGATGTGCTTCTTTGCAACCTGAACTCCCTGGTAGGAAACACTCTATTGCTACTGTTACAGAGTAGCAATTGCTCTTTGATACTCCAACCAGGCATCTACAACATGTATTTCTTACAAACATTTAATTAGTAAGTAGAATTCCCTTGACCAGGGTCAAAGGGTGAGTTTAAAAGAAAGAGAAATGGGGTACTAAAAAGAGGTACACACCTGGGCAAGCCTTTGCCAAGCTCTTGCTTCTTCTTGGTTACTTGCTGGATGACCTGTTCCCAGTTGACGTTTCTCCGAGATGCATTGAGAATCTGTCGAAGGGTTGGCTTGAGCCCAGATTCCTTCTCCGTCTCACCCTTTCGATGACCACTGATGTTGCGAATGCGGCGAGCACTATTGAGATTTGGCTCGGGAAGGTGCGCTCCAGTTTTGCTCTTCAAACTAATGTGCCGCGTTAGATCTCTCTGGAGAGAGGCAGGAAAGCCAAGCTTACTGAGTTCAGGCAGAAGAGGGCCTGAGGACTGACCTAGATCGTTTTTCTGCAGCTCTGCATCCAAGCTAGCACTCTCAAAACCTTCCGTTTCGTAAGATACGTGAGATTTAATGGGGTCATCCACCTGTGCATCTTCTAGAGAAGTCTTCAGGTCCAGCAGTAAGCCAGAGGATGGACTGGCCGCAGAGGCCATTTGCAATTCAGGTTCTTTCGGATGAGCTGTTGAATTACATGCATTGGTGGAGAGTTTTCTGCATGTTTTCAGGTTTAGGTCATCCCCCTCTTTCTCATCAGCGATGTGAGTGCTGCAGGGTAACATTTCTGTAGTGGCAGAGCCCAAGGTTCCAATTTTTGATCCATGCTTTTCCGTGTCAGAGAGCTCCCCATCGCTTTCATCTTCGAGTGTGTGTACCTGAAACTCTATCTTCAAAGATCCTTTTTCAGACTCTTCAACGTTCCTACTTGCTTTTGCGAAGTTCCTGGTCCTTTTAGAAGTGCCAAGAAGTGGGTTTTGCAATGACTCATGACACTGTAGCACTTCTTTGGCTTTTTGTAATGTATCACTGAAATTTTCGTCGGGTTCTCTCTGAGTGCCAAATGTACCTTTATTCCCTTTTAAGACATGAGGACATGAACTTCGCAGTTTGGTTATGTAAGACCCAGGACTGTCTTCCATAGTGGGTTTGTTCAAGGGATTGGAGTGTTCTCCAGGAAAAAAAGAATTTGTTTTGGTGTTTTTTGAGGGATTCTTTAAATCTGGCTTTTGAGGAACTGACTTGGTGACTGGAATTGGAAGGAGTGCGGATTTTAACGACGGCATCTTACTTAAGTGAGGCTCTTGTTCATGCTTTTCTGTAACGGGGGAATCCCTCACCGCCTCGTAAGAAGCAGCGCAATCAGAAGGGGCCTTGTGAGTAAGGGATCCACTATGTGTTTCTTTTTGTGTTTTCAGCACTGGGGAATTCTTTGTTTCGTCAGTCTGGGGCTCTGGTGTTCCTGTGGTTGTCAAGCTGAAGTCAAAGAAAGGCTTCTCTATCACTTCTGCCTTGTTACCAGGGACTTCCTTCATTCCTGATTGTAATTCCAGACTCTTCTGGGAAGGGTAAGGAGTCCAGCGATGGAGCTTATCCCTCCCTACACTGCCATTCTTCCCACCCATTTTGGAAGCTACGGGATCTGTTTGTTTAGAAGTTTTGCTTTCCAGCTGCTCAAAGTTGAAGTTGAGTAAGCCTTCTGAAGGAAACTTATCACTTGTAAATCCTTCCGAAGGACCTCTATATGCGGCAGCCGTACCAACTTTGTCACTTTCTTGCCGCTGCCAACTATATCTCTCTTGACTGTATTTGTTGGACTTAGATTTCTTGTTCCACAGCATAGCGAGGTCTTCCATCTGACAGTTAGGATTTCTGTTTCTGCCTCCTGGAAATTTGTCTCCGGGGCCACTGTAATTCCAACTATTTGTACTACGTACACTGGATTTCCAGTTTCCGTTGCTGCTATTCATATGCCAACTGGAAAAGCCACCTGTTCCTTCAGAATGCCAACCGGAATTTCTTCCTGTACCATTATGACTCCAATCTACCGTTCCGCTATTTGGATGCCAACCACCTCCAGAATTACTATGGTTGTGAAACCAAGCTGAGGAGGCTCCTGCAACACCCTTATGCCACCCAGAGCAGCCTCTTGGTCCACCGTTATTCCTCAAAGAATGTGGAAAGTTGTTTTTCCTAGTATTATTAAAGCCATCTTTCTCCCACTTCCAGTCTCGCTGAGGAGGTCCACGATGGTGCCATGCTGGCTGACTGTAGCTCTCTCTGTCTTGGTAAGGGATTCGGTCTTCTCGTCTCCATTGGGGTCGCCTGTCGTCAGAGTTTATTTCTTGGCTGCTATTGGAAGGTTCATCTTGTCTGGAAGAGAAAGTTTTCCATTAGAGATGTAAAGATATGATCACGCTTCCTTTAGAGGCAGAGCACATCAAACTTCCCCACTACCTATCTCCTCAGTTACTTAGAGTATATAATAGAGTCTATTTTTATTTCTAACAGTGGCTGCTTTCCTATATTTAATACAGCTCAACTTTTTTTTCACCATTGATTTAGACATTAAACATATCTTGTTTCTGCTATCACCTCAGAAATGTTAAAAATCTTAACACATTTATACTATCCACCTTTCCTGCTCCTATTTTTCTTAGCAAGTTCTGGGACTTTTGTCCCTGTCATCCAATTACTGTCTTTACATTATGCCCCTTTCTGAAAAGAAGCACAATTATCTGTGTGGCTTTGGCTAGTTATCAGAGTTAATACAATTTAAGTTCAGCTGCTCTTAATACTGTAGATTTCTGAAGTTGTAGGTTCTTTCTCAAAAACCCAGTTTCTTAACCTATTTTAAATGCTAAGATCTCACTTTGCATCATCACCTTCATTAATAAACACTTTACCAGGCACACATCCAATGACTGTTTGGAGCAAAAGAGAACTCTTATGTATAGTTCCCATTCCTGAAAGGCTTACAGCCTAGCTTGAGAAAGTGAGATCACAAACAGGAGTAAAATAGCACACACCGAATAAGCAGCGCCTGCAATCAGTGCTATAAGGAGCTCAGTGAGCTGGAGGGCTTTATAAAGCTGCAGCTGTTTCAACTATTCGTGTTAGCCATGGAGCCCACAGACACATGGGTAATTCTAAGTCACCATCACAGGAATAGATGTAAATCCACTTTCCTTTACAGACTGCCCGTGGTGTGCCTGGCATAGGGCTTAGCGTACGGTGAGTGCTTGAAACACAGAATAATAGCAGCTAAAACGTACAGAGGACCGACCAACTGTAAGGCCCCTGAAGCACTTCATATAGAGAATCTCACTGAGTTTTCACGGCCCTGAGGCCATTCTTCTTATTCCTACCTTTTGGATGAGGAAACTGAGCACTGGAGAGGCTGAGTAGCTTACCCAGAGTAAGACTGCCAGGCAGCGGCACGGTGGAGACGTGGACCTCGGCAGTCTGACTCTAGCATCTACATGCTTCTCCGCCGCGGCTCAGAGAGACTGGAAATCCCTGAACTAAGTTTTTGCTGTTGGGCTCCCTCCTCTTAATCGGACTTAAACTTGGACTGGTTCTAAAAGTTTCTAATGTCTCTAAGATTTTGGAAATTTGGAATTTCTTCCTTTTTCACAGGATGGAACTAAATGTTAATTCACCTCAAAGTTCAAACATCTACTGACATTATGAATCACAACCATTTCTAGACAGGAGACCCTAAGTCCCCAAGTGACAAGTGTTATTACAGACATGTGCAGGATTTTTGTAGCACCATTAACCACACTGCTTTTCTCTTTTGTTTCTAAGCAGTATACAACTTTTGACATCCAAGGAGACTGGATGGCTGACTCGGCTGCACTTATGGGATCCAGAAATGGGAGAATCGGGCAATAAATCTGTCACAAAGTAGAATTCCTAGATGGCCCTGAATTAGCTAGATCAAGGGAACAACAGCATGCAGCCAAATCCATAGCCCAGAAAAAGCAATCTACATCAAAAACCTCAGGAAGGAAAAAAGAAAAAAAACTTCCTATAGAAATAAGTAGATGACAATGTACAAATCACCAAAGAAGGGTATCAGAATATTCAAAGAATATTTAGTATGATATGAATGTCTAATTTACTGAGAAGCTCTTTTACCTTCTGACTTAATTTTAGTCATCTATACAGATAAGCTAATAATGGCACAAGTGTGTAAGGAAAAAATAAATATTAGTCCCTTAGAGACTTACAACAGCCTTAAAACAAGAGTAAACTACAGCTATACTGAAAGTAGTAACAATGTCATTTGAAGGACTAAAGCAACTAAACGAACGATGCTGTTTAAGAACCATGCTGTTGGGGCACCTGGGTGGCTCAGTGGGTTAAGCCTCTGCCTTCAGCTCGGGTCATGATCTCAGGGTCCTGGGATCGAGCCCCGTATCGGGCTTTCTGCTCAGCGAGAGGCCTGCTTCCCTTTCTCTCTCTGCCTGCTTCTCTGCCTACCTGTGATCTCTCTCTGTGTTAAATAAATAAATAAAATCTTTAAAAAAAAAAAAAAAAAAAAAAAAAAAAAAAAAAAAAAGAACCATGCTGTTACGACATTTTGAGACTAAGAAAGTCTCCTTATTCAAAACACTTATTCAAAACACCTGCAGCACGTACAGTGAAAAACTACTTTTATGCTAAACCTCTAACTAAAAATGAAGTATATACCAAATAAAACTAGTATTCAAAAAGAATTTTTAAAATTAAAAAAACAAAATTTGATTTTAGAATTTGTAATGTTTCTTATTATATTCTAAGACTTTAAAAAAATACCCAACCACTTAACCCGCTCTCTCCTTCACTGAAAAGAAAAAGAAATCTGAAAATTTCTGCTTCGTCAATTAAACTCTTTAGACCACAACTCAGTAATGTAAAAATACAAAAGCTTAATACCTTAATTATAGATGTAGGTATCAAATTATACAGTACAAGCTGGAAAATTTACATTGATCTTGACACTGTCAAACTTAAAATACAAATTTATTCAATAAATATTTACTGAAGCACTAAATTATAAAGGATAAATCAAATTTGGTAGAAGCACCATGTTAATTCATATTAGGCAAAACATTTTTACCTAATGAATGTAATAAGAAATACTACACTAATACATTTCCACTAGAAATTTTGGATACCAAATAAAATAGCTCACTGGTGTCCAAAAAAATTGGAGCCAACAAAAACAGTTATATACATAGTTATCAACACAGTAAAAATTTCAGATATTTTGTACCTGTAGCTAATTTTTATAGAGAGACAATACTGAGGTTTTTTTTCCCCTGAGTTTTGTTTTTTTTTTTTAAACAGACAGTACAATAGTTCAAGGAAGGATTCCACTGACCTTTTATGCATAAGACAGCAACCTCAAGCTACCCTTTACAATGAAGGTTAAGTCTGAAAGCTACAGTCTGAAAAGTATAGAGATGGAAAATGTATTCTCTATTATATCCTATTTCTGACAGCCTTTTTAAAAATCAAAATCATTACTTACCGACTTTGTTCTTTCCTTTGTTTTATTAACTGAACGAGTTCCTTGTCAAAATAATCTTCTTCCTCTTCTTCTCCCTTTCCATCATCTTCTCTTTCCTGGGCATCCACATTATCTTTGTGCAACTGGCTAGAAATGTGCTTTGCATATGCAGAAAGACCCACTTCTGTGACCCCACACACTCGGCACTCATGACTACTGTCCCTAGGGAAAGAGGAAGATGAGGGACATTCAATTCTCCCCACTGGCATGGCACACTCAACAGATCTCTTACGGTTTCCTCTGAAAAACACCGCACACTTTGGCACAGTGAAAGATTAGTGCTAATCAATTTCAATGCTCCTTTCATCACTTTTAGTAAGTTTGTTCGTAAGTTATTTTTGAAATGATTGTTAAGATTCTTTTCCAGCAATCAAGAGGCAACACACTTCAGAATACTGTAGTTTAGGAGGAGAAATCTTCTTGAATTGCTGTACTTAAAATCTTGCCAGAGGAAACATGGTGAAAGGGGAGGCAGGGCAGGGGGCTCAGAGCAAACAGAAGTTGCTCTAGAGCACACCCATGATGCCAGCTGCACTCAGGAGCCTGGTGACAGCGCTGACATTTTATCCCAGGCTCAAGAGCTTTCTCCCAGTGACAGTTAAGGGGTGGAGAGAAGAGCAGGCAGCCTAGCCAATCCCAACACGCAGCTAAATCGGAACAACGGGAGCTCTGCCTGGAATGTGAAGATTCCGGACCCCAGGGCAAATGACAAGAGTCAGCTCAGCAGACTTTTTTGGTCTGTATGATACATGTGACCTACATTCTGCTTCAGAAGGGCTTATTTAAAAGGGAATGGAAAGCATTTCAGTTGTAGGAAGTTAACAGCTGTGCTAGGCAAATGGTTTTTCTCAAGTTTCAGAAAATGCAAAAGTTCAGAGAGAAGCAAAACTGGGTTCTAAGTTCAGAAAGAAACGGAGCAGATTTTTTTTTTCCCTTTTTACTTTACACAGTCGATAGTAAATTTCATACTTGGCCAGTTTAAGAAGCCAAAATCTTGAATCAACACCCAGAGCTGTAGTAGATGAATGACTTAACAGCTTTTTTAGCTTCCTGAAATCCCTTGATTGGTTCAGCTGTCCGTGCAGCCATGGGAAACGTGAACACTGTGGCCACAAGTGTGATGAACAGACAGTAACAGCCATTCAATAATGGCTCAATGGGCTTAACTCTGTATCACTTCTCTTGGGTTTACACTAGTGATATTTTTGCATTTCCTATGCCAATATCTATTTTTCATTCATTCACTCATTTATTTATTTTACCAACAGAAGCTAACTACAATGTATATCCCATGGATACTTAAGAGACACCCAGGAAAAACGAGTAACTCTCCTAGGTAACCTAAGCCACCAACTTAAATACCATTTTCAGCTAAAGGCAAATTAAAAGAAAAAAAGAAAAGCAGGAAGGAGGAACAGTTATTGGAGGTAACCAGGAAATGCAAGGAAAACAATGGTAAGGGTACTTATGCAGAAGATTTAAGTTGAAGCTTTTTCCACTGATAAGGTTCTCTCCCCATTATGCTAATCTTTAAAAAAAAAATCAACACAAAAAGACATGCTGTCTTTGATAAGACAGACAGACAGACAGACACACACACACACACACACATGCACTACACTGCTCCTTCTTCCCCTCACATATATCTAAAAAGAGATGGTAGAATTCACATCAATTTGAGGTTCCCAGAAGAGAACCTCAAAACTTAGCACTTCATTTACCAAAAGATGGTTTCTATTATTGATGACCTGATCATTCATTAAAAAGAACAAAAACAAAAAAACTTGAATACCTACTAAATTCTGGGCATCATGCTAACTATATGGTTACAGTTGTCTAGCATGACTAAGTAGAAATAATAGCCAGTAAATTAAAACAAAACATGGACGCCTGGGTGGCTCAGTTAACGGGTTAAGCGTCTGCCTTCCGCTCAGGTCATGATGCCAGAGTCCTGGAATTGAGTCCCACGAGCCTGCTTCTCCCCCTGCCTCTGCCTTTCTCTCTGTCTGTTTCTCATGAAAAAATAAATAAAATCTTTCCAAAAAAATTAAAAGATTTTCACCTTATAAGAATCATGGAAAACACCTCAGAAAAATGGAAAAAATTCCTAAGTTTTTAACTTTTTTGAACTTTGTAACCTCAAATGCTCTGGATACAATTCAGTCTCTGATATTAAGATTCATTTAATGAATTCTGATCAGAGACCCTCAAAAACCTCATTATCTTATTAACCTGTATATCAATATTCTAGTTCATTCTAATCCTCCAAAAAGCTTAAATCTACTATGTCACTGAGCATTTTCCACTAAAGAATAATCTTCAAATTCCTCCAGTTTGCCAAGGATACCCCTACTCTTCCCTCAGAATTATGGTAGTTCATATGAAGTGTTTACTTATAACAGAAATCAAGCCTTTTCTCAAGGTAACACAAAAAGAAGTTAAAAATCAGTATAAATCTGTCCAGCATTGGAAGAGTCTAAAAATTGCAACTAACCTAGAACAGATGGTTTACGGTACCATAAAAAATCGAATCATACTTGTGAGCACAGCCTAACGTGCAGGGTGTTGTATCATTATGTCTTGCACCTAAAACTAATGTAACAGTGTGTCAACTACACTTCACTTAAAAAAATTATTTTTAATGTAAGACATAAAGTTAAAAAGAATTCAAATCAACTGTATTTTCTGGTTAGAAAATCTTTTTGGCTTTAAGGTCTCTAAAACTATGGAAAATGTTTTAGTCCACTTTTCTACATAAAAACTTAGAGAACTCTAAACTATATATTGCAGTCCCAAGGACATCTTTCCTAGAGGCATTCTTAAATAAAATTCCTGCTTATGGGGCGCCTGGGTGGCTCAGTGGGTTAAAGCCTCTGCCTTCGGCTCAGGTCATGATCTCAGGGTCCTGGGATCGAGTCCCATGTCAGGCTCTCTGCTCAGCGGGGAGCCTGCTTCCCCTTCTCTCTCTGCCTGCCTCTCTGCCTACTTGTGATCTCTGTCAAATAAATAAAATAAAATCTTTAAAAAAAAAAATTCCTGCTTATACCCTTACTTCTAAAATGCAGAGAATTTTTCTTATGTTCAAACCACCAAAATCCCTCTCCCCTTACAGATATAACTAGAAGACCACACTGTTTAAAATATTAAGGAATGCAGTGTAGACAATATTTAACTCTGTTAAAAATAAACATCCATAATCATAAACCCACACACTCTGCAATCCCCAAAGCGCAGGCATATGCTGGATATGTAACAAATACTCAAACACAGATTTTTAAAACATATGTGCTTTCCTTGTAAGAAAGGATATTAACTATAGCTCTAAAGGTGTATATATATTTTTTTAAAGATTTTATTTATTTATTTGACAGAGAGAGATCACAAGTAGGCAGAGAAGCAGGCAGAGAGAGAGAGGAGGAAGCAGGCTCCCCGGCAAGCAGAGAGCCCGATGCAGGGCTCGATCCCAGGACCCTGAGATCATGACCCGAGCCGAAGGCAGAGGCTTAACCCACTGAGCTACCCAGGCGCCCTCTAAAGTTATATTTAATAGAAAAACACCTAAAGAGATCTGGCGCAGAAGAGTAAAGGCAATAAGTGTAACATAAATGAATTCTAGTTTAAAAAGAGAGAGAGAATCTTTACAAGAAATGTCAAAATGAGAAAAGAGAGAACCCACATTTATCCAGGGAAAGAATGGATTAGGACAACCACATCTCTTAAAAACGAAATGTGTCGGTGTCTGGAGGAAAGCGTATTACCTGTTTTACATAGAATAGGCATTCATGCTTCTACGTATGATGTTAGGGAAATCACATATTTAAAAAGTAAATGGCAAATTAAATAATATTTTAATGATGCTACTTTCCAATTCTCTATCAATAACCAGTTAAAATATTTACTACTTTGTGTAACTACATAAAGTAATTACTGGGGAACATATACTGTTTTACTTCTTGACTAATAAAGGCAAAAACTGTCCTCAGGACATTTAAAGGAGGGCCCAAATTAACTTCATCCTGTTACCAAACAATTTCCTCTCATGTTTGGAAGGCAAAGCCTTAAGATATTCTACCCATAAGCTTTTCTTTATTAAGCTTGCTCTAACTATACCGCAACAGCTGGTCGATAAAGAAAGGCTTGTGTCCTTTTAATAGCATTTATCTGTAGAAACAGGCCACACATCTGAATAAGTACACAGGAAAAAAGAGAGAAATGTTCCAGATGTCCAAAATTGTGAACCAAATAAGAAAATTTCTTACTGAAATTTAAAAAAAAAATAAATTTAATTAAAATAAAATAAAAAGAAAGTTCCTTCTCAAATCTGTATTCTAAACCTTAAAAATATGCTCTTTAAATTCCTTAACCAGATCACAGCTGAAAATTAGAGTCATACAAATATAAAGAGAAACAGACAACTTTAACATCAAAAAGGCAGTAATTAAACATGAATTCCACAGAAAATAATCACAAATTGATGAGAGGAAGGAAAAATGATGACCAGTAACTATTTGTCCCTACGGTACAAACTAGTGATCACCGTCTGTCACTACAGTAAGTGCTCCAAGTAAGTAAATGATTTTTGAGATCTTGTTTTTTATAGTTTTGTTAGTTGTTTTTCCTTGCTACCTGCTTTGCCTTCGTGCTTATAATTTATTACAGGCCAGGAGACCATAGAAAACCTGTTCACACCGTATCTAAACTACAAGTAAGCAAGTGCTAAGGTGCTCCCCTCTAAATAAAATGAGTTTGGATGCTAAGGTTGACATTTTTATTGTCAGCTCGGAGGCTTCTAAATGCCTTCTCCTTGATCATTTGACTGTGTTCCAAATAACTGAAAATGATACACACAATCTCCAGAGTACAGTTAACCTGAGGGGTAGAGAGAGGAAAAAAGTGACTGAACAATAAATATATGTCATGTAGCTCAGTTACGTTAATAACACAAGATTAAATGTGTCTATATAGGAACAGAAATCTATGTATACACGTACAGAAAGAGTTTGGACCAAACTGTTGATGTTCCTGTAAGAATGGAACAGGACTGGGGGTTGGGGCATGTAGGACTGAGAGGACTTCTACCTTTTTTACTTTATACAATTAATCTGTATTCATTATGAACATGAATCTTAAGAAATCAAAACATCTTTTTAACATTTTTAAATAGCAGACTAGTGGATGTATAGAGAAAATAAGGCATTAATCTTGGAATAAAAGTGGCCTGTCTCCTAACAACTAGAATTACTGACCTCATATATTTCGTTTGATTTATAAACGAAAGGTGGCAGGTAAAGAGCCCAGAAAAAGGTGAATTCCAACAGGAAGTCTGCTGGAAATGGGCTAAGTAATTAAGATAATACCCATTTAGAGAATCAAAGGTTGACTATTTCATAGGTTTCCAATGATAATGAGTTAAAGATCATATGTATTCAAGGTATTGTGACAAGGATTCTCCAAACTAAATCTGAATGAAAGCCTCTTTTATGCTGCTGCTAAGACCTAAACTTCACATAGTAAGGTCCTGAGACCATGGAAAAATTCCATAAATATGCTAAATATTCACTGAAAGTTTACTAATATATTAATTTGCCCATACAATCTAAAACTATATTAATTTAAATACAAATAACTTCAAATTACTTAGTCTGGCATCATGATTAAAGCTTGTATCTATTATTCATGCAATAAGGTAAAATTAATATTTCTCAGTTTCCCAATGTTTCTTTGTTCCATACTATCTCCAAATTCAAATCAAAAACATCAAAAAAGAACCATAGATTGGGGGGAAAAAAAAGACAAGGAATATATACATACGCTACATTTAATTTTTTAAAGGTGCTTACTTATTAGACTTTCTTCCTTTAAACATCTCAAGTTTTGCATCACAAAATAGCATTCTTAGATATTCAAAGTTTGTACCCAGATTTTATTTACACTAATGAGATTCAGTGCTATTCAGCAGACTTGGGACTTCTAGACTATTCCACAACACTACAGGTTTCTGGCATGTAATAATTTGTAACACTGCTGAGGCAATAACATAGAAATGTCTTAGTTTCAAGGCTGGGGTAGAGGAATGAGAAAACGTACTAACTAGAAAACTAGCTCATCCCCAACCACCTTTGTTGCAACCTACTACTTAGAGCTGCTGTGAATTCTACACATTTGAGATGCACCAAGATTTATCCTTTTGGAATACCAAACAACTACTGTCGTTGTTAATAATTTTAGAAGATAGTTCTATGTCATATGGCCATGTTCATTCATGAAGGATTACTACAAAATAAGCTAGCAGGCACCCTCAGCACTCAGATCCCCCGACAGTCACAAGTGGATGGAAGAGAGCCGTTCCCATACCTGCCCTTCAGGTTCTCAAGTTCCCTGTGATGCAACATGCTCCGCATGTGTTCGTCCATCTCCTTCAAAATTAAAGAAAGCAGATTAAACTAAGGGGCATTGCTTTGGGAAAAGAAATTCCTCTGTTTCTATTCAATCAACAATCGGGGTTCAAGTTCTTTGTTTCAGAAGTGTTTGTCCTGGTTACCCTTCTCAATTCAATATTGAAATCAGTTCCTCGTAATTCTTTAGCTATGTTTTTGACATTGTTTCCTTAAATAAAGGAATTATTAAGAAAAACCTATTTAAATGGCTTTCCAAAAAGATCAGAAACTATATTGTCTTCAGGAGGCAAAAGATTTAAGAAAAACCTATGTGGGTTTATTAAATTCTATCGCAAATTAAAGAATTTACTAAAGTTATTTAAAAAAAGAACTCTAAAATCACTTAACTTCTCAACTATTTGGTTACTTTTCTCCACACTCTCCCCACTCCACGGAGAGTTTCTCAAAAATAAGCTGCAACTCTTAATCAAGTCTTGGCCAGGGCTTGGCATACAGTTGTCAACATTCGCTGAATGAACACATGGATATATTAATTCCAGGTAGAATTTATGAATATAACAGAACTTCCCTGTAGTTGATCAGCAGTTTTCTAAAACTGCTTTGAACACAGCTCAATCATGCCTTCATCTTCACTGCCCACTCTCTCCCAACTGATTTGTTTGGTTCTAATGAAATGTTTGAAAATCCACTAGGGTCTCCCGTACCTCCATCCCATCCTTAGTGGGAGGAAAATGGAATCTGTGGGAAGAGTTTCCACTTAAAAATGTGCACATACATGCACACACACCTCAAAAAACTAAAAAAGCTGTAAATGTCTATCCCTTTGTCATGGGGACATATATTTATGCAGCACGCCATAATTAGAGAATGGCTGTTCACATATATAATAAAGGGTTACTGTAATTGTTGAGTATTACTATTAACTGTGCCCTGTGTGTAAGTGCCTCAAACATTTCCTCAAATGAACTACAAAACACTGCTGAGGGAATATTACTAATTCCATAAGGATACAAGGATACACAGAAGCTAACTCACTTGTATTTATCATTGCTTGTTAAATGCCAAGTACAGAGCTAGGCATTGAAGGGATAGGTGTGAAAATATTCAGTCTTGCCCTTTCAGAGTCATAGATAATCAACTGGTCAAACTAGGACTCAGACCCTGAAATATCTGACACCAAAGCCAAGGTTTTAAATACCACGTCACACTGTAACCTTTTAGTGCACTGAGATTTTTCATGATATACAATTCATTTGTCAAAAAGAATACAACAGCCTAGTAACCCATTCTTACTTTAAATTATCTACTACAGTGTGACAAACAGCTTTGTGATTCCAAACACTTCCTTTAAATGACAATTTTACTGAAGACAACTATCATTTCCTTCTATCTGTATAAATGCTTCACTTGGAGGGGACACCTTTGCTTGTGACCCCTCCCCACCTACAACTGACTGGCCAGTAACCAGAATGAACACATACAGAGCTGAAAGCCGAATCAAATTAGTGACACAATCAAGAATGAAAAAAAAATCCGTGAACAATATACAACACCTACTCAAATCGTTATGAATCCTTTTGTTTGATCTTTAGAATCTAATCTTGGATTTACATATGCCAAATCCCCTTTTATTGAGTTAAATTTCAGCTGGTTCTGTTTCTTACAATGAAACCTTTCCAGATGAAGACAGCATTCACTGAAATAAGTTATTCTCTGATATAAAAACCAATTCTGTATCCTACTTCAGTTATAAAAATGTTACTATTCACAATTTGTTTTAGGGTGATTTCTGATTGTCTAAAACACTTCACAAATCTTTTCCTAAATATACATGCAAAATTCTCTCCCACCCAGCTCTAAGGAACAAATGCAAAAAAGCTCAAGAATAAATGATCTGAGCTTTCAAAATAAGCTAGGAAAGATCCATAGGTACAGAATTAAAGTAATGCTTTAATTCTATTTAGTTCTTGTAATATTAATGAGTAATCCCTTTTTTTAAAGAAAGGGGAGAAAGGAAAATTTTTTTTAAAGATTTGGCAATTGAACAAATTTATAAAACATTGAATAATACAACAGAATTTTTTTTTAGTATTTTTAACTCCAGGGCATCTCAGTCTTTCATAAATCAATGAGCACCCAGTGGGGAGCCTACTTCTGCCTCTGCCCCTCCCCCTGTTGGTGCTCTCCCTCTCTCTCAAATAAATAAATAAATATTTTTTTTAAGGTTTTATTTATTTATTTGACAGACAGAGATCACAAGCAGGCAGAGCAGCAGGCAGAGGGAGAGGGGGAAGCAGGCTCCCCGCTGAGCAGAGAGCCTGATGTGGGGCTCGATCCCAGAACCCTGGGATCATGACCTGAGCCGAAGGCAGAGGCTTAACCCACTGAGCCACCCAGGCATCCCTCAAATAAATAAATAAATAAATAATCTTTAAAAAAAAAAATTAAAGTAAAAAAATAAATTTGTGAGCATCAGAATACTCAGGGATGTAGTACACAGCTTTTCCCCACACCTAGAGCACTTTAGATTCTTTTTCTTCTCCACAGTGTATTTGGAGAAATCAGGGTTACACTAGTTTGGGAGACTAGCAGAAAGCACTGCTTCAACATTAGTTGTTGATAATCAATCTAAAACTCAGTATCAGAGTTATCTCTTTTAATTAACCCATTCTGCTAATTCCCTAAACCACATCAACCTTAACACTTAAATCAAGTTGGAGAATTCCAACTCTTGATTTTTCATTATGATCCATGGAAAAATATGAAGAAATGAAAACATGTTTTAAACCAGCGTTTAAACCAGCACCTGGGTGGCTCAGTCAGTTAAGCGTCTGCCTTCAGCTCAGGTCATGATCCCAGGATCCTGGGATCAAGCCCTGTCTCTGGCTCCCTGCTCAGTGGAGAGCCTGCTTGCTTCTCCCTCTCCCACTCACCGTGCTTGTGTTCCCTCCCTCGCTCACACTCTTTCCCCCCAAATAAATAAAATCTTAAAAAAAAAAAAAAAGAAGAAGAAGAGGTAAGGATCCTAGACGATTCTTATTAAATAAATAAACAAACACACAAATCAGAGTAGAAGAAATGCAGAAAGACTTAAAATGGCAAAATTATGAGATATCACTAGACGGGCTGCTACTCCACGAAAATCTGACACCACACCTCTGAATGTCAGCCTATCCTTCTCACACCTTCTTAATTTCCCATTTTCCCCCAATCTGAAAGGAGCCATAAGAAATTTTTCCTCATTATAAATCTGCATAAACCCTGGTCAAAATTTTTAAAACTAGAAGAGTTTGGAGCGCCTGGGTGGCTCAGTGGGTTAAGCCTCTGCCTTCAGCTCAGGTCATGATCTCAGGGTCCTGGGATCAAGCGACAGGCTCTCTGCTCAGCAGGGAGCCTGCTGTCCCCTCTCTCTCTGCCTGCCTCTCTGCCTACTTGTGATCTTTCTCTCTCTGTCAAATAAATAAATAAAAATTTAAAAAATATATGTGGACAAATCTATTAAAAAAAAAAAAAACCTGAAAGAGTTCTTTTACTTTTATAAAAGGCAGCCCCTATATTATTAAACATGATTTTTGAATCTCAACTGATTGTTCCATCACTAACAGAAATCCTAAATTGGGGGAAAAAATTCTCCCTAGCCTACTGGATGGATCATAATTGAACCCCTCAGTCTGGCATTCAACACATTTTATGACTATCTGCATTTAAATTACAAATTCTATTACAGTCCCACTATCCCCAGTACAAAACTGTCTTAATCAGATAAGCCTTCGCAACTCCTAGAACTCTTAGACTCCATTCTACCTCTGCATCTCTGTACATGTTGTTATCCCATCTAAAATATCTCTCTTCTCTTTCTCTGAAACCATCTTACTCCCATTTTTCCAGGTTCACTCAACCCCCACGCGCCCCCCCACCCAAACTAGCTCATGATAAATTTCCTAGTTCTCCCAATTTTCAGTGACAATCCACAGCGTCTTAAAAGCTTAGAAAACAATTTCTCAGTAGTTAAGCTAGCAGCACTACTTTGAAAGCAAACGACAAAGGCAAGAAAAAACAAAAAGTGCGTTTTCACTAACACACAGGTAAATTCTTTAAGCGCTTAAAAATGTGGTTTTTCTTTGAGCAACATCCCCACCTTGTGGACATCCAGGGTACTGTTAACACCACTTCTGCTTTGGGGCACTTTTCACAGGCAAAGGCAGAAAACAGAATGCAGGTACAGACAAAAAAATGCTAATATCCTTAGCTCATCAGAAAGTAGTATAACGCCAAATAAACTGAATTTTAAGGTCTTTTCTCGATAACTGGTATAACTAAAGTAGTTACCATTATCAACTTTTGAGTACCCTCAAATTTTGGGTAGAGATTTAATAATATAGTTACTGGCTTTATGAGGCACTAAAGAGAAAGAAATTGGCAGAATGAGATTCTGATATAGGAAATGAGCATAAAGAAGACAGTGTTAAAAGCTTTTACCCATCTACAAATTCCACATGTCTCTGAAAAAAAAAAAAAAAAAAGGATCCGTCATACAGCCATAGATTCTCCCTCTTCTACGTATTACCTTTTTTGAGCTGTACACAATGTGGCACAATATGCATTTTCGTTCTCGTACCATAGTGACCAGATCTGAAGCACTCAACGTCACACCTGCAATGAGGAAGTAACATTTAGTAACCTTTCTCCCCGGGGATGACTTCTTAGATTCCCCTTAACAGAGCTAAAAGTCCCAGTCTTGCACCTCCCACACCTCCACCCTGTTCCTCCCAGTCTTCCCATCTTGGTGAATGAAAATTCAAGCTTTCTGGGTACCTAGAGCAAAAACTTTGGAAGTCATCCTTGATCCCTCTTTCTCACCCCGGATCCACCCTCATCAGCAAATCTCGTCAGTCCCCGGTTGAAGTACATCCCAAATCCAACCCCTCCTCACTATTGAGCTCACCTGTCCGCTCACAAGCCACCAGCCTACTGCCTTGCCTCCCTAGTTCCACTCCTGTCCTCTTAGTCTATTCTCAAAACAGTAGCCAAGGATTCTCACAACAGGATTCTATTAAAATTTAAGTCGGGTCCTTGTGCAAAATCTTCCAACAGAGTTCCATCTCGCTCATACAACATCCAGTCCTTCCTTTGCCATGGGCCTCAAAATCTGTTTCCTCGCCCACTCTCTGACTCCACGCCCCACCTCACTGCCTCTACCACTTCATTCCTGTCACACTGCCCTCCTTGCTAGTCCTTGATCACAGCACGGATTCCCCCACCTTAAGATTTCTACATTTCCTATTCTCTCTGCCTGTAACATGCTTCCCTAAGATGTCTTTATGGTCCTCATGGCTTATTCCCTCATTTCCATCAGTATCGGAAATGTGGCTTCACCAAGGAGGCCTTTCCTGACCTACACAATACTGTATTTTTTGTTCCCCATTCCTTCTATCCTCCTATTAACTGCTTAATTTTTTTTATTTGTAAATAAACAAAATAATTTTTTTTTTTTTGCTGCACAAAGCTTTATTTTTTTTTTTTTAAAGATTTTATTTATTTATTTGACAGACAGAGATCACAAGCAGGCAGAGAGGCCGGGAGAGAAGCAGGCTCCCCGCTGAGCAGAGAGCCCGATGCGGGGCTCGATCCCAGGACCCTGGGATCATGACCCGAGCCGAAGACAGAGGCCTTAACCCACTGAGCCACCCAGGCGCCCCTGCACAAAGCTTTATTGTTTCCATTTGGTCTGTGGCTTGGGAGAGAGCTCCAGGGTGGTTAAAGAGCTGCCTGGTGGTTGCAGGAGGAGGCTCAGGCAGAAGCCCTGACACCAGGGAGATACCAAGGGGTCCCTCAGAGGCCACTGGGCTCAAGAGGCTCTAAGGCATGCTTGAGGGTGAGCCTTTGGAAGAGATACTTGCCCAGCCCAGCCCAGCCTAGGGGCCAGTCAACCTGCAGAGATCAGTCGGTGGTTGGCCATCTTCTGGGTGGGTTTCACCTGCTCATCGAGGAAATGGCTAAGAAGTCACAGAGATTAGGGTCTACATGGGAAAAACCCAAGGCATGCACATACAAAAGGGCCTTGTTCAGGTTCTTCTCCAGGACCACAGTGTCTCCCACAGTGTCCAAGGTTTCACCCCACTCCTCTAGGGACAGCTTCTACATACCCTTTCAGAGGGCACAGCTGCCCACGTTCTGCATCGTCAGGAGATACTGGGCACCCTCACACTTCTCAGTTAACTGCAGAAGTGACAGCGTCACAACGTCATGGTCAAAATACAAGCCCAGAGGGAAGGAGGTGTAGGAAGCCCGCAGATAGAGGTGGACCGGATGGTTGACAGCAGCCCCCACCTCGGTGGAATAATTCTGAAGAACTGGGAGCTCAGGTTTGATTGCCAATAAGGAGCTGAGCTCAAAAAACAGTGTTGGCTGGTCTTAGAGGCAGGGGACAGCTTAGAAGATGGTTCTGAAGGCTGCGATTGGAAAAAAGGTTGGAGAGTGGTAGGAGACTGGAAGAAGGGGTGTCCCTGGGTCTGTTTCATCCAAATACTGTTGAAGCAACAGACAGATCCATGGGACCACTGGGCATGCTACCTACTTTTTAAATGCTTTAATAACACTGCAGTAGACTGTTTCTGTAAATGGCCACAACACTACCTCCCACCCCATGTGTTCTTTTTCAATATGATCTTGTCACCACCACCCATCAAATGGTGTGGTTCATTTTCCCTTCCTGTTTTGACCAATAGAATGTGGCAGGCCTGGGTGGCTCAGTCAGTTGAGCATCTGACTCTTGATTTAGGCTCAGATCACAATCTCAGGCTGGTGAGATGGAGGCCTACCTCAGGTCACACTCTGCAGGGAGTCTGCTTAAGGTTCTCCCTCTCCCTCTGCCCCTCCCCATGCTTGCTCTCTCTCAAATAAACAAATCTAAAGGGAAAAAAATGTGGTAGAAGCGACAAAGTAATTCATGAGACTGGGCCTTAAAAACTCTGCAGTTCCTGCTTTTGCACATTTGGAACACTCCATTTTAGAACCTAGCCACATGCTGTGAGAAGCCCAAGCCACAAGGAGAGGACAAGGGGAAAGGAACAGAGGCCCAGCTGTGCACCCTAACAACAACCAGCACCATCTGAAGCCATGTTGGGTGAGTGAGCCTTGTCAGTATTCCAAGCCCAGCTGCCAATGAGGGTCTCCAAGTGGGAAGACTTAAAGAACCATGCAGATGAGCCATTTTCAACCCACACAGTGTTAAGAAACAATAAAATATTTCTTTAAAATAACCAGTAAATTTGGGGGTCGTTAAATATTAAGAGATACCCTGAAGCAAGCATCTTAGTACCTCATATGGTATAAATTTCTTCTTAATTCTTTATTCTAGTTCCAGGGACTTGGTGTATTTTGTTCACCAGTATAAATCTAGCACTTAAAACACTGTCTGACAATACAGGCACCCCATTAGCATTTGTCGAACTGGCCCAAATGGAACTATCTTGGGTACCAAATGTGACAGATAAATGAGTAAATACTAGGGTTTGGACTAAGATCAGAAGGTTTTCTCCTTTACAATCCTCTAGCACTAGCCTATTTTCCTCTTGCGTCCCTGCAAAGATACTCTACATGAGAAGTAAATTTCACTTCCCAAGCAGCACTTTTCCCTTCTACACACACACCACCAGCCTCTAATGGAGATCTGCTTCCTCACCTGTTCATTCCTTAGGGGACTTAAAATTGTGAGGTAATGGGGGTGCCTGGGTGGCTCAGTGGGTTAAGCCTCTGCCTTTGGCTTGGGTCATGATCTCAGGGTCCTGGGATCGAGCCCTGCATCGGGCTCTCTGCTCAGTGGGGAGCCTGCTTCCCCCTCTCTCTCTGCCTGCCTCTCTGCCTACTTGTGATCTCTCCCTCTGTCAAATAAATAAATAAAAATCTTTAAAAAAATAAAAAAATAAAAAATAAATTTAAAAAATTGTGAGGTAATGAAGTTATAAACTACCCTGATTTAACCTGTAACTCCTAGACAACATGGTGGCAGAACCAGTGAGGAAGAGTCCTATGGTTCTCCACTTCTCCTGGTCACTCAGCAGTTTCCTTGTTATTGTAACCCACTTCATATCACTCCTGAATTTCTGAAACAATTTTATTCAGTAACAAAGGACAAACACCAAAATAAGATTATAGGGTAAAACTCTGGCCATTTGAGGAAGCTGAATGTCAACTCGCTAATACAACAAAGAAACAGACCTTTAGAGATAAATACAGTATTATTCATGCTCCCAGTAGTGCTACTATCACCTAAATCTCAAAATTAACATAAATCACTCTGGTGCTCGGCATCATTGCATATTCTTTTAATTCCCCTATATCTTAATGTTTACTTCAACCTTACTGTTTACATGCAATATTTTATTTCATTCAACAAGCATTTATTGAGCACCAAGCACTGTTCTAAGAGTTGGGGAAACAGTGATAAAGGAGATATGTCCGGAAATGTGTTGTTATTTTTTTCTTAAGTTGGTTCCATGCCCAACGTGGGGCTTGAACTCATGACCTTGAGATCAAAAGCTGCATGTCCCACTGGACTAAGCCAGCTAGGCCCCCCATGTCCAGAAATGTTTGTTTGGTTTTTTTTAAGATTTTATTTATTTATTTGACAGAGAGAAAGAGAGATCACAAGTAGGCAGAGAGGCAGGCAGAGAGAGAGAGAAGGAAGCAGGCTCCCTGCTAAGCAGAGAGCCCGATGTGGGATTTGATCCCAGGACCCTGAGATCATGGCCTGAGCTGAAGTCAGAGGCTTAACCCACCGAGCCACCCAGGCACCCCAGAAATGTTTTTAATACTGCTTCAAGTTATTAACTACCAAAGCAAACAGGAACAAAAAAACTTAGAAGCAATGAAGCCAATGAAAAAGTCTGACTTTCTGGCATTAGCAACAGCTACTATGGTGTTTTCACATATTTAGTCAACTGAGAACTGAGCTCTAAAATACAAACTGCGGGGTGCCTGGGTGGCTCAGTGGGTTAAGCCTCTGCCTTCAGCTCAAGTCATGATCTCAGAGTCCTGGGATTGAGCCCCAAATCGGGCTCTCTGCTCAGCAGGGAGCCTGTTTCCCCCTGCCTCTCGGCCTGCTTGGGATCTCTCTCTCTCTCAGTCAAATAAATAAATAAAATCTTTAAAAAAAATACAAAAATAAAATAAAATAAAATACAAACTGTGTTTCTATTTAGTAAAGCCAAAGGCATCAACTCCTAGTAAATAAAGTCATATAAAAAAATATTCTTTATCAACCTTTGAACCAAAGACTCCCTCTTTTTATTTAGTTTTCCCTTCACAAGCTCTGTTTTTCTAATGTGCATGAATTAAATAAATTCATTTTCATTTCTGTAAAAAAATAAAGAAATACAACTGCTAGCAAAGCATTTAATCAATAAAGAAGATTTAGTATTTAAGCACTACGTTGATGGGATTCCAGCCAAAGACAAAGGAATTTTAACTTCTACATCCTTAGTCTGAGTTAATACATGATTTCCATCAAGCTTTCTGAAATACTCAAATTAGCGCACAGCTTTCTAGATGGGAACCACTGCTCTCTTTAAAGGTCTTACTTAACAAGGGGACACCTGGGTGACTCAGTAGGTTAAGTAACTGATTCTTGCTTTCCGCTCAGATCATGATCTCAGGGTCTTCTGTCGGGTCTTGCTTGGGATTCTCTCTCTCCCCCTCCCCCTGCTCCTCCTGCACTAGCTTGCCCGCTCACATGCTCTCTCCCTCTCTCACTCACTCTCTTAAAAATCAATAAAAATTTAAAAAATAAATAAAAAATAAAGGTCTTGGGGTGCCTGAGTGGCTCAGTGGGTTAAAGCCTCTGCCTTCGGCTCAGGTCAGGATCCCGGGGTCCTGAGACTGAGCCCCATGTCGGGCTTTCTGCTCAGCAGGGGGCCTGCTTCCCCACCTCCCCGCCCCCTCACCTCTCTGCCTACTTGTGATCTCTGTCTGTCAAATAAATAAAATCTTTTTTAAAAAAATAAAGGTCTTAACAATTATTAGAAGCCAAGGAAATAGAAACCACCCAACTCTGTAATCTCAAAGTGCTTGAGAGGTTACAAGTCAAGTAAGTGTAAATAAACAATTCAACTACTGCTGTCCTTACTTTAACCACCTTTCGTTTTCCTCCCATATCACTTAAAAATACCCACTATGAAATCTTTCAAATTGTCTCCAAACAACTATGAGAAATAGCTGATATTTCTTAGGTATAATAGCCTTAAAAATCCTATAATAAGTACCTTGTCTCTACATCCTAATTACTATTCTGTCAATACAATTATCACGTTGGTGGGCAAGAACCCTATTATTAATTCTTTTCCTTCAGATTCTTGTATTTAGTCTTCGAGTCCTAATCGATTTCTATTTTTCATTTTTGCTATCTCTTCTTCAATGGGATAAGCCTTCAAGACCTTATATCTATTCTTCCTTCACCCAACTGCTCCACTCATTAAAGATTCCTGCCTTGACTCCTGCCCCCAATATATAAAGAAATTCTAAACCCAAGCAGTACAACAGAATCATCCACATAACTTACTAGTAAAAAGAAATACAGTTGTGAAGGCAGAATTACTGCACTGTAATTTCCATTTTTGTACTTCACTCTCCCCATCCCTATTCAAGGGTAGTCACTTAAAAGTGACTTAAATAGGTCAGAAAGACACACTTCCAAGTAATCACTATCTCATAATACTGTAGCCCATCTCAAATATCAATGTTATAATATTTCTCCAAATACTTATTATGTAACTCAAGGCTGGAAAACCCTGTTTAATAGTGTCAGAGAACTTTATGTGAAACATTGTCACATTATCTCATTTTACTGTTCAAACATCCAGCAATACAAGTAAGTGCAGGCTGTTTGATGGTAGGTTGTATCTGAGCTTCCCGACCTTACCATAAGGAAGGGATCAGTCTTTTTATAAATCTCTTAAAATTCATTACGGTAAAACAAGTAATACTTAAGATATTTGAACTGTGACTTAGTTAAAATCAACTCAGACTCTCTAGGACAATGATATACTGTAAAACTGTGAAGAAGAAAAAAAGCTTAGAGGTGTCTGGCTGGCTTAGTCAGAGGAGCATGCGACTCTTGATCTTGGGGTCATGGATTTGAGCCCCACGTTGGGTGTAGAGGTTACTCAAATAAAAACTTTAAAGAAAAAAACAAAGCTTAATTATTGAGTTGAGGTTGGAGGAGTGGTACTCAAATTAGAATCCCTTTTCTAAATCCCATAGAGAACTTCTGGTACCTCCACCTCCACCCTGACAAAAAACTAACAGATTTCTGATGAGCAAGACAGGGCAAGAGAAAGACGGTACTCAGACAGAACAAATTTTTGCCACTACCCCTAGACTGCCCAGAAGGTTATGGAGCAAAGATATGTCTAGCACTTCTCGGAGGTCCTCACTTTGGTCAGTGGGCCTCCTGATAAAGTTTCAAGGCTCCCAGCTAAGGAAGAAGTAAGCTGGTAACAGAGGTCAGAAAGTACTTTCTCTCAACTTTCAAAGGCTTATTCTGGGTAGCTGTCGTATTTGCTAGTTCTAAGTTCTGGCTACCTCCTGTTTCCCCAGGCAAGTGATTGGTGGTTTCCTGCATTCAATATCACTGATTGAGCATAAGCTTATCAGCATTTTACTCACTGGCATTCCTACTTTTTATATTATCTGCCCTAACACAACACTTACCAAGAGTTCATGTACCAACCACTCTTTTTTTAATAAGCACAGGACTAACACAAAGAGCAGAAGTTAAGGCTGTGACCAGTTAAAAGTTGTGCCCCTCAAAATGACGCTGTTCACACTGTCCATCACCAGGCAAGGAAATGGACAGGGTGGCCCAATGATCCCTTAACTCAGAATTAGAACTACCGCCAGGTTCCAATTCTTTACTAAATTCTGGAACTTGGCAAGCATTGTTATCTTACAGGGAGAAGTGACAAAAAGAAACTAGGATAACACCAACCCTAATAAGACAGTAAAATACTAGCAAATGTCGTCATCATATAACAGACTAAGTTTTAAGCCCAAAGATAGCTTGTATAAACACTTTTTTAAAAGTATAACTTGAGGGGCGCCTGGGTGGCTCAGTGGGTTAAAGCCGCTGCCGTCGGCTTAGGTTATGATCCCAGGGTCCTGGGATCGAGCCCTGCATCGGGCTCTCTGCTCAGCGGGGAGCCTGCTTCCTCCCTTCTCTCTCTGCCTGCCTCTCTGCCTACTTGTGATCTGTCTGTCAAATAAATAAGTAAAATCTTAAAAAAAAAAAGTATAACTTGGTATTTGTTGCATTTATTTAACAATTTTAAAAGTTCTTATTCCTGCACTCAATATATCTTTCATTGATATTAAAATTTAAAATAAAAAAAAAAGTAAATTCCATGACATGAAATTTAAAATTCTGTGGCATGGAGATACGTTCATTACTGCTTTCTGCCCATGGACCCTGCCAAGTCTCCCCTCCCACTACTGTTGTGTCTAAGTCAGAGCCTCCTAAAAAGCCTGACCAGCTGCAGAAGCTCATCATCAGAGGGTTGAGCTTTGAAACAACCAATGAGAGTCTGAGCGGCCATTCTGAGCAATGGGAAAAGCTTATAATCTGTGTGGTTAATGAGAGATCCAAACACCAAGCTCTCCAGAGGCTCTGGGTTTGCCAGGTATGCCACTGTGGAGGAAGTGGATGCAGCCATGAACGCAAGCCCACACAAGGTGGATGGAAGAGTTGTAGAACCAAAGAAGGCTGTCCCAAGAGAAGAGTCTCAAAGACCCAGTGCCCACTTAACTGTGAGAAAGATTTTTGTTGGTGACATTAAAGAAGACAATGAAGAACATCATCTAAGGGATTATTTTGGACAGTATCAGAAAACTGAAGTGACTGAAATCATGACTCACCAAGGCACTGGCAAAAAGAAGGGCTTTGCTTTTGTAACATTTGATGACCATGATTCTGTAGACAAGACTGTCATTCAAAAATCCCATGCTGTGAATGGCCCCAACTGTGAACTAAGGAGAGCCCTATCTCAGCAAACGATGGTTAGTGCTTCATTCCAAGAGGCTGAAGTGGTTCTGGAAACTGTGGAGGTGGTTTTGATGGGAATGATAACTTTGGTCATGGAGGACACTTCAGTGGGCAAGGTGGCTTTGGTGGTGGTAGAGGTGGTGGTGGATACGGTTGCAGTGGGGGATGGCTGTGACAGATTTGGTAATGAAAGCAGCAGCTTCAGAGGTGGTGGAAGTTATAATGATTCTGGTGGTTACAACAATCAATACTCAAATTCTGGAGTCAGAAGCTCTGGCCCCCATGGTGGTGGAGGTCAGTACTTTGCAAAACCACAAAACCAAGGTGGCTATGGTGGTTTCAGCAGCACCAGTAGCTACAGCAGTGGCAGGAGGTTTTAATCACTGCCAGGAAACAGTTTAGCAGGAGAGAAGAGCCAGAGAAGTGACAGGGAAGCTACAGGTTACAACAGATTTGTGAACTCAGCCAAGCACAGTGGTGGCAGGGCCTACCTGCTGCAAAGAAGCCATGTTTCAGACAATACTCATGTGTACAGGCAAAAAACTGAGGACTCTAATTGTGACTAATTGTATAACAGATTATTTTTGTTTCTGTCCTATGGAAAGTATAAAGCATTCCAACAATGGGTTTTAATGTAGTTTTTTTGGTTTGGGGGTTTTTTTGTTTGTTTTAATGTAGTTTTTGGTGGTTTGACTGCTAAGTGTAATAGTCTGATCATGATGCTTAATAAATGTGTCTTAAAAAAAAAATTCTAGGGGTGCCTGGGTGGCTCAGTCAGTTGGGTGTCCAGCTCTTGGTTTCAGCTCAGGTCATGATCTTAGGGTTGTGGGATGGAGCCCCATGTAGGGCTCCATGCTCAGCGGGGAGTCTGCTTGGGATTCTCTCTCTCCCTCTCCCTCTGCCTCTCCTCCCCCAGGCTTGCTCCCATGTGCTCTCTCTAAAACAAATAAATAAATCTTAAAAAATAAAAATAAAAATTCTGTGAATGAATTACAATCATTGCAAGCTAATGAGTGAGTCTAGCTAACTGCCTAACACCTCCTCAAAAAGCTTAGCCGTTCTCCATGCATCTTGTTGGTAACAACACATTCAATAATCTTCAACTACTTTATATAAATAGGACTATAATAGCAACCGTCTTCATTATTTCTTCCTTTTATAAAATCGTTAAAGTTAATCATTGACTACAGTCCTGGTGTAATACCGTAAAGCATTTACTTCAGCATTTTGATATGGATAGCTTCCTAAATGCCTCTGTCATATACGTAAAAAAGTATACTTAAGTCTCTGAAGGCAACCCCTTTTGGTCCCCTCCCTCCTTGGGAGCTTTATACTAACACTTTGCTGTCGCTCAGTAAATCTTGCTTTGTTGCCCACCACCCCGTCTGGCCTACCTTCTCATTCTTCGAAGTGGCGTGACCAAGAACCATGGGCACCAGAGAAAAAATCCTGCAACACTAATGGGGGCTCATCCGGGATATCCACCATCGTTAAGGACAACTAACCAATAAAGGACATCAAACTCCAAATGTAGTGGTTCAGATGGAGCCTCACGTGGAAGTCAAACCAAACATCTACAGGGGACCCCCTGATCTGGACAAGAGGAACCCTGACTGCCACCTCATCCAACGTCCCTGTGACCAGCAGGAAGGAGTTAAGATCAGTCATCACCCTTCTTCCCTAATGGCAGTTAGGGTTACCTCTTTGGCGGGGAGAATGATGACAGATAACTGGAAGGCAGGCAGGCAGGGACAAAGGTGTCCCTGCCCTAAGAGGAAACCACCCTTAAAAGGATTTTACACCACCCTTTCCCATATGATAGACAGATGACAAAATCCTCACTGGATGACAGGCGCAGGGAGGGTTAATTAGACAGATTAAAACAGCCCGCCAACAAGCCCATAAAAACCCCTAGACTTAAAAAAACAAAACAAAAACCCTAGACTTAGAAACTTGGGTGGCAACCCCTTCAGGTCCCCTCCCTCCTTGGGAGCTTTGTACCATCACTTTGCTATCACTCAGTAAATCTTGCTTTGCTGCCCACCAAAACAAGGTTTTAAAAGGTCTCTGAAAATGTCACCATATATTTTATCAGATTTTAGAAAGAAATTTATGTGCTGCAAAAGTAGCAGTACTGCAAATTTTGGAATTTGCAAAAAATGCTCAACATCACTCTGTAAATGTCGAAATGTTCACTAAAAGCTCACATGGGGGCGCTGGGGTGGCTCAGTCGCTTAAGTGTCTGACTCTTGGTTTCAACTCAGGCCCTGATCCCCTGGGTTGTGGGATGGAGATATGGAGCCATCAAGCCATGGAGTACAGGCTCTCTCTCTCAAATAAACAAATCTTTTTTTTTTTCTTAAGATTTTGTTTATTTCACAGAGAGATAGTGAGAGAGCATAAGTAGGGGGAGTGGGAGAGGTGGAGGGAGAAGAGGACTCCCCGCAGGGACCCTAGTGCAGGGCTCCATCCTGGGACCCCGAGATCATGACCTGAGCTGAAGGCAGGCACTTAACTGAGCCACCCAGGCGCCCCTCAAATAAATAAATCTTAAAAAAAATTTTTTTTAATTAAAAAAATTAAAACTCTCATGCACTGTGCATGAGGCAGTGATACAGCCAAACATCTCAGCAGGTAGGTAGTAAAAAAAATTAAGGCTTAGACAAAATTTGGTACTATTCAAAAGTTCAGCATTCCAACAGCTTGGAAATTTTCCCAGGGCTCAAATTTAACTTGAAACTGCCAACGTAAAAAGAACAGTCACATAATACACTCCTAAATGGTCTCAGCATCCTCTCTCAAACTATTCTCAGGTAATCCTATACATTTCTAATGCTGCTTACACTGTAGCAGGAGAAATCTCTTTAAAATACAAATCTAGGGGCGCCTGGGTGGCTCAGCGGATTAAAACCTCTGCCTTCGGCTCAGGTCATGGTCCCAGGGTCCCGGGATCGAGCCCCACATTGGGCTCTCTGCTCAGCGGGGAGCCTGCTTCCTCCTCTCTCTCTGCCTGCCTCTCTTCCTACTTGTGATCTCTCTCTCTCTCTGTCAAATAAATAAATAAAATCTTAAAAAAAAATACAAATCTATTCATAATATTCCCTTTTGTCGCTATACTGTAGTGTGGAAAATTTCAAGCACAAAAATGCTGAAAGAATCTCATAGTAAATATTCCACACCCAGTTTCCCATATATCCCTGTATCTACCACCTAGATGCTACCATTAGCAATTGACTATATTTGTTTTATCAGACAGATACCTATCCATCTATCTTTAATCACTTCATCATAATGTACTATGGTTTGTTAATAGTTTGCCCAGAATTATATGGGGTCTCTGTTCATAGGGCACACTTCTGCAATTTTCTTTTAAATCTGTAATGTCTTTATCAGGTTTTAGTTATTGGAGTTATGTCGGCCTAGTGAAATGAGTTTGGAGGTGACTCCCCTTTGTCTGTTTTCTGTAATTTTATATAAGATTGCTATTATTTCTCCTTTAAGTACTTGATAGAATTCATCAATCAAATCATTATGGCCCTGAGTTTTCATTATGAGAAGTTTTTTTAAATCATTATTCCATTTCTTTAATATAAGCTTCTTCAGATCTTGTGTCAACGTGTGACAGCTTTAGTATACAGCTATTTTCAAGAACCTGTCCAGTTATGTTGCCACATTTTTTGGTATAAGGTTGCCTACAATATCCCCTTATAGTTCTGGTAAATCCCTTTCATTCCTGATACTAGTAATTTGTGTTCTGACCAGTGTATCTATGGATTTAGCAACATTATTGATTTTTTCAAAGAACCAACTTCTGACTTTGTAATTTTGTGTATGGTCTTTCTCTATTTTACTGATTGCTTCTGTTGTCTTCTTTCTTTCCTTCTATATACTTTGGGAGTATCTTGCTCTCTACTAGCTTCTTTTTTTTTTCTTTTTTAAAGATTTTATTTGACAGAGATCACAAGTAGGCAGAGAGGCAGGCAGAGAGAGAGGAAGGGAAGCAGGCTCCCTGCTGAGCAGAGAGCCGGATGCGGGGCTCGATCCCAGGACCCCGAGATCATGACCTGAGCCGAAGGCAGAGGCCTTAACCCACTGAGCCACCCAGGTGCCCCTCTCTACTAGCTTCATAAGGTAGAACTTCAGGCCACTGTCTTTAAACCTTTCTTTTCTAAAATAGGTGTTTAAAATTATAAACTTCCCTGGGGCGCCTGGGTGGTTCAGTGGGTTAAAGCCTCTGCCTTTGGCTCAGGTCATGATCTTGGGGTCCTGGGATCGAGCCCCGCATCCGGCTCTCTGCTCAGCGGGGAGCCTGCTTCCCTTCCTCTCTCTCTGCCTGCCTCTCTGCCTACTTGTGATCTGTCAAATAAATAAATAAAATCTTTTAAAAAATAATAATAAAAAAATAAAATTATAAACTTCTCTCTACACATTCCATTAACTGCATCCTACAAATTTTTAAAACACTTTAAAAAAAGAGAGAGAGAGAGAGAGAGAGCAGGAACACAAGCAGGAGGAGTGGGAGAGGGAAAGCAGGCTTCCTGCCAAGCAGGGAGCCTGACATGGGGCTCCATCCCAGGACCCTGGGATCATGATCTGAGCCAAAGGCAGATGCTTAAGGATTGAGCACCTAAAGCGCCCCTTTAAAGCACTTTTTAATAAACTATTTATTCTAGGATAGTTTTAGACTCATAGAAATTGCAGAAATAGTAAAGTACCCTATACCCCACTCCCAGTTTCCCATATTATTTACATCTTGCATTAGTAAAATAGCCTGTCATAATTAAAAAATGGATATTGATACATTATTATTAATTGAAGTCCTTGTTTTATTTCCTCATTTTTTACCAAGTATCCTTTTTTTCTTCCAGGATCTCAACCAGGATATCACTTTACATTTTGTTGTGATGTATCCTCAGCCAGGATCCTCTTTGCTATGACCATTATCTCACAAATTTTGATGCTCTATTTTCATCATCCAGTTCAAATGACTTTCTCTTTGTGATTTCTTCACTCATACATAGGTTTAGAAGTTTCAGGACTTTTCAAGTATGTGTGGGTTATTTTAGACACCTTGATTTCTACTTTAATCCCATCTCGACCAAAGAACATATTCTGCATTATTTCAATCCTTTCAAATTTATTAAGACTTGATTCACAGCCCAGCATTTGGTCTGTAAGTATACTTGGGAAAAGAAGTATATTCTGTGGTAGTCAGGTAGAGATCTATACTTACTTTTTTGTTTGTTTAGTTGTCTATCAGTTGTTGAGAAGAGCGCCAAAATCTCTGATTGTTGTCTATTTCTTTTTTTAATTTTATGTTTTTGCATGATGTATTGGAACCTCTGTATTACACACACACGTTTATGATTATGTCATGAATTGACCTTTTTATCATTATGAACGACTCCCTTAACTCTAGCAACACACTTTACCTTGAACTCTACTTTATCTGATATGAATACAGCCACTCCAGCCTTCTTATGCTTAATGATGAAAACATGTATCTTCTTCCATGCGTTTACTTTTTAAGATTTTATTTATTTATTTGACAGAGATCACAAGTAGGCAGAGAGGCAGGCAGAGAGAGAGGAGGAAGCAGGCTCCCCGCTGAGCAGAGAGCCCGATGTGGGGCTCAATCCCAGGACCCTGGGATCATGACCTGAGCCAAAGGCAGAGGCTTTAACCCACTGAGTGACCCATGCGCCCCTCCATGTTTACTTTTATCCAATCTGTCTGTATGCAGACATTATTGGATAATAATATCTCTGATTCAGAGTATCTATTCCAGATAACCTAATCAGATAATCTGAATCAGGTTACCTATTCCATTAAACTAAATGAAACTGATGGTTGGATTAGGCCTACCATTATTTCTGTTCAGCTGTACCTCTATTCTCTTTTGGATTATTTACTTTTTCTACTAGCTTTTTAGCAACACTTCATCACATTTTTTTCCTTAGTGAGTGCTCTAAGAATTACAAACTATATCCTTCTCATTTTACACTTAATAATTTGCCTCTTCACATAATATATACAAATCTTGCTCCCATATAGGTTCATTTACCCCCATCTCCCATTCCATGCTTTACCGTATAGGTTTTATTTATTTTTTTAAAGTTTATTTATTTATTTGACACAGAGAGATCACAAGCAGGCAGAGAGGCAGGCAGAGAGAGAGGGGGAGGCAGGATCCCTGCTGAGTAGAGAGCCCAATTCGGGGCTTGATCCCAGAACCCTGAGATCATGACCTGAGCAGGGGCAGAGACTTAACCCACTGAGTCACCCAGGTGCCCCTACCGTATAGATTTTGTATCTACATTATGTGATAATCTTCACAAGATGCTTCTTTAAAATTATTTGAACAGTTGTATATGTTGTTTTAAGAAAAAAGGGAAAGATTAATATCTATCCACATATTTACCATTTCCGATGTTCTTCTTTCCTTATGATTCAAGTTTCCACCAGGTATCATTTCCCTTCAGACTGAAGAACTTCAGCATTTCTTGTAGTGCAGGCCTGCTAGCTATGAATTCTCTTGGTTTTCTTTTATCTGATAATATTTTTTTCACTTTCATTCATGAAGGCTATACTACTGAATCTGGAATTCTGGACTGTCAAATTTTTCTTTCAGCATTTTAATGATTTTCTATTCTCTCTGGCCTTTATGATTATCCTTCTGTATGCAATATGGCTTCTGGATTTTTCCTTTGATTTTTGGCTTTCAACAGTTTGATTATGAAGTACCCAGTCATGGATTTCTTCAGTTTTAAACCTGTGGTTTGCATGGTTTTGTCTTTATCTTTACTGGGATTTGCTGAGGTTATTGAGTCTGTCAATTTATGCCTTTCACTAAATTTGGGAAATTTTCAGCCATTATATTTGCAAGTATTCTTTCTTTCCCATTATTTCACCTCTCCTTCTGGGGCTTTAGTTACTTTATGTTGAATTTTTTGATACTGCCCCCAGGTCCCTGAGAATATGCTACTTCTTTTCCCCCTTTTACACTTCTTCTGCTCTTCATACTGAATAATTTCTACTGATCTTTAATTTCATGGATTCTTTCCTCAGTCATCTCTATTCTGCTTTTAGCCCATCCACTTTATTTCCAGTATCATATTTTTCAACTTTAGAATATCCACTTGAGGGACGCCTGGGTGGCTCAGTTGGTTAAGCGGCTGCCTTCGGCTCGGGTCATGATCCCAGCGTCCTGGGATCGAGTCCCACATCGGGCTCCTTGCTCAGCAGGGAGCCTGCTTCTCCCTCTGCCTCTGCCTGCCTCTCTGTCTGCCTGCGTTCACTCTCTCTGACAAATAAATAAATAAAATCTTAAAAAAAAAAAAAAAAAAAAAAAGAATATCCACTTGATTATTTAATATTCACTCTCTGTGAAGGTATTTTCTTATGCATCACTTTCCTTTTCTTTATTAGTAATAGTTACAAAAGTTTCAAATACTTTCCTACTAATTCCAACATTTGAGTATCTTCAGGTCAGTCTCTGTAGATTGTCTTTTAATTCAAAGTTACATTTCCCTGATCCTTTGTATATAAGTAATTTTGGAATATATGCTGCATGTGGTAAATGTTATGTTGTGGAGGCTCTGGATTTCTTTATATTCCTCAGAAGAGTGTTTTTACTTTATTTTTGTTTTAGTAGGTATCTAAATTGGCTGACTCAAACTGCAAACTCTGTGTCTTAAGTAGATGAAATCTCAATTTAGTTTTTTTATCCTTAGCTGATCTTCTTGGAATCTGCTCTGTACATGCACAGTTCAACAGTCTGCCAAGATTTGAGTAGAGTTCATTCACAGAGTTTGATGCGTCTCTATGTTTCAGGATTCTCCTCTCACTTCCCAAAAGCTATCTCTGCCTTGAGCCTTAACTTTTGTTAAGGCCAAAAACAGCACAAGTTTATTTCAGAATTTTAACCATCCTACCTGGCACAGATTGGGGCCATGAAAATGGGAAATCATGCCCATGTTCTCTTCCTCAAGTGTTAATTCCCTTCCAGAATCTGCTTGCTTTGGGTAACCCCAGTGATCTTAGTTGTATTACATACTTCTGATCTAATAACTATTATCTGCAGGAGGGTCTACCAGTAGGAGCTTACTAAGTCATCATCAGAACTGGACTCCTATGCTTGCACTTTGGAAAGCCTTCAGCCTGACTAAATAGCTCCAGGCAATATTCAAGCAGGTGGGGCTGATCAAAAAAGACTTGCCTCTCAATCCTGTGATGGAGTCGGAGGCCCTAGGAGGTTTAATAACAAAGTTGGCTATGGCCTAGGGTGATTCTTAAATGGCAGTTATCTTTCATGAAATGACTCAGCGTTCAAGTCTACTTCAATTTCACCTCCACCTAAACATACACTTCTATGATTCCCTCAACCATACATTGAAAAAAACAAACCCACACACTCATGTTTATGCCTCATCCCCTGACTTTTAAAAGCCCTTCAATTATAGTCAATTATTTAAGATAAAAATCAAAATACTTTTAAAAGCCCACTTGATATCATCCTTGCTAATAAGTACTAGGTTTGAGCTACCTTCCCCCTAGATCTCCATATACCAGACGAAATGGTATTTCCAGTTCCTTCCATCTACCATGTTCCCTCCCTTTTCATATGTTTGCCCCTCTCCCTGGAATGTTTTTATTCCTTTCCATCTTATTAACTACTCACACTTCAAATCTCAGTCTAAATGTTAATTGCCTGGGGAAGCACTCCCTGATCTCTCAGATTAGGCCACATTCCCTCGTATACACTTCTTTCCTAAAATCCTGTACTTTCTTCATACCACTTACCACAAGTGTGACTATTTCTGAGGCAGGGAGTAGAGCAGCAGTTCTCAACCATATCAGACCCAATGCCCTTCTTTTTTCTAAAACATTATGGGAATTTTCATTCTGACATAAATATGAGGGATTAATATAATACTCCCCACTGTGCTCATCAACCAGCCTCCCCAATTGTCACCACAGAATTTTACTTTCAAGATATATACATACCTTTTTTTAATAACAAATATTTTGTAATATCTCCCATTCTTAAGGAAATGAAATTCAGGGTGCCTGGGCAGCTCAATTGGTCAAGTGTCTGCCTTCGCTCAGGTCATAATCCCAGGATCTTGAGACTGAGTCACACATTTGGCTCCCAATTCGGGGGAAGTCTGCTTCTCCCTCTCTCCCTCCCCCCACCCACAGTGTGCACTCTCTCACACACATGCATGCTCTCAAATAAAAATCTTTAAAAACAAGAAATGAAATTCAGAGCTACTGTAATTTACTTACACAAGTAAAATTTAAAATATCCATATAATGTGCTAACTATTACAAAAAAGTAGTTTATCATAAAATAATACGTATTTCAACACGTAAATGCTTGGACATGACTAGATTAGATGATGTAAGACTATGAATGTGACAACTACAAATACAGACTGATATAGACATGTTATACTGTTGATGCAAATACCAAGAATAGCAATGCTGTGATATGATTTTCGAAAATAGGGGCCAACTCTTTGTAAACTTTCTAAAATAAAGAAAGCACAATCACTTGATTTACACAGTAACTATGCTTTAGGCAAAAACAAACAAAAAAAAAAGGAGTTTATGTGTAAAACAAATTGGATCTAGGCCATACGATCATAACCAGATTTTTCACCTACATGAACATCTTCTGAAACATTTGAAAGTGATGCAAAATGTGTAATAATTTTTACCATATAGGTTAGGGATGTCCTTTACATTGCAGGATGTCCAACATCCCTGATCTCCATCCACTAAAGTCAGTGTCATCCTCTCAATGATTCTGAAACCAAAAAAACACCCCTCAAAATTTCCAAACCTCCTCAGCAGATGATCTCAAATTCATTAAAAAACACTGCATTAGGATAAAGGAAGACAGTAAGATCTCTACAGCCAGACTGCTTGTGCTTGAAACCTGGCTCTATCACTTACTAGTTCTGTGTGATCTTGACCAAGTAATTTAATCTTTCTGTGCATTCATGAAATAAAAATATTATTAGTATCAATGTCATAGAGTTGTTATGAGAAATAAATTTAAAAATCCACATAAAGTGTTTGGCACAGAGCAGGTACTAAATCTTTGCTAGAGTCATCAATATAATGATTTGCTTAATGACTGCCTCTCCCAATAGAGGATAAGCTCCTTGACAGCTAGCAGAAATGCCTGTATTGTTCATCATTTTATTCCTATGACTTGCCACACCATCTGGTATAGAGTAAGTACTCAATACTGTTGAATGAATGAACACAAGTTAGCAAAGACATTTGGAATATAAACAATAAAAACTGGAGTATAACCCTCAATAGTATTATATTAGGTTATGCTTCTAAGATACTTCTATATAAGAAGGTCAAAATTCATCCTAGTGGCATATACATAAACATGCAGAGTATCTATAATGGGATACCCAAGGAACTGTAACAGTTACTGCCTCTGGGAAAAAAAGGGAGGGTGTGCAGACTTTCATTAGAGACTCTTTTGTACTTTTCAAAAAATTAAACAATAATACACATATAGTTTTAATTTTTTTAAATTTCCTTTTACTTATAATATTTTTTTAAACATCGAAGACTTAGGCACAAGAACCAAGACTGCATAACGCTTCCACATATAGAACTTTTTTTGGAACTCCAGAAAACATCAAGAGTTTTGACTTGCACACATACTTTGAACTTTCAAAATGGCTCATTATAGACTATCACATTACAGAGATCTATCCCATTTACTGATATTCCAAAATGTCTAATATCATTAGATACTGATTACCTGTCCAAAAAGATAGAAAGGACCAGTAACATAACTAGTGGGAGTAATAACAATTTTACATTTATATACCAGTTTACAGTTTACAAAATATGGTAGAAAAGTATGACCCTGGAAGTAGCTTATACCACTTGGAAGTAGTATAAAATGTGATACTACCACCTACTTATCAGGGATTCAGTTTAAATAAGCAGCAGCCTGGGGCACCTGGGTGGCTCAGTGAGTTAAGGGTCTGCCTTCAGTTCAGGTCCTAGGATCTAGCCCCATGGCCGGCTCCCCACTCAGTGGGGAGCCTGCTTTTCCCTCTCCCTCTGCTGCTCCCCCCGCTTGGGCTCTCTTGCTCACTCTCTCTGTCTCAAATAAATAAAATCTTAAAAACAAACAAACAGGGGCACCTGGGTGGCTCAGTGGGTTAAAGCCTCTGCCTTCGGCTCAGGTCATGATCCCAGGATCCTGGGATTGAGCCCCGCATCAGGCTCTCTGCTCAGCAGGGAGCCTGCTTCCTCCTCTCTCTCTGCCTACTTCTCTGCCTACTTGTGATCTCCGTCTGTCAAGTAAATAAATAAAATCTTTAAACAAACAAACAAACAAACACTCGAGACTAAGAGAATACTTAAAAAAAAAAAAAAATGCAGCCGCATGGGGCACCTGAGTGGCCCAGTCTATTATGTGTTCGTTACACATTCAGGGTTCTGAGATCGAGCCCCATGTAGGGGTCTGCACTGAGCACAGAGGGTGCTTAAGATCCTCTCACTCCCTCTCCCTCTGCCTCTACCTCCCCGACCCCATGTTCTCTCTCTCTCTTTAAAAAAAAAAAAGTGTACAGCATGAACAGCCTGAGTAGCTCAGTTGGTTAAGCAACTGACTCTTGATTTCAGCTCAGGTCATGATATCAGGGTGGTGGGATGGAGCTCCATTTTGCACTCAGCACAGAGTCTGCTGGAGATTCTCTCCCTCTCCCTCTGCCCCTCCCCTTGCTCATGCTCTAAATAAATAAATGAATAAAATCTTTTTTTTTTTTAAAGAGTTTATTTGTCAGAGAGAGAGAGAGAGAGCAAAAGGAAGAACAAGCAGGGGGAGGAGCAGGCAAAGGGAGAAACAGGCTCCCTACTGAGCAAGGAACCTGATGCAGAACTCGATCCCCAGACCCTAGGATCAAGACCTGAGCCAAAGGCAGTCGCCTAACCGAATGAGCCACCCAGGCATCCCTAGACAAAATCTTTAAAAATATAATAATAAAAAATGAGCAGCAGCGATTTCTTCCAGTAAGCTCTTTTTTTTTTTTTTAAAAGATTTTATTTATTAGAAAGAGAGCACGAGCAGGGGAAGAGGCAGAAGGAGAGGGAGAAGCAGACTCCCTGCTAAGCCAGGAGCCCAACTTGGGGCTGGATCCCAGGAGTTAGAGATCATGACCTGAGCCAAAGGCAGACGCTTAACCATCTGAGGCACCCAGGAACCCCAAGCTTTGTCTTTTTAAAGGTAATTATTTATATTTTGAATAGGTAACACCAGTTTTAAATCTTAAATATACAAAAGACTTACAGCTGGTTTCCAAGGGGTGAAATACAATTTTACAATGGAGAACTCACATTTACCATCTGAACCCACTAATCAATCTCAGTACCATTAACAGAAATACTACACAGCATAGCGTATGATATCATCCCCAAAGTTTTTAACCTGAATTCAATCAAGCATTTACCTGTACCTTCCAGTTTGCAGTAACTAGCTAAGTAAACCACTAGGAATCAGTCAGATAAATCCAGATAATGGACCAGGTCTCTTCAACAAATCATGACAAAAAAAGAGAAAGGGAGAAAGAAAAAAGGCAACTGTTCTAGATTTAAAAAGATTTCAAGAGACTTAATAGCCAAATGCAATGCATAGACTTTGATTGGAAATAGGATCAAGAACAGTGGGGGGAAAAAGGACAATTTGGGGACATTTTTAAAGGTTTTTTTTTTTTTTTAATCTCTATACCCAACATGGGGTTCCAACTCACAATCCCCAAGATCAAGAATTGCATGTTCCTCTGAGTCAACCAAGTGCCTTCAATCTGGGGAAATTTTAATAAAGATCGGGTATTACATAATATACAAAAATTAGTTGTTCAGTATGATTGTGTTACTGGGTTATGCAGGAAAATGTTCTTTTTCTTAGAGACGTGTATTAAAGTGTTTAGAGATTTCAGGAATAAAAGCAAATACAGCAATGTAACAACAGATTTTAAAATGATCAATTTACACAGATTCATTATAGTATTTTCTCTAGTTATCTGGGTATTTTTAAATTTCATTAAAAAATTTCTTAAAAACATGATGTGGGAAACAAAGGCAGAAGAAAAAATTATTAAATTTCCTTACTATCTACAGCCCATGGCTACTATCTACAGTCCTTGAAACAGGCAGAGTGACCTTCCTCTAGGAACTCAGCTGCGTCAATGTTTATACTTTGTTAAGGGCAAAAGGCAATTTTAGACCACCTTGTAAGACTACTTTAACATATAAAAATTCCTCTGGAAACTCCATTTTTCTACCCGCCCCCTCCACACAAGCTAGCAATCATCCCCCACCCCTATATATCTAAAGGGTCTCATAACTGAGTTTTTACTAAAGAGTAACATAAGACCTTTCCTAACAATAGCTAGCCCCCTCAGGATCCTGGAAACCTTGTTTCCAAAATAGCTAGGAGACTTACACTATCCCTAAACCCCTCCCAACTTGAAAGTATATAATGGTCCTCATGACCCTAGGGCAACACTTTCTACCCACAGGTCCTGTCCCTGTGCTTTAATAAAACCACCTTTTTTGTGCTGGTGTGCAGACACAGACACACACACACACACACACACACACACATCTTAAATACAGAAAATTATTCCCTTCCCATTCCTGTTTCCCAGCCACGTGCACCTCTAGTCACTGTTACCAGTTTCTTAAATATACCTCCAGATATATTCTATACATACATATGCAAATGCATAAACTTTATTAAAAAACACACACACACAAATGGTTGCAGAATATAAAACCTCTTTTGCACTTTTTTTTCACTTGATATATCTTGGTTATTACTCAGTATTAGCACACAGAGGGCTGGTTCGTTCTAACAAATGCAAAATTGATTTAACCAGTCCTCCACTGATGAACACCTAGGAATTCTCATTTCTTGATAGTCTCTTTCAGATAAGACTCTAAGAGGAAAGAAAAACCACTGACTGTTAAGGTTTCAATTAGAGATTTAGCATGGTGAATGTGCAACTGGAGTATTCCTATGCAACTTGTCTGCCTACATGTTCTTATTCAATGGATACACATATTAATCCTAAACTTCCCACTAAAATATTCAAATTACTTATTACACAATATGTATATTTCTCACAGAGCCATTCCTGGTCCCAGAACCAAATCAGCTAGCACCTACCATTATTCCTTGCTTTCTTTGTACAGGAGCCTCTTCTACAGTAGATTACATATGCTGTGCTCCAACCCAGATAAAAAATTACCATTTGCAGTTCTTCCTTTTTAAATATCATCCTTTTGGGGCACCTGGGTGGCTCAGTGGGTTGAGCCTCTGCTTTCGGCTCGGGTCATGATCCCAGGGTCCTGGGATCGGCCCCGCATCGGGCTCTCTGCTCTGCGGGGAGCCTGCTTCCCCCCCAACCCCTGCCCTCTGCCTGCCTCTCTGCCTACTTGTGAGCTCTCTCTCTGTCAAATAAATAATTAAAAAATATATATATCATCCTTTTAATCAAAGTAATTGGTTCTGAAATAACTTGATCAGATTCCATCACACCCTCCTACCACCTTCCAAGCCACGTTGAAGTTCTCTTCAAAAACCATCTAGTATCTTTAAAGGCGCCTACCATTTTCTAGACTCAGGAGTTAACTCTAGAAACTAAAACTGTAATGTAGTTGCTTCTCAAAAATGCTTAGGGGGCGCCTGGGTGGCTCAGTGGGTTAAGCCTCTGCCTTCAGCTCAGGTCATGATCTCAGGGTCCTGGGATCGAGTCCCATGTCGGGCTCTCTGCTTGGCAGGGAGCCTGCTTCCTCCTCTCTCTCTCTCTCTGCCTGCCTCTCTGCCTGCTTGTGGTCTCTGTCAAATAAATAAATAAAATCTTAAAAAAAAAATGCTTAGGATACTTAACTTGGTGTAATGGGAAAATGATGAGCCTTGGCATATGTGAATTTCACCACTTACTTTAGCTAGGTTAGCTTGAGCAAATAACCATCAAACTTTTAGTGACCTAATCTGAAATATGCTTCAAAAAGCCACTTTCCATTACAGTATCTCATCAATTTTTGTGACAAACCTGAGTGTATCTGGCACTTATGCAGTAGGTGCTAAATACATCCTAACTGAAGCTAAGTATTATCTTCCATTGTTTCATTCACAACTGAACTGGAGAACAGGGATTTAGACAAATTTTAAGATTTCCCACGGGGTTTAGAATAGTATTGGGCTCTCAGTGTTTAAAAAAAAAAAAAAAGTTAGGGGCGCCTGGGTGGCTCAGTGGGTTAAGCCTCTGCCTTCGGCTCAGATCATGGTCTCAGGGTCCTGGGATCGAGCCCCGCATCGGGCTCTCTGCTCAGCTGGGAGCCTGCTTCCACCTCTCTCTCTGCCTGCCTCTCTGCCTATTTGTGATCTCTGTCTGTCAAATAAATAAATAAAATCTTTTTTAAAAAAGTTATTTCGGCTTGAGTAAATTCGATATAAACCATTATGGCGGATAAAGCACCTATTTGTCAGGTAAGAGAACTTCCCTTAACTAGAATGGCAGTGCCAAGTTTCTAAAAGCCATGGAAATCTCAAACTTCCCAATAAAATGGTTTACTCTAACTCTCAAGGATGATTAAACTGAGCAGACTCAATGGGGAGTGGGGTGCAAAGCATTTCCTCCCCCATAATTATGCACCGAGATTCGGACTAAATATTAAACTGACACGTAGTGAACGCTCCATAATTAGTAGCTATTATTAAGACGCATCCCACCGGGAGAGGAGACGGAAGGAGGCAAAAGAACGGAGCCTGTTAGTCACAAGAGGTCGAAAGGTGTCCCTGGCCTGTGACCCGTAAGCCTTTAAGCACCTGGGTCTACGAGATCCCTGCGGAATCGGGGGCCGAAAGAGGTCAGCGGCCTCCCCTAAAGGTCAAGGTTCTTGCAGGCGCGTTTCCTGCCGGGGCTAGAAGCCGAGCCGGAACGCCCCCGCTAGAATCTGTACCCCGAAGCCAGAAGCACCGCCTGCCTGTAAACCGCGCGGGCTCTGGGAGAGGGCAGGACCGGGATGCCGCTGCGCCTCAGCCTGCAGGAGCAGAAACCCGGCCGCGTCCTGCAGCTCGAAACCTTAGGAGCAGACCACCAGGACCCCGCCGTTCCGGTATGCCTCAACGCAGCCCGGCCACTCGATACTCACACTCACAGCCGACCCGTCTTACTCCATCAGGCCGCCAAGGTCCCAGGGAGGGGGCTCCCCGAGGTCCCCCTCAGTTTTGGGTCCGGCGGCCCACTCCGGACCCCCTCCCCGCCGGGCACCGCCGCCGCCGCCGCCAGCGCGCAGGCGCACACCGCCGCCGTCACGCTCCTTTTTTTTTTTTTTTCCCCTTAGCTGTCCGCCTTTCTCAATAATCTAGCTTTATTTGAACACACGAGAGTGAACAACGGACACAGGGGAAAGACGCTTTACTGGAAAAGAAAGAAAGATCAAAGGCATACCGGCTTGCAGACGTTACTCTGCTACACTGAACGCACCAGTAACCAGCCTCCCTAGCTCCTTTTTCATTCTTTTTGCTCTTTCTGGGCCTCCCTGTTGCTTCTGCTCTCCTCCTAAATCCCCAGCATTCCCTTTATGCAGTGCGATTGTTTATGCTGAATTTCCAACCATTCCTGCCTTGTAAAACTTACCGAAGTTTAATGGAAGGTGCAAGAGTTTGAGGACAGACAGACCTGAGTTCAAATATTGACTTAGCTACTCCTAGTAATTTATGACTTTGGGCAAATTACAAGTTTTCTTGGAAACTCAGTTTCTGCACAGTTAAATTTAGGATAATGGTCTCTCTCGGGGGGTTGCTAGGATTAAATGGCATAACACGAGTCAAGTGCCTATCCATGAATGGTTGCCTGTCATAGCACAAAAAATCCATGAATACCAATGATAGTATTTTAATACTTAATGTATTTCTTTATTAAATGTAGTCCATACTCATTCCCCAGGATCCTATTTTTAGTGACTACAATTAATCAGGTAAACCAAGTTACATTAAGATTAATAATGGTGGGGCACCTGGGTGGCTCAGTGGGTTAAAGCCTCTCCCTCTGGCTCAGGTCATGATCTCAGGGTCCTGGGATCCAGCCCCCATCAGGCTCTCTGCTCATCGGGGAGCCTGCTACCCACCTCTCTCTGCCTGCCTCTCTGTCTACTTGTGATCTCAGTCTGTCAAATTAAATAAAATCTTTAAAAAAAAAGATTAATAATGGTGTGAAGTGTTACTCCTCCTACATTATTGAAGTTCTAATAATGTCTATGTTTAACAAGATCTTCAATTCCTAAAATCAAAGTAAGCACCTCCCTTCATCTATGTATAAGTCCAGATTTTCATCTAAAGAACTGAGGAACTATTCCAATTCTGTATTTGTGACATCACAATTTCTTAAAACACTCAAGGTCTGAGGTACACTTCTCATTCTACTCTCCTTCAAAGATGCAATGGAAGGACTACTTTGCCCTATAAGCTCAGGGCCATAGTCCAAGGAAAAGCTTGTAGAAGACCAAGGTCAGCCATTGGTGAGCATCAAGGTAACCCTAGATCAGGGTTTCTTTTTTCTTTTTTTTAAGACTTATTTATTCATCTGAGAGACAGAGAGCAGGGGATGGGGAGCAGCAGAGGGAGAGGGAGAGAAGCAGACTCCCAGCTGAGTGCAGAGCCCAGTCTGGTACTTGACACCACTACCCTGAGATCATGACCTGAGTGGAAACCAAGAGTAAGACACCCAACCAACTGAGCCACCTAGGCACCCCTAGGTCAGGGTTTCTTAACCTTGGTACTATTGATACTTTGGACATACTTTTTTTTTTAGAGGTGAGGAAGGGCAAAGGGGGAGAGAGAGAGAATCTCAAGCAGGCTCCACGCCCAGTACAGAGCCCACTGTGGGGCTCCATCTCACAACCCTGAGATCAAGACCTGAGCCGAAATCAAGAGCTGGATGCTTAATGGACTGAGACTCCCAGATGCCTCAATTCTGGAGATAATTCTCATGCTCTCCTGTGCATTGTAGGGTGTTGCTAAGCATCCTTGGACGCTAGATGCCTGTAGTATCCCCCACATTTACATCCATTACATGCCTTTACATTACATCCTTTATGCCTTTACATCCCCACCCCAATCCCCATCATCTTGACAATCAAAAATGACTCCAGACATTGCCAAATGTTCCTTAAAGGCAAAAATGTCCCTGGTTGAGAACTATGGCATTATACCATGGCAGTAACCCACCCATAAATAAACTCAACCACTTCTGCCGACACAAAGTAATTGCTGCTTGAGAAAGTCACACAGGAGGGTAGAAGCTGGGGAGTTCATTTTTACCAATCTTATACAGGACCTTCACACTGCTTAACAGTCCTACTACTTGTCTGGGGTCAACTTGTTCTTTCACTTTCTGTAACAATATTCCAAAACTTTTCCACTTTCCTTAAAGCTCCCAACTCCTTTTCTATTAGCAGAGGACTTCATCTCCTACTTCATAGAGAAAACTGAGGTCATCAGATGAGAACTCAACTTCCTGTTTCTAAACATAAAACTTACAGGCACATACTTCCTCTTATATTTGAAATATCTTCTCTCTCTTCCAAAACCATTCCCTCTTCTCCTTTGAAATACTTTTTATTTATTTATTTATTTTAATTTCCAGAATTGTGCTGTATTCTTAGAGGTGCCTGGAAGAGTTCCTGGACCTGTTTAAAGCCTTTCAACGGCTCTCTGTGTTCATAGCACAAAGCGCAGTCTCACTAGTCCACCCTTCCAAGATCTGGCCCATTGCTGACTATTTAAAGCTTATTCCCCACTTCACCCGGAGATAGACGATGAGCTGTAAGTCTCTAACCAGGATGAAGTACAAGGAATCTACCGAAGGTCCTATGTTCTTAATGGCATACGCTGTTCCCACAGGAAAATTATTTCTCTCCAACCCAGGCTCCCGGCAGAACTCCTACTTAGCCTTCCTGATTGTCACTTCCTTTGGGAACCCTTCCAGACATCCCTAAGAATAAGGCGCTGTTTTCATTGTGCACCAACTCGGCCTCGGACTTTCCAACACCACGCACTGTATTCTATCCACAATAATTTGTTTACATATCGATTTCCAATCTAGAGAGACGGAAAGACCCTGGAAGGCAGGGAAGGCATTCTTTTCTCCTTCTTTTCTTCATCGATCATCTGCCAAACGGCTTGCCCTTGACAATGTTTGTTGCATAAATACTTCCCACCTTTGGGAGGCTTTCGAATTTTCCGGTTAACGGGTGAGTCCCCAGACTCTCCGCCTGCGTGGCAGGGAGATTTAAACCCCTCGGACCGTGATTGGCTCCAGCTCCAGGGGTGTGTCCGCGCTCGCGCGGCGGGGGAAGTGCGCAGGCGCGCGGGTCCGGCGCGCGCAGGCGCTGGGAGGACTCAGCTCCAGGTCCAGTGTGGGGGGTGTCCGAGCGGCTGCGGCGCGAGAGGAGTGGCCGGAACTGCTTGGTGAGCCTTCAGGAGTGGGGTTGAGAGAGGTAGCCTGGTTGAAGATTGGGATCAGGTCCCAAGAAGAAAGAGTATTATCATGACGGTTTAAAACTTGGTGGGGTCGGGCTTAAGGGGAGGAGTGGCGGTACTCTGGCCCGGACTGGGCAGGCCGGGCCCAGAGCAAGGACGCGAGCCGCCGAGAAACTACCGTGGGGCCGGCGGAGGAAGGGTGGCGGGATGGTGGTTCGTTGAACTCTTCCTTACAACCAAGAAGAGGAAGGGTGGCGGGATCATGGTTCGTTGGACCCCTCCTCAAAACCTTCCCCACCCCTACCGTGTTGCTATGATCGGGGTTAATTGACTGTATGGTGACCACAGTGATCAGATAACTCTGAACTAGGTGTTCGAAGGTGTCTGAGGTTCGTGTCATTGGAGAGTCCATGCTCTCTAGGAAAGTCCATCCTTATGCCGTGGCTTTACTGTAGGCGCACAAAGGATCCGTGAAACACCGACTTTTACAATTCCGAGCTGGAGTTGGTTGCGGGAGACGGCGCGGGGTGGGAGTGGGGGCGGTGGAGAGTAAGTACTGTAAAGTGCTGTTTCATCTCATCCTTTTTTTCCCATCATTAGTCACCACAATGTTAGGAAAGGTAGATGAGGATAGAGGAAACCGAAAGACATCAGATTTGGGAAAAGGAGATGAAAAGGGACTATTATTTTGCCTTTTGCTAGTCATCTTTAGGAAGTAGGGAGACGATTGGCGAGGGGGTGTTTGGATACTGGCAGCTTCTGACAGTCATGTGAAAATAACGTAGCTTCACAGTAGCGGGTATTTCAAGAACTTAGAGGAATATTACTTCCTCTGCCTCTTTGCCCTTAAGACTGGCGTTCAGATGTGCTAGTAGAAAATACGGCAGATAAAACCAAATAGAAATGATTCTCTAGCGTTCTTGCTTAGCTTGGAAAACCACACTAAAATTCATAGCACATCATTACCTAGAATACGTTGAAATCTAAATTTGAACAATTTCATAGTAAGATTTTTAAAAAATTAATGTTTCTTCCACCGTCACAGTTGATGTTTAAGGCATTCTAATGGTCAGTTGTCATTCATTCCTTTGGCAAGAGGTAATGAGAAAGAACACATTCATATAAATATTAGGAAATATTAGGAGAAACATCTCTGCTCACATTACCATGCTCCTTTGACAGTAAATGTGAAAATAAATAGAATGATCATGTAACAGCTTACGGCTCAGATATTTATCACATTCTTAGCCTTTTGGGTTTTTTTGTTTATTTGTTTTGGTTGGCTTTTTTTTTTTTTTTTTTTTTTTTTTAGGTGCTTGTGGTATGTGAATATGTACTAGAAAATTCCTGTTATTCCAGTTCCAGGATAGCAAAGTCTTATTGTGCTATTATGTTCTTAACAGTATGGCACTTTTTCCTGTAAAACAGTAGCGTTTCTGTATGCATCTTAGTGTTTGCTTCTTTTACTCTAAATGAGCTTAAGCATGGTAACAGGATCACTTAACTAAAGGTCACATCATTTCTAATCATTCAGAACACAACCTTGAACCAAGAAGGAAGCAAAAAACAAAACAAAAACACCCTGTTGTTCATGGGACAGCTGTCAGTATTTCATTCCTCATGAACCATACATACCACCATCATAAATTTTGCCTTTTAGAAGATCACCTGTGTTATTTTATTTCATGTTTTTAATAGACTTGTTTTCAACACTACTCTTTTCCAAAGTGATAATTTGTGAAATCATGGTTTTTATGTATACTTTTTTCTAGTACATTATAATAAATACATAACTTCAGTACGTAACTGTTGCTTACGTAACAGCTGAAATCATCTCATGTTCATGTTCTGCACTCTGGAAAATACTGCTTTGGAACTAACCTCATTTTTAAAATAAAGTGAAGATTGGACGTGTCCAGTGGACTTAAAAATTCTGTGAACTCAGTGATGGCATTCACTGTTGTGACACAATTCTAGCACACTTACTTATCTGGTTTCACCAGATGAAAGTAGATTAGAATAGCAAAAGGGAAAAAGAGGATGTTTGCTCTTTGACATTTTTGTGAAATCAGCTGCCTTTTTTTTTCTTCTGAATTTAGGTGCCATGTCTTTTTTTTTTTATAAGATTTTATTTATTCATTTGTCAGAGAGAGTGAGCACAGGCAGACAGAGAGGCAGGCAGAGGCACAGGGAGAAGCAGGCTCCCCGCTGAGCAAGGAGCCAGATGTGGGACTCGATCCCAAGACCCTGGGATGACCTGAGCGGAAGGCAGCCACTTAACCAACTGAGCCACCCAGGCGTCCCTAGGTGCCATGTCTTAAAACATTCTGAAAGATTGTTTTTTAGTTGTATTTGTACTCAGTGTTACCCATATTCTGGCATTTATAATATATGATGTTGCTTGCATTCAAGAGTGCTGAACTTTTTGATTCTAGTGCTGTATCTCGTTTCTAGGTCTGTAGATTGAGAGAGGACTAGATGACAAGGAACTGATCTTTTTCTTTGTTGTGGTGGATAGAGACTTGAAACAGATGGATCCGGTGCCTCCAGCAACTGGAGGAAGTGGATTGTAGAGCCAGGAAATAGCATGTACTGTTCGTTTTGTTAATATTGGTGGTGGAGGTGGTGTTCCATTTGCAGTCATTTAAATTCACGGACATTTTGGTTTTGATTTCAGTTTGGGTTGTACTGCTACTAAAATATTTAAATCACTGATAAGTATATTTTTTCTGGAATCCCCCCATCCGTCTTGATTTTTGTGAAATCTGTAACTTGGATTTAAATTTATTTGAACAATGCTTTGACTATTGAAATTACCTTTAGATGGCCTTTTGAGACTTTTAAAATAAAGTTCAAACTTCTTGGTTAAAATATACAAAGCCCTTTAAAACCTGTTTACTCTGTCTGCCTTTTAAAACCACCCTACCCACTCTGTATACATGTATAGTATATTCTGACATGACTACTGAGGCCTTACATTGTGACACTTCTTTGATAGTTTGAAATCATAATTTTTTTAGGGTTGATCATGCTTGGATTTCAATTGTCGAATCAAAATCACAAGAGATATTTAATAATTATGAAAAATTATGATAGCTTTATTGAGCAATACATACCAGCCAAGGTTTAAATGCTTAGCATGAATTAACTCAATCTTATAATGCTCAAGATAACGATTATATTCTCATTTAATGAAAAACACTGAAGCACAGAGAAATAAATTAAGCAATAGTCAGGTTTCAAAAACATGCCTCCAAGTATTGGGCACTTAACCACTGTGCTGTTTTGCCCTTTGTATAAATAAGAATGCCACTCTTCTTCTTTTTTAAGATTTTATTTATTTATTTATTTGAGAGAGAGACCAAGGGGGAGGGGCAGAGTGGAGGGACTAGCAGACTCCCTGCTGAGGACTGAGCCTGACCCCAGGCTTGATCCCAGGACCCTGAGATCATGATCTTTGGTGAAGTCAGAAGCTTAACCTTCTGAGCCACCCAGGTGCCCCAAGAATGCCACTCTTTTAACCTAGTGTGGGAGATACTCTTTCCAGGGACCTGAGTGCTTAATGTTCTCTATCTCTGGCATCTGATTCCTCGAATCAGAGTATTTGAGAAGCTAACCAGAAAGCTTCTAGGTGAACTTGGAATCAGAGCCAAAATACTTGGATGACTTGGGTAAATACTTCCTACAGGCAAGGTGAAGCCTTGCTAATTGTCCCTACCTCAAACTTGGTGTCTTCCTCTGCAGATACCATAGTTAAGTCTGCTAGATTGTATGTATGTCCTCCTTGGAGAATGGATGCTGCATTCTTGAGCCTCTTTCTTAATTCTTACAGAGCATCCCTTTTCTGTTTCCATAGCCTTTCTTTTAGACAGTGTCGATACAATTGATTATAATCATATATAGATGTACCTTCCTAGGACTATATTCTGGTCAGTTAGAGTAGAATTGTGGAAGTTCCAGGGTTGAGCAGGACTTGAAACCTAGATGTTGGACTTCAGCAATTAAGTCATAAACAGTACTTCTGTAAAGCTGAAGTGTAATCTTGATCTTTTGGTTCCTGATTTTTAGTGTTATTTTCTCAGCAGTATGCTTTCTGTCTTGAATCATGTGCTTCAGTGCTCTTTGAAACCAAGATGTTTAATAGATACGATTCAGTGGTATACTTCTTATATTTGCATAGTTTTTGAGCTTTATAAGAATGGTTAAAATTGTTCCTGTAGAAGGAAGTAGAAAGGAAACAAGAGAGGAAGTAAAAGGAGGAAACTAACCTTAATATAAATAAAACTCTCATCTGAATGCCTTTAGAAAGAATTAAATTTCCTAACCAGAGCAGGGGCTCTTTTTGGCATAACCTGGAGTATTTCGAGTATTTTTAGAACACTGTGCACCTGGACTTAGTGTGTGAACATCCTTCCTTCCTTCCTTCTCAGGCGGAACTGAGCCACCCAGGCGCCCTTAGATCCCATTTTTAATATGAAACATTAAAAATGTTCACACATGGGGCGCCTGGGTAGCTCAGATGGTTAAGCATCTGCCTTCTGCTCAGGTCATGATCCTGGGGTCCTGGGATCGAACCCCTGCGTCAGGCTCCCTGCTTAGTGGGGAGTCTGCTTCTCCCACTCCCCCTGCTTGTGTTCTCTCTCTCACTGTGTCTCTCTCTCTCTCTCAAATAAATAAGTAAATCTTTTTAAAAAATGGGACCTAAGAGCAAAACATACATTCCTAAAGAAAAACTAGATTCTTTTACCCCATAAGTGATGGTCCATGTCTGAATTTCTACTTTGTTCTCTGTAATCCTTTCTTCTATTCTTTCTGTTTATTCTCCATTATTCATCTTTATTTAGAGTCTTTAAGAAAGAGGTACGTAGATACAGCATGACATGATACACAAGTGTGAGGTGGGGATGGCTGGCAAGGCTCACCCTGCTTGAATAAAATATTCATCCCAACCATCCAAAGTATTTTGGCTCTGATTCTAAGTTCACCTAGTAACTTTTTGATTAGCCTCTCGAATACCACAGATAGAGAACATAGGTAACATGAGCACTGTGCTAAACACTTCACATACATTAATTCATTTCTGAAACAGTGTTGGGAGGTAGAACTGTTACCCTTTTTATTTTTTTTAAAGATTTTATTTATTTGACAGACAGAGATCACAAGTAGGCAGAGAGGCAGGCAGCGGGGGGAGAGGGGGACGGGGAGCAGGCCCCCTGCCGAGCAGAGAGCCCGATGTGGGGCTCAATCCCAGGACCCCAGGATCATGACCTGAGCTGAAGGCAGAGGCTTTAACCCACTGAGCCACCCAGGTGTCCCTAGAACTGTTATCCTAGTGAACAAGGAAACTGAGACTTGAATAGGCTAAGTAAATTGCCTGGGTATCAGACCTAGGATGAACTCAGGGTCTGTCTGAGCTCAGACAGACATTATACTACGTACTATATACTACATACTCATAAAAACTACATTATGTTCATTCAGCACAATTTATTAAATTATCTCATCTAATCTAGAAGTAGCAAGTTTAGTCACAGGAGAATTAATAGTAACTGCAGTCATTTTCAGCCCAATTCAGCCTTGACATTAGTTGGGGTAGTCTTAGCCTTAAGCTAAGAAGACTTTAGTCTTGTAGACAGGCAGGATTTGTATACACAAAACAACTAGAAAACTAAAAAAGCTGGAAACTGTATATATTTAGAGGCAGTGGAGAAGAGTGCTTTATTTTCCATATTCTAAGTACAGTGTATCATAAAATACACGTTTAAAAAGAAAGGAGGGTAGTTTTCTTGACATCACAGTATGTTCCCTTACTTGATAGCAGATCCTTGAAAAATGTTTGTGGAATGAATTAAGAGGGGTGTATTCTGGGACTAGGATCTCTTTCTGCTAAGCTTTCAGGCTAGCCAGACTGCTGACTCGCCATCCATCAGCATAAGGGAACTCTCAACTCTTTGGGGGCAGTCACCATAGCTAGATTCACCACATTCTCTTCTGACAACCTTTGTCTAGTTTTCCTCTTCAGTTGGGTTTTGGTCTGGGACCTTCTGAGGTCCCAGGCCTCTGCAAACAACTGCCTTCTCCTCAGTTAACATCAGGTCTGTTCCAGGAAGGACCACCCCCCTCCCTCAGAAGGATTATGTATTATGCAAAGAGCCTGAGAGCCAGAAGTATTGCTTTTTATTCCCTTAGCATAAAGAAGTTGGACTAGATGATCTCTGAGGTTTATTTTCAGAGACTGTTCTCTGAGATAAGAATTGAGCAGACAGCAGGGAGCCTGCTTCCTCCTCTCTCCCTGCCTGCCTCTCTGACTACTTGTGATCTCTGTCTTTCAAATAAATAAATAAAATCTTTAAAAAAAAAAAAAAAGAATTGAGCAGAAACTTTGTTCCCAGATAACTGATTAATCAGGCAGAGATTACTGTAGGCTAGTAGTTTCCAAGTCATGCTCCATGGAACCTTGGTTCCCTGGTATTAATAAAAGTATTCTTGGAAGGAAGGATTTTATGGTCATCTGTATTTGACTGGGATAGCCACAGTTAAACAGATTTCTTCACTGCTTCAGGACTTCTGATTTCCAGCCAAGAATTTAATTAGCCAGCCAGTCTATAATATAAGGATAAATAAGAAAAATAGAAGATGGGGAGGTTTAAGACCTAAATGTCTTAGGAAGACATTCTTCCTAAGGTCATGAATGACCTTCCTAAGGTCATGAATGACCTTCCTAAGGTCATGAATGACCTTAGGAAGAATGTCTTCCTAAGAAGACATTCTTCCTAAGAAGACATTCTTCCTAAGACCTAAGGTCCTAAGACCTTCCTAAGGTCATGAATGATATCCAAAATTGGAAAATATCAAGGGGCTCCTGGGTGGAACAGGGGTTAAAGCCTCTGCCTTTGGCTGTGGTCATGATCCTGCCAGGGGAGCCTGCTTCCCCTTCTCTCTCTCTGCCTGCCTCTCTGCCTACTTGTGATCTCTGTCTGTCAAATAAATAAAATCTTAAAAAAAAAAGAAGAAAATATCAAGAAACAACACTATCAGCATATGATTTAGAAATTTAAGGTTAAACACTGGAACAACTAATACTGTTGAAAATTTTCCCTCTGGGCTCCTGGAAGTTGGAATTGGTTCAGGTCACAAGAGAAGGTAGGGGAATTGCTGTTTATTACTGTTATAGAACTATTTGACATCTCAAACTGCATATATTCATATATATATTATTAAAATTAAATATGGGGGTACCTGGGTGGCATAGTCAGTTAAGCAGCTGCCTTTGACTCAGTTCATGATCCCAGGGTCCTGGGATCAAGCCCCACATAGAGCTCCCTGCTCAGTGGAGAGCGTGCTTCTCCTCCTCCCTCTGCCTGCTGCTCTGCCTACTTATACTCTCTATCTTTGTGTCAAATAAGTAAACAACAACAACAACAACAACAACAAAACCTTTGAAAAAGTAAAATTAAATTAAATATAGAAGAATATAAAATCTTCAAAATAATCTTGAATGGCTGAATAACATTGCATCATGTAGTTGTACCATAATTATTCAGTCAAATTCCCTGTCATTGGTTATTTAGATTGCTTCATTTTTTTAATATTATAAATAATACTGAGACCAATATATTTTTGTCTGTATCTGTGATTTTCTTCTAGATTTCTGAAAGAAAGCCGGAGTTGGGGCTCCTGGGTGGCTCAGTCCTTAAGCATCTGCCTTCAGCTCAGGTCATGATCCCAGGGTCCTGGGATCGAGCTTCCTGCTCCTCTCTCTCCCATTTCCCCTGCTTGTGTTCCCTCTCTCGCTGTGTCTCTCTCTCTGTCAAATGAATAAATAAAATCTTTAAAAATAAATAAATAAAAGAAAAAGAAAAAAGCCAGAGTAAGAAATAACTTAAAATTTTCTGTCTATATTACATCATCTCTTGAAAGTTTTTGGGTTTTTTTTGTTTTGTTTTTAAAGATTTTTTTTATTTGTTTGACAGAGAGCAGGAGAGTACAGGCAAGGGGTGTAGCAGGCAGAGGGAGAGGGAGAAGCAGGCCCCCTCCTGAGCCAGGAGTCATGGGTGAAAGAAGAAAGTTGCTTAACCCACTGAGCCACCCAGGTGCCCCAGAGTTTTGGTTTTTTAAAAATCAGCATTTTACTTTCCTAAACAGTGGTTAAGAAAGCTTTAATTTTATAGAAATGGGAATTGAAATAACCACAGATGTCCTGGGTGCACTATTTCTTGTGTCATTTGGAGCTTGAAACATTTTTTATCTTTCAGAGTTTTTCATTATCAAAGGCTTAGAGTTATTGCATAGATTTGCTGTTAATGAGGTTATAAAGTATTCTGAAACCTATCTACAAAACCAGTGATTGGGTTTTCTTTTTTATAAGATTTATTTATTTAAAAATTTGAAAGTCCTGATCTTTGAGTTCTTTTCTTCCCCGCAAAATTGATTTATTTGTGAGAGAGGGCCAGCATGTGAGTGGCAGGAGGGGCAGAGGGAGAGCATCTTCAAGCAGATTTCCCAATGAGCCTGGAGCTGCAGGCAGGGCTGGATCTCACCCCCAGTGAGATCATGACCTGAGCTGAAACCAAGAGCTGGATGCTCAACCTACAGCGCCACCCAGGCATCCCAACCAATGTATGTTTGTAACATTTCAGGAGTGGGGTGAGGAGTTGGGTTAAATAGGTAATGGTGATTAAGGAGTGCATTTGCTGTGATGAGCATGTGGTGAGGTATTGAATCACTGTGTTGTACACCTGAAACTAATATAACACTGTATGTTAGCTAACTGGAATTAAAATCTTAAAAAAAAAAAGTTCTTTTAAAGAAAATTTAGAAAATATATTATTGTATAAGACAAAAATCATCTGTAAAATTTTTAAAAATATGTTCAGTCCATCTCATTTAAGCTGGGTGGACATTTACATTTTTGGCATTTAGTTTTTAAATCATACATACTTTTTAATGTGGCATTAAGATTTATTGATAGAAAATAGTAGTGTATAACCTGTATAATGACCATTTTAAGTCTCCAAAAACAGCTCAGCATTTTCAGATATATGTTAGTGTATCTTGACCTTGGTGTTCCCTTATTTAGGTTTCAGTTTCTCTTGCATTAGTTATTAATAATAGCCAGAAGTGCCAGTTAAAAACATTTTTTTTCTCTCATTGCAAGAAAGAAAATTGGACTCTTTCATTTTTAAAGACATGGAATGGCATGTTTTCAGAATTCCAAACACAGACTATGCTTGAATCTTCTTTTTTTTTTTTTTTAAGATTTTATTTATTTATTTGACAGAGAGAGAGATCACAAGTAGGCAGAGAGGCAGGCAGAGAAAAAGAGGGAGAAGCAGGCTCTCTGCTGAGCAGAGAGCCCGATGTGGGGCTCGATCCCAGGACCCCAAGATCATGACCTGAGCTGAAGGCAGAGGCTTAACCCACTGAGCCACCCAGACACCCCAAATCTTCTTTTTTTAAAAAAAGATTTAATTTCTTTATTTGACAGAGATCACAAGTAGGCAGAGAGGCAGGCAGAGAGAGAGGAGGAAACAGGCTCCCCACCTAGCAGAGGGCCCAACTCGGGGCTTGATTCCAGGACCCTGGGATCACAACCCGAGCCAAAGGCAGAGGCTTTAACCCACTGAGCCACCCAGGCACTCCTGTACTTGAATCTTAATAAAGAAGTACATCACGTGTATTTTCTTTCTTTCTTTCTTTCTTTTTTTTTTAACTAACATATAATGTATTATTTGTTTCAGGAGTACAGGTCTGTGATTCATCAGTCTTACACAATTCACAGCACTCACCATAGCACATACTCTCTCCAATGTCCATCACCCAGCCACCCGTCTCCCCTCCAGCAACCCTCAGTTTGTTTCCTAAGATTAAGAGTCTCTTACAGTTTGTTTCCCTCTCTAGTTTCATATTGTTTCATTTTTTTCCCTCCCTTCCCCTATGATCCTCTGTCTAGTTTCTCAAATTCCTCATATCAGTAGCTCATATGATAATTGTCTTTCGCTGATTGACTTATTTTGCTTAACAAAATCTACATTGTTGCAAATGGCAAGATGATGTGTTTTTAATGGCTGCATAGTATTCCAGTGTGTGTGTGTGTGTGTGTGTGTGTGTGTGTGTGTGTGTGTGTATACCACATCTTCTTTATCCCTTCATCTGTCGATGGGCATCTAGGCTCTTTCCATAGTTTGGCTATTGTGGGCATTGCTGCTATGAACATTCTGGTGCATGTGCCCCTTCGGATCACTTATCAGGTGTATTTCTTAATATGGTTGTTCTGTCCTGTTTTCCAACCACCATTTTTCTTTTTCAAGAAGAAGGGACATTTCAGTGGTGCGTACTCTATAGCTACTATCATTTATTTTACTAAATGGGATTTTGTTGCAGAAAATTGCTGGGCATGAGAAAAGCTACAAAATTAATGTTTTCCTTTTATCTTCCTTTTCATTCTTACTCATACTGTTTTCTTTTCCTTAACTGTTCTCTCCTTTCAAATATTCTTTCTCCATCCCTAAGTCATTTTTTCCATTTTTAGAAATTGAGACATAATTCTCATAATGTAAAGTTTGCCATTTAAAGTATACAATTTAGTGGCTTTTGGTATATTCATAATGCTGTGCAACCATGACTACTAATTACAGAACATCTCCATCACCTCCAAAACAAACCCTGTATCTGTTGGTAGTCAGTCCTGTTCTGCCTTTACCCCATCCTCTGGCAATCACTAATCTACTTTTAAGTAGGGTTTACCTATTCTGGACATTTCACATAAATGACATCATACAGTATGAGATCTTTTGTATCCAGTTCAATTAGATTAATGCTTTCTAGCCTCATACATGTTGTAGCATGTAACATTCCCTTTTGTGGCTGAATGATATTCCATTGTATGGACATTTGGGCGTTTGGGTGTTTTCTGCTTTTTGGCTGTTAGCAATAATGCTGCTTTAAACATTTGTGTACAAGTTTTTATGTGGACATGTGTTTTCATTTGTCTCTAATGTACATAGGAATGTAATTGCTGGGTGACATGTAATTCAATGCTTAATCTATTGAAGCCTAAGTTCTTGTCCTGCATTGTTAAATGGTTTGTTTTTCCTTCATTAGGTACCAGAATTATAACAGGGGTAGGATATCATCCGTTAGTACCTGGCTATACATTAGAAAACAAAACAAAACAACTTTCACCTAAAACAGTGGTTTTCAACCTTGGCTGCTCATTGGAGTCATCTGGGAATGTTTAAAATCAACTGGCACTAACCCCAAGAGTTTTTTATTTAATTAGTCTGGGGTACAGCTTAGGCCTCCAGGTGAGTAGCCAAGACTGAGAACCACTGTTCTCTAACTCTAACTGGAGTTAGACTTGCTACTTGAAAATGGGAAGGCAGGGACTTCATAGATATACTTTTCTTGGCAAAACTGCTACACATTTGAATGACTTGATATTGTGTCTCTCTATTCTTCTCTCTTTAATGTGTGTAATAGTGATTGAAAGTACATACTCTGTATCAGTCTACCTACATTGGAACCTGGCTCTACTATATGACCTTGCATAAGTTGCTTAACCTCACTGTTCCTTAGTTCCTACACCTGTAAAATGTGGAATTAAATAGTGTTTGCTATGGTCTGAATGTTTCTTGAAATCCTAATTCCTGATGTGATGGTTTTAAGTGGAACCTTTGGGAGGTGCTTAAGCCCTGAAGGTGGAGTCCTCATGGATGGAATTAGCGCCTTATAAAACAGGCTCCAGGGGCCTCTGGGTGTCTCAGTCAGGTAAGGGTCTGCATTTGGCTCAGGTCTTGATCCCACCCCACATCGGGCTTCCTGCTCAATGGGGAGCCTGTTTCTCCCTCTCCCACCCCGTGCTTATGTTCCCTCTCTGACTCACTCTCTGTCCAATAAATAAATAAAATTTTAAAAGGGGGGACCTCCAGAGAGCTCCCTAGTCCCTTCCACCATATAAGGCATCAGTTTTGTACCAGAAAGAGGGCCGTGATGAGAACGTGACCAATGCAGGCACCTTGAGCTCAGACTTCAGCCTCCAGAACTGTAACAAATACATTTCTACTACATTTCTACCAACTACCAACTCTATTATTTGTTATAGCAGCTGGATAGACTTAGAGAGGATTAAATGAATGAGAGAGTGTGTGTGTGTGTGTGTGTGTGTGTGTATTTTTTAATTTCTTAGAATAATGTCTTGCATGGGGGTGCCCGGGTGACTCAGTTGCTTAAGTGTCTGACTCTTGATTTTAGTTCAGGTCATTATCTTAGGGTTGTGAGATTGAGCCCTGCTTTGGACTCTGCGCTGGGTGTGAAGCCTGCTTAAGTTCTCCATCTCCATCTGCTCCCCACCCACACCCATCCCTGTGCTCACACTCTCTCTCTCTCAAAGAAATAAGTAAAATCTTTTTTTAAAAAATAGTGCTTTGCGCATGTATAGTGCTTTGTAAGTGTTAACTTGTAGTTGTTACTGTGATTCTTCTCAGTCCTTTACTCACTATCTAGACTTACAAAATGGTGAGTAATGACTATAAAAAAGTTATGTTGGAGATTCCTCAGGAAATTAAAAATAGAGCTTCCCTATGACCCTGCAATTGCACTACTGGGTATTTACCCCAAAGATACAGATGTAGTGAAAAGAAGGGCCATCTGTACCCCAATGTTTATAGCAGCAATGGCCACGGTCGCCAAACTGTGGAAAGAACCAAGATGCCCTTCAACGGATGAATGGATAAGGAAGATGTGGTCCATATACACTATGGAGTATTATGCCTCCATCAGAAAGGACGAATACCCAACTTTTGTAGCAACATGGACAGGACTGGAAGAGATTATGCTGAGTGAAATAAGTCAAACAGAGAGAGTCAAGTATCATATGGTTTCACTTATTTGTGGAGCATAACAAATAATATAGAGGATAACGGTAGGATGGAGAGGAGAAGGGAGTTGAGGGAAATTGGAAGGGGAGGTGAACCATGAGAGACTATGGACTCTGAAAAACAACCTGAGGGTTTTGAAGGGGCGGGGGGTGGGAGGTTGGGGGAACCAGGTGGTGGGTATTTTGGAGGGCACAGATTGCATGGAGCACTGGGTGTGGTGAAAAAACAATGAATACTGTTACGCTGAAAATAAATAAAAAATTTAAAAAAAAGAACAAAAATAAAATAAAACACTATTTACCATAAAAAAAGTTACGTGACCTTTTTTTTTAAAGATTTTTATTTATTTATTTGACACAGAGAGAGTGAGAGCACAAGCAGAGGGAGTAGCAGGCAGAGGGAGAGGGAGAAGCAGGCTCCCAACTGATCAGGGAGGCTGATGTGGGACTCGATCCCAGGACCCTGGGATCATGACCTGAGCCGAAGGCAGCTACTTAACTGACTGAGCCACTCAGGTGTCCCTAAAATGTTACTTGCCCTTTTACTTGTTTGTTTGTTCGTTATTTAAAAGATTTTATTTATTTATTGGACAGAGAGAGAGAGAGAGATCACAACTAGGCAGAGCAGCGGGCAGAGAGAGAGGGGGAAGCAGGCTCCCTGCTGAGCAGATAGCCCGACTCGGGGCTCCATCCCAGGACCCTGAGATCATGACCTGAGCTGAAAGCAGAGGCTTAACCCACTGAGCCACGCTGGCACCCCAGTTACTTGCCATTTTAAAGAACTGTCCTATATGTTGAATTCTTGCATAAGAAAAAGTTGAGAAAGTAGCATGATGACACTTTTCCTCTATTATTCACCAGCTTCATCAGTCATGGCCAATCTTGTTTCCTCTGTACTCCCACCTATTTACCCACCTCTGAATTATTTTAAAGTACGTTCTACAGGTTACCTTTTAAATGGCTTCTAATTTCATATGTTTTCTTTGAATCCCTGGGGAGGTTGATGATTGGTAGGAGGTTTGAGAAAGAGAATACACTGAAGGTGAGGGACCATGACTGGAGATTGCTTATATTCCAGGATAAAGTTGTAAAGTCTTTATTCCAGCCAAGTTCTCTGCTTCTGTGTGGGGCCCTCTTTTATCTACCTCTTAGTATTTTGCCATGGAAGTACTAAAGACTTATTCAGAACTCATTAGAACCCATTTCTGTCGCCTAATGTGAATGAAATATGGTTCCCAGCCGAACTTTAGCAAGGGCCTTTGCTCTAGCCATCTGTTAGCAGAACATTTAGGACAAATTGTTCTGTATTATTTCCATACCTTTGTGCTTTTTTGCAATGGTGATCATCTGTTAATGAATGAATATGTTTCTGCAAACTTACAGAATATGTGCCAACAGAATATGTGCCAACAGAAGAATATGTGCCAACAGAAGATTTCTCTCAAAAGAGGCTAAGAATTCATAATTATGCTTATGAAATGGGGTCTAAAATTAATTCCTTGTCTTTGTTTTCTCCAGTCTTATAAATCTGTTTTGTTTGTCATAAGCTATCATATATTTTTTTTGAAGATTTTATTTATTTATTTGACAGACAGAGAGAGGACACAAGTAGGCAGAGAGGCAGGCAGAGAGAGAGGGGGAAGCAGGCTCCCTGCTGAGCAGAGAGCCTGATGCAGACCTCGATCCCGGGACCCCGAGACCATGACCCAAGCCGAAAGCAGAGGCCCAACCTACTGAACCACCCAGGCGCCCGCTATCATATATTTTTAAAGATTTTATATATTTATTCATTTATTTGAGAGGAAGTGAGAGCAAGGGAGCTAGAGGGAGCATGAGCGGAGGTGGAGGAAGCAAAAGTGGGGGGCGGGCAGAGAGAGAAAGAGAAGCAGACTCCCCACTGAACTGGAGCCATACCCAGGGCTCAGATTCCAGGATCTGGGATCATGACCTGAGCTGAAGGCAGACATGTAACCAACTGAGCCACCCGGGTGCCTTTAAGCTGTCATATTTTATGATGAAAATAAATGTATGAATTTTAAAAGTAGTATAACTACATTGCAAACTATTTCATAAATTGGGAAAAGAAGAAAAATCACTCTTAATTTTACCACCATAACTATTGGTTATATTTTAATGATTCCCTCCTAGACTTTTTTCTACCTATATTTTTTTTTTTTTTTTTTTTAAATATTTTATTTATTTGACAGACAGAGATCACAAGCAGGCAGAGAAGCAGGAGGAAGCAGGCTCCCTGCTGAGCAGAGAGCCCGATGCGGGATTCGATCCCAGGACCCTGGGATCATGACCCGAGCCGAAGGCAGAGGCTTTAACCCACTGAGCCACCCAGGTTCCCTCTACCTATATTTTTTATAGCAAGTATTTGATTATTTTTAAGTCTTACTTTGTTTACTTCATATACTGACCGTCACCATTTTGTGTGGTTTTGTGTTTGCTAAGCCTTAGCCAGGAAAAAAAACCCCAACATTTTAGGCAGTCTTTAACTTTTTAGACATGCAAAGCTATATATATATTTGTCTAGATAAGTACCAGTCAACCGGAAACTTGGTTTAATTTAAAACTGTTTAGTATCTGTCTTTTTTTTTTTTTTTAAGATTTTATTTATTTATTTGTCAGAGAGAGAGAGAGAGAGAGAGCACAGGCAGACACAGTGGCAGAGGGAGAAGCAGGTTCCCCGTGGAGCAAGGAGCCCGATGCGGGACTCGATCCCAGGACGCCGGGACCATGACCTGAGCCAAAGGCAGCCACTTAACCAACTGAGCCACCCAGGAGTCCCTAGTATCTGTCTTGACGTGTGCAGACTCATGGCTGGCATGAAAATAGTTCAGGTGTATAGCTCATACAGTATTATCAACTTTAATATTAAAATTTAGCCTTACAGATAGAAGAATTAATATTTAGTAGCATTTACGTTAATGTCACTTACACTTAACATTGTTGTTTTGCTTTTCTTTTGCCTATTTTTTTCTGCTTCCCTAATAATAAAGTAATGGCTGACACGAATATTAGCCATGTATCAGGCACTAATAATAAGCGCTTTGTATAGATCATCTTTTTTTAATCCTCACAAAAAGGGCCTATTATCTCTATTTTACAAACGTAGAAACTAAATCTTAGTGGGTTTAGCTAACTTGCCTGAGGTCATACAGCTGATACATTTTGGGGTCAGAATTTGAATGCTGGAGTTCCTCCTACTCACCACTATGCTAGCCTGCTATGAACAGAAATTTGCACTTGCTGTCAATACATTGATTACCGTGAAAGTCTAACCAAAACATACCAAGGAGAATCACAAATTTTTTTTTTTTTTTTTTTTAATTTTTTATTTATTTTCAGCGTAACAGTATTCATTGTTTTTTCACCACACCCAGTGCTCCATGCAATCTGTGCCCTCCCTAATACCCACCACCTGGTTCCCCCACCCTCCCACCCCGCCCCTTCAAAACCCTCAGGTTGTTTTTCAGAGTCCATAGTCTCTCATGGTTCACCTCCCCTTCCAATTTCCCTCAACTCCCTTCTCCTCTCCATCTACCCTTGTCCTCTATATTATTTGATATGCTCCACCAATAAGTGAAACCATATGATACTTGACTTTCTCTGTTTGACTTATTTCACTCAGCATAATCTCTTCCAGTCCTGTCCATGTTGCTACAAAAGTTGGGTATTCGTCCTTTCTGATGGAGGCATAATACTCCATAGTGTATATGGACCACATCTTCCTTATCCATTCATCCGTTGAAGGGCATCTTGGTTCTTTCCACAGTTTGGCGACCGTGGCCATTGCTGCTATAAACATTGGGGTACAGATGGCCCTTCTTTTCACTACATCTGTATCTTTGGGGTAAATACCCAGCAGTGCAATTGCAGGGTCATAGGGAAGCTCTATTTTTAATTTCCTGAGGAATCTCCACACTGTTCTCCAAAGTGGCTGCACCAGTTTGCATTCCCACCAACAGTGTAAGAGGGTTCCCCTTTCTCCACATCCTCTCCAACACACGTTGTTTCCTGTCTTGCTAATTTTGGCCATTCTAACTGGTGTAAGGTGGTATCTCAATGTGGTTTTGATTTGAATCTCCCTGATGGCTAGTGATGATGAACATTTTTTCATGTGTCTGGTAGCCATTTGTATGTCTTCATTGGAGAAGTGTCTGTTCATATCTTCTGCCCATTTTTTAATATGATTATCTGTTTTGTGTGTGTTGAGTTTGAGGAGTTCTTTATAGATCCTGGATATCAACCTTTTATCTGTACTTTCATTTGCAAATATCTTCTCCCATTCCGTGGGTTGCCTCTTTGTTTTGATGACTGTTTCTTTTGCTGTGCAGAAGCTTTTTATCTTGATGAAGTCCCAGAAGTTCATCTTTGCCTTTATTTCCTTCACCTTTGGAGACATATCTTGAAAGAAGTTGCTATGGCTGATATCAAAGAGGTTACTCCCTATGTTCTCCTCGAGGATTCTGATGGATTCCTGTCTCACGTTGAGGTCTTTTATCCATTTCGAGTTTATCTTTGTGTACGGTGTAAGAGAATGGTCAAGTTTCATTCTTCTACATATAGCTGTCCAGTTTTCCCAGCACCATTTATTGAAGAGACTGTCTTTTTTCCACTGGATATTTTTTCCTGTTTTGTCAAAGATTATTTGACCATAGAGTTGAGGGTCCATATCTGGGCTCTCTACTCTGTTCCACTGGTCCATGTGTCTGTTTTTATGCCAGTACCATGCTGTCTTGGTGATCACAGCTTTGTAGTAAAGCTTGAAATCAGGTAACGTGATGCCACCAGTTTTATTTTTGTTTTTCAACATTTCCTTAGCAATTCGGGGTCTCTTCTGATTCCATACAAATTTTAGTATTATTTGCTCCAGCTCTTTGAAAAATACTGGTGGAATTTTGATTGGAATGGCATTAAAAGTATAGATTGCTCTGGGCAGTATAGACATTTTAACGATGTTTATTCTTCCCATCCAAGAGCATGGAATGGTCTTCCATCTTTTTGTGTCTTCTTCAATTTCTTTTAGGAGTGTTCTGTAGTTCCTCGAGTACAGATCTTTAACCTCTTTGGTTAGGTTTATTCCGAGGTATCTTATGGTTTTTGGTGCTATAGTAAATGGAATCGATTCTCTAATTTGCCTTTCTGAATTTTCATTGTTAGTGTATAAGAAAGCCACTGATTTCTGGACATTGACTTTGTATCCTGCTACATTACTGAATTGCTGTATGAGTTCTAGTAGTTTGGAGGTGGAGTCTTTTGGGTTTTCCATATAAAGAATCATGTCATCTGCGAAGAGAGAGAGTTTGACTTCTTCCTTGCCAATTTGGATACCTTTTATTTCTCTTTGTTGTCTGATTGCTGTTGCTAGGACTTCTAATACTATGTTGAACAAGAGTGGTGAGAGTGGGCATCCTTGTCGTGTTCCTGATCTCAATGGGAAGGCTGCAAGCTTTTTCCCATTGAGGATGATATTTGCTGTGGGTTTTTCATAGATAGATTTGATGAAGTTCAGGAATGTTCCCTCTATCCCTATACTTTGAAGCGTTTTAATCAGGAACGGATGCTGGATTTTGTCAAAAGCTTTTTCTGCATCAATGGAGAGGATCATGTGGTTCTTCTCTCTTCTCTTATTGATTTGTTCTATCACATTGATTGATTTGCGAATGTTGAACCATCCTTGTAACCCAGGGATGAATCCTACCTGGTCATGGTGGATAATCTTTTTAATGTGCTGTTGGATCCTGTTTGCTAGGATCTTGTTGAGAATCTTAGCATCCATATTCATCAGTGATATCGGTCTGAAATTCTCCTTTTTGGTAGGGTCTTTGCCTGGTTTGGGGATCAGGGTGATGGTGGCTTCATAAAAAGAGTCTGGAAGTTTTCCTTCTGCTTCAATTTTTTGAAACAGCTTCAGGAGAATAGGTATTATTTCTTCTTTGAAAGTTTGATAGAATTCCCCAGGGAATCCGTCAGGTCCTGGGCTCTTGTTTTTTGGGAGGTTTTTGATCACTGCTTCAATCTCGTTACTAGATATCGGTCTATTCAGGTTGTCAATTTCTTCCTGGTTCAATTTTGGGAGTTTATAGTTTTCCAGGAATGCATCCATTTCATCTAGGTTGCTTAGCTTATTGGCATATAACTGTTGATAATAGCTTCTGATGATTGTTTCTACTTCCTTGGTGTTAGTTGTGATCTCTCCCTTTTCATTCATAATTTTATTAATTTGGGCTTTCTCTCTTTTCTTTTGGATTAGTGTGGCCAATGGTTTATCGATCTTATTGATTCTTTCAAAAAACCAGCTTCTAGTTTCGTTGATACGTTCTACTGTATCTCTGGTTTCTACCTCGTTGATCTCTGCTCTAATCTTGATTATTTCCCTTCTTACGTGTGGAGTTGGTTTGATTTGTTGTTGATTCTCCAGTTCTTTAAGGTGTAGAGACAGCTGGTGTATTCTGGATTTTTCAATTTTTTTGAGGGAGGCTTGGATGGCTATGAATTTCCCCCTTAGGACCGCCTTTGCTGTATCCCATAGGTTTTGGAGTGAAGTGTCTTCGTTCTCATTGGTTTCCATAAATTGTTTAAGTTCTTCTTTGATCTCCTGGTTGATCCAAGCATTCTTAAGCAAGGTGGTCTTTAGCTTCCAGGTATTTGAGTTCCTTCTGAACTTTTCCTTGTGATTGAGCTCCAGTTTCAAAGCATTGTGATCTGAGAATATGCAGGGAATCATCTCAGTCTTTTGGTATCGGTTGAGCCCTGATTTGTGACCCAGTATGTGGTCTATTCTGGAGAAGGTTCCATGTGCACTTGAGAAGAATGAGTATTCTGTTGTTTTAGGGTGGAATGTTCTGTATATATCTATGAGGTCCATCTGGTCCAATGTGTCATTCAATGCTCTTATTTCTTTATTGATTTTCTGCTTCGATGATCTGTCTATTTCTGAGAGAGGCGTGTTAAGATCTCCTACTATTAATGTATTCATATCAATATGACTCTTTATCTTGATTAATAGTTTTCTTATGTAATTGGCTGCTCCCATATTGGGGGCATAGATATTTACAATTGTTAGATCATCTTGGTGGATAGTCCCTTTAAGAATGATGTAGTGTCCTTCTGTATCCCTGACTACCGTCTTTAGTTTAAAATCTAATTTATCTGATATGAGAATCGCTACCCCGGCCTTCTTTTGAGGCCCATTGGCGTGAAAGATGCTTCTCCATCCCTTCACTTTCAGTCTAGGTGTATCTTTAGGTTCAAAATGGGTCTCTTGTAGACAACATATGGATGGGTCCTGTCGTTTTATCCAATCTGCAACCCTGTGTCGTTTTATGGGTGCATTTAGGCCATTCACATTGAGAGTGATTATTGAGAGATACGTTTTTATTGACATTGTGTTATCTTTGAAGTCTTTCTTTCTGTCGATTGTCTCTATATTTCTGTTCAATGCTATTCTTAGGATTTTTCCTCTTTTATAGAACCCCCTTTAATATTTCCTGCAGTGTCGGCTTGGTGGTTGCATAGACTTTCAAGCCTTGCCGGTCTTGGAAACTCTTTATCTCTCCATCCATTTTGAATGTCAGTCTTGCTGGATAAAGTATTCTTGGCTGCATGTTCTTCTCATTTAGTGCCCTGAATATATCTTGCCAGCCCTTTCTGGCTTGCCAGGTCTCTGTGGACAGGTCTGACGTTATTCTGATGGGCTTTCCTCTGTATGTAAGGAGGTTCTTTGTCCTAGCGGCTTTCAAGAGATTGTATCTACAATTATGATTCCTCAATTTTACTATGAGGTGCCTGGATGTTTTTTTTGAATTTATAATCTTGGGGGGGGACCTTTCTACTTCTAGTACATGAACACTTGTTCCATTCGCAAGGTTGGGAAAATTTTCATGAAAAATTTGTTCCACTATATCTTCTAGACTTCTTTCTTTCTCCTCCCCTTCAGGGATTCCAATAATTCTGACGTTGGAACGTTTCATGGCATCATTTATTTCCCTGATTCTGTTTTCGTGGCTTCTAAGCTGTTTGTTCCAGGCTTCCTCCTGATCCTTTCTCTCTATTTGTTTGTCCTCCAGATCACTAATTCTATCTTCTGTCTCAGTTACCCTAGCTTTTAGAGAATTTAGATTAGATTGGAACTCATTGAGAGCGTTGTGAACCTCATCCCTGGTGGCCTTCAGCTCTGCCCTAACATTATGAACCTCCTCTCTGGTCGCTTTCAATTCTGCCCTAATCAATTCTGTTTGGTCATCCATAGCTTTCTCCAACCTAGCTATTGCCTGGATAATTGTTAGCCTGAATTCTCTTTCTGACATATTGTCTATGTTGATAGCCGTTAGCTCTGTTGCAGAAGGCCCATCCTCTGTATTTTTCTTCTGTTGGGGATTCCTCCTCCTAGTCATTTTGGTGAGAGATGACTGGACAGATGTAGCTGGGTGTATTGACCGTGGTGCAGTCAAGGTGCACCCTGGAACGCTTCTGAGCACTCAGGATTCCCCACCCAAATGAGAGAAAAAAGAAAAGAAAAAGAAAAAAGAGGGAGAGAGAGAGACAGGAAAAAAAGGGAAGATAAAAGTGAAGGTTCAGCCCAAATGGGCCCCAGGGTAAGGTTTATGACGTATAGAAACAAAAACAGACAAACAAAAAGACTGATAAAAGTATATGACGAGAGAAAATATATATATATATAAGCAAAAAAAAGGAGGAGCCTCGTCAAGAAGAACCCCAAGTATAAGATTTATATACTATCCAGACGAACATAAATACACAGAGACACTGGCTGAAGAAAAAGATGGGAGCATGGTTATAGATTCTCGGTGTGGGCGAGGAAGGTTATTTTGATTCTTCCTGGATGTATCTTGATATCTTTGTTAAAGGACTCAACTTTCCTAAGAAAAAGGGGGATTAAAAATTGGTTCACCTATAGGGGTAGCATTGCTTGGAGAAAGGGGGTTACCTTGAAGTTTAACTCTATATGACTATTAGAAAATAAAAATAAAAAAGGAATAAACTGGACTAAACTAAATTAAAAAATTTTTTAAAAATTAAGAAAATAGAAAAGCAAAAGAAAAACACATGTGTATGTATCAAAAAAATTCAGGTTAGAAGTTTATCATGGAATTTGATGTACTGGACATCTCACTGTGATGGTAAATAGGTTAAAAAATTATCTATATAAAAAAAGAAAAAAAAATGAACCAGAATAGTGGGAAAGAATTAAAAATGAAAGTTGTATCTATGAAGTAGTGGTGGTTGTTCTCTTGTAGTCTTTTTTTTTTTTTTTTTCCTGATTTGTTTTCTGGGGGAGGGGGCTGCCACGTGGGTTTTCAGTCAATGATGTTCCCTGAGTTAAGTCCTCCCGACCCCCTCAAGGGGGTGGGCTCTGAGAAAAACGTTTTTTTCAGGTTTTTGTTCTCTGGAGGTTTTTATGTTTGTTCACTTCTTTTCTCTCGCCTTGACAGCTTTTGATGGTTTTGGGAGGTTTAGAGGAAAGAAAACTGCACCCCAACCTCCCTCTCAGAGAGAAGCCTCAGTCTGCTCCCCTGCAGGTGCTGCAGCCGCTGGGCCGCTGGCAGAGCAGGTTCTGAGTCGCGGTCCCTGGGGACGCAGGATCTCCTGCTTGTACGCAAAACCAAGGCAGCTGTGGCTGTCTGGGCAGCTCCAGACCGCCAGAGAGGTTCCAAGCAGCAATCGCACACTGAGATTTTCCCGCTGGCTGGGGCTGAGAGCTCAGGGCTTGCGCGCACCTCTCCCAGGGGATTTTTTGGGGCGCGGCGCCTCCAGCTCTATCGGCTCTATCGCCGCGTGGGTCTATCACCGCGTGGGTCCCAGAACACCAGGCTGGGCGTTCGTGCACCTCTCTCAGGGGAGGTTGAGGCACGCACGCATCTCCAGTAAGGTGCGCGTTCTGCCGTCTGGTGTGGCTCCCAGTCCCTCACGGGAGCCGGACTGCACCCGTTCTCGGGCGCACTGGCGGCTCCGGGACAAAGACCAGGTTTCTCCGCCGCACTCTCCGGCTCAGCGCCAGGGGATGCTGCCCTGGGTCTGGGGACTTAAGCCCCTATCCCTATCCGCCCCGATTCCCACAATTTCCCCGCGCGAGTCTTTGCTCTTTTGAGTGCTTTCAACAAGACTCCAAGTTAATGCTGGTCCCCAGATGCCGGGCACTCTCGTATTGGGGTATTATTTTCCAGTCGGTCGCCTCTGGTGGCTCCCTCCCCCTTTTGTTTATCTTCCGATATCAGTCCGACGTTCCCACTCCACTTTACCTGCCCACTGGCGTCTTCTGGCCCCCGTAGAGATCCAGACGTGTATAATTCTGATCTCAGGCTGATTTCATGGGTGATCGGAGTTCTTTGGTAGGTAATCAGCTCACTTTAGGGTGCAGGTTGAAAAGGCGCCTCCTCCTACTTCCCCGCCATCTTGTCTCCCCCCCAGAATCACAAATTTTTATCCTACAGTAAACTACATGGTGTAAGTTGTAGAGCGACTTACATTAGGATTAATTTTAAGAGAAGGAGTAAGTCATGAACTAACTTAGAAGAATATTTTTTTTTAAAGATTTTATTTATTTATTTGACAGGAATCACAAGTAGGCAGAGAGGCAGGCAGAGAGAGAGGAAGGGAAGCAGACTCCCTGCTGAACAGAGAGCCCGATGTGGGGCTCGATCCCAGGACCCTGGGATCATGACCTGGGATCATAACCCACTTTAACCCACTAGGCGCCCCTAGAAGAATATTTTAATGCAAAATCTTTGCTTTCCAGTATAAAATGTTTTATAAAATCATTCCTATATTGGTCTAGGCAGGATACTGGAATTGAGGGTGATTTAAGGTGCTGTTTCTTTTTTTTTTTTTTTTTAAGATTTTATTTATTTATTTGACAGATGGAGATCACAAAGAGGCAGAGAGGCAGGCAGAGAGAGAGGAGGAAGCAGGCTCCCCGCTGAGCAGAGAGCCTGATGCGGGGCTCGATCCCAGACCCCTGGGATCATGACCTGAGCCGAAGGCAGAGGCTTTAACCCACTGAGCCACACAGGCGCCCCAGTGCTGTTTCTTTTTTTACTTCCTAACATATCCCCATTTTTATCAGTGAAGACATGGATCTCCTGTTGACTTAGTTCTAAGACTTTTTTCTTTGTATTCCTTCTTCCCAGTAGTATTAGTTTCATTTTCTAAATTTAAATAATTTCAGGTTCTACAAGATACTTTTTTTTTTTTTTTTGCTTAGTTGCCAAGGAAAGCAATTTCTTTGTTGATTTAAGTAATCACTACACCTAGTGTGGAACTTGAACTTACAACCCTGAGATCTAGAGTCCATTGCTCTACTAACTAAGCCAGCCAGGTGCCCCAGTTCTTCCTTTAATTTAACTAACTGTGACTCTTTTGAAGAGTTCTTATGGTTTTATTATAGAAGGCATCTTAGGGGTGCCTGCGTGGCTCAGTCACTTAAGTGTCTGACTCTTGGTTTCAGCTCTTGGTTCAGCTCTGGTCATGATCTCAGGGTTGTGAGATTGAGTCCCACATTGGGATCCACACTCAGCAGAGAGTCTACTTGAGATTCTCTCTCCCTCCCCGTCTACCCCTACCCCCCAAAATAAATAAATAAATCTTAAAAAAAAAAAAACAAAAAAAAACAAAAAAAGAAGGCATCTTAAATTTTGAAATGAACTATCAGGTAGGGTAGTTAGTCTGTTTTCTGATATTCAGCAGATCTCATGCTGTTTGTTAAGGGAAGATGCACCCAACAGTTATCGGCCCAGCACACTTACTTTTTTTTTTTTAAGATTTTATTTATTTATTTGACAGAGATCACTGGCAGGCAGAGAGGCAGGCAAAGGGGGGGGGGGCAGGCTCCCTGCTGAGCCACCCAAGCACCCCATGCACCCAACAGTTGAGACTAGTTCCTAAACCATGAGCTATCTTTGGTTTCAGAATACCCAAACTTGAGTAATGAATCTGCCCTTTACTGACTCAGTCACCTTGGGCAAATTACTTACTTGAGCCTTAGTTTCCCCATCTGTAAACTGGTATGATAAAGATAATGATGTGGGTGCCTGGGTGGCTCAGTGGGTTAAAGCCTCTGCCTTCGGCTCAGGTCATGGTCCCAGAGTTCTGGGATCGAGCCCCGCATCAGGCTCTCTGCTCAGCGGGGAGCCTGCTTCCCCCTCTCCCTCTGCCTGCCTCTCTGCTTACTTGTGATCTCTGTCAGATAAATAAATAAAATCTTTAAAAAAAATAAAAAGATAAAGATAATGATGTATATAAGTACTTAGTAAGGTATATGACACATAGTAGGTACTCAGTGAATATTTCTTCTTCCCCACTACCCCCAAAGTTTATAAAAAGAAATTAAGGTAAACTGGGAGTCTTCTAGAAAGCCCAAATGAACCATAGTGAGGAAGATATGTTGTAAAAGCATTGGGGAAAATCTTGCAGTTTCCTCTCAAAGGGAGCATATACTCTTCTCACAATTAACATAGTATATTAGGTTCTGGGAGCATTGAAAAACTCACACAGATATTTAATTCTTAGGTTATATCTCAGAACAGTAAGTTTAATGGGATATTTGTGTCAAACGACATTTTGTTTTCCTTCCCCTCTCCCACCTCTAATTGTCTTTATTACGATATCCTGGATAGCCTTTTCCTGACTTCATAAGAAATACTTCTGAAGATAATAATAAATACGAGTAAAGCTATACAGCTAATTCTAGGTTGCACCCTGCCTGACACTTCTGAGCAATTTAGTAAAGGCTAAGAAGAGCCTGGGGAGTATTGTTGCTTTGTCCTTCCCCCTTACAATTCTGCTTTGTCTCTCTTACTCCCATTTACTGTAACCATGTGTTCAACACCCTCAAGAATCCAGAGTAGAGGTCTTAGACAGCTGTGTCCCAATGTCAGCCTGTCAGACATGTGAGAACTTTACACAAGTCTGTTTCTTGTCTTGTGTGCCATCTGCTGAGGAGAGAAAAAAGGAAGTACTAGGCAGCACTTTGAGTTTACCAGTGGGTGTGTCCCTCAAAATGAGCCCATAGCCATGCCAGGATTGATTCTTAATATCTACCTCCCAGCTGTATGTATGTATGTATGTATGTATGTATGTATCTTTCTTTTTCTTTCTTGCTCTCTTTCTCTCTCTTTCTTCCTTTCTCTCTCTTTATCATTAGAAGGTAGGACTCTTGGTATCTGCTCATTTGACAGAGGTCAGTTTTATATTCAAGCCTCTCTTTGAACCTATGAGGAGTTTTTGCTCATTTTCACTAGAATGGGAAGATATACTGACCTGTACTTGTCAGGAATCAGGTCCAGGAGTAGAATTATAAAATTATACAATTTGAGAGATCTGAGCATCCTTATACCCAAAATGTCTTCCTATCCATAGGATACCATATTGGAAAACCTGACTAAGGGTGGCACTTCCAGGCATTGCTTGATTAGCCTGTATTACTTTTCTCACCACTTTCTGCTCTGTTGGGCGTTGAAGAGGTATAGACAACTGGAGCATGCTAGGAAGGGCAGGCTTTGATTAGTGTGTTGTTAGGGCTCTGAAAGTAATGGAGAAGCATAAAATTACATGGGGTATTACAGAAAGAAAATGTTTACAGAAATCTGTACTATGTAACTATGAAAGATTAACAAGAGAAACTGTAGCATGAACAGATCTATGATAAATCGTATGCCTCAAATTATTAGCAAAGTAATCAAGCATGTGGTTCTATTAATGCTTCTGTCTAATGAATGACCAATTCTTAATTCAAGAAGGACTTTCATATCTTGATTTTAAATCTTAGTATATGAACCTTCTGCCAGAATTAGAGCTCTACACTGGCAAGCAAGATATGAAATTAAATTTGCAATTTTTGTAATGCTTTTTATTATTAATAATGTTAATAATAATTTTCTTCATGAGCATTAATAACTTTAGTCAATGTTCAAAATCTTAATTAAACCTAAAACAGTTAGCTGTGACAGTAGGGTTAATAAACAGACCTCCAAATGCAATGCCGTTTTGCTTTTTTTTTTAAAGATTTTATTTATTTATTTATTTGTCAGAGAGAGAGAGAGACAGAGAGAGAGCTCGCACAAGCAGGCAGAGGCGGAGAGAGAAGCAGGCTCCCTGCCGAGCCAGGAGCCTGATGTGGGACTCGATCCCAGGACCCAGGGATCATGACATTAGCCGAAGGCAGCGGCTTAACTGACTGAGCCACCCAGGCATCCCTGCAATTCCTTTTTGTACTGAGAATCTAATGTTGCTTTTTGTATTATCAGTGATGATTCTACTAAAAGTGATGGTTAACTATGGGTGCGACTAAAAATATTTGTGGGTGACCAGCAGGCCATTCCAGATTATACATATGTAATGGCAATTTTTGGTTTGTGTTTCTAGTGGATATTTGCAGGCTTTCTGCTACTGGTACATATAGCTTTGTTTCCAGGATCCACTTAAGTATTTTGAGAGTACACCTTATTTTTCTACATATTTGTTCATTTAGCATATATTTGCTGCAGTGCCAACTGTCAGATCCTATTAGGTGTTAGAGATAAAAAGATAGAACAAAATATCTGCATTCCAAGGATTTAGTCTAGTATATTCCTGGTTAACTAGGTTCCTGCTGGTCAGTGAATTTACTACATGGCAGGGTTTCTCAACCTCAGCACTTTGACATTTGGGGCCAGATAATTGTTTATTGTGAAGGGCTGTCCCAAGGAGAATTATAGTATATTTAGCAGCATCTCTGGCCCCTACCTACTAGATGCCAGTAACACTACCAATCCCCCTCAAACTCATGACAGTCATTGCCAGATGTTCCCTGAAGGCAAGTTTAGAATGTAAACCAGACTTTATCTGTGTCATTGACAAAGAACTTTGGTAAAATTAGTTTTAAAAATGTAATACAAGAAAAAAAGTAATACAGAGCTAGCAAATGTAATGAAAGAAAGCAACCTAGAGTGTTACACAGTACTTAACTACTCCCTATGTCTTTTTCAAAGAGGAGTACACAAAGGTAGTACTGAATAACATCTTCTAAATGTGTTGTGTTTTAGTTTGTGTCTGAATCTTCTCTGAGTTAGGAGTTACTATGTATAAGAGATAATTACTTAGTTTCTTAGGGACTTCACTAAAACAGCAAACAGTATTATAATTGGAAAGAGAAAATCCTCTATGAAATATTTCATGTTTTTTGGGGCGCCTGGGTGGCTCAGTGGGTTAAGGCCTCTGCCTTCGGCTCGGGTCGTGATCCCAGCGTTCTGGGATCGAGCCCCGTGTCGGGCTCTCTGCTCAGCGGGGAGCCTGCTTCCTCCTCTCTCTCTGCCTGCCTCTCTGACTATTTGTGATCTCTATCTGTCAGACAAATAAATAAAATCTTTAAAAAAAAATCCATGTTTTTTCTGAGTTCATTGTCAACATTACTCTTTTCTTGTTTAGAATGAAAATACTTCATTTTCTCCAGCTGGCACTTGTCTGGAATGTTTCCTGTGTTCTTCAGGCACACCACTTTGACTTTTGTTACTTTATTAATGGAATACTACCTAACTTAGACGTCTTCACCTTACTGCTTTTGTGTGTTCAAATAATGTATAAATATATATAGGCAAATTATTTTTATTAAAAAATAATTTAGAGGGGCGCCTGGGTGGCTCAGTGGGTTAAAGCCTCTGCCTTCGGCTCAGGTCATGATCCCAGGGTCCTGGGATCGAGCCCCGCATCGGGCTCTCTGCTCAGCAGGGAGCCTGCTTCCTCCCCTCTCTCTCTCTGCCTGCCTCTCTGCCTACTTGTGATCTATGTCTGTCAAATAAAGAAATAAAATCTTTTAAAAAAAAATAATTTAGAAGGTTATGGGACTTCAGGAGGCAATGTGGACTGTGACAAAAGAATAGAAATGTATCATAAAAAAAGATAATGTATGAATAGCATTGTACAACCAAGAATTCACTTTATTAATCTCTTAAAGGAGTGCCTGGGTGGCTCAGTGGGTTAAGCCTCCGCCTTTGGCTCAGGTTATGATCTCAGGGTCCTGGGATGGAGCCCTTCATAGGGCTCTCTGCTCAGCGGGGAACCTGCTTCCCCCTCTTTCCTTGCCACTCTGCCTACTTGTGATCTCTCCCTCTCTGTCAAATAAATAAATAAAATCTTTAAACGGTTTTTTTTTTAAATTTAACAATCTCTTAAAGTTTGTCTTCTAGTTCGTGCTCCTCAAAGTAGAGAGACCATTTCTCTTTGAAACAGCACTTCACAAAAAAAAAAAAAAAGAGAGAGAGAGAGAGAGAGAAAGAAAAGAAACGAAACAAAACAAAATGAAACAGCACTTCACTAGAGGTCCTGAAACCTGAGTTGAGTTTCAGGTTTACCTCTGGTACTAACTAGCATTTTAACCATCCATTTATCCTTTGTTGTGCTCGCTTCGGCAGCACATATACATTTATCCTTTGTTGGCCTTAATTTCTTCACCTGTGATAGCTAGCTAGTTAGCTAGCTAAAGATATAGATAGGCTTTTTTAAAAAGATTTTTATTTATTTATTTATTTATTTGACAGAAAGAGAGAGAGATCACAAGTAGGAAGAGAGGCAGGCAGAGAGAGGGGGGGAAGCAGGCTCCCCGTGGAGCAGAGAGCCCGATGTGGGGCTCGACCCCAGGACCCTGGGACCATGACCCGAGCTGAAGGCAGAGGCTTTAACCCACTGAGCCACCCAGGCGCCCTAGATAGGCTTTTTTATTCTGTTTCCCAGATAAGTATCCTGAATTCCATAAATCCACACTCTTTGTTTAAACAAACCCTTTTGTATCTTTATTCTTACAGAATATCCACGTTTCACTTTCTGTGAAGTTTTAATTCATCATGGATAATCTGTCATCAGAAGAAATTCAACTGAGAGCCCACCAGGTTACTGATGAGGTAAATGTTATACTTGGAATAAGTAATTCACTTTTCTCAGTGGAAGGATGAGAGGACCTTCTTAGAAGTCCATTTTGACCTCCTCCCTGTCCTCTTTATGTCCAAGAATCCATTTTCTTCAGAGTGCCATTACTGGCCCCTTAGTTTTTCAGCTTACCAAAAACTAAACAAGTGAAAGCAGCTTGCATGATTTTCTTTTTTTGTTATTGTTTAACAGTTACTTACAACAAATATACTCTAGATTTGAGGAATTGGAAACATCTGTGTAATATACCTAGATTTCTGCTTACATTAAACTTTTATAAATGCTGCTAACTTAACCCTCCAAATTTTTTCTTAAGGAGCGACTGGTAGTAAGAAAATAACTAAAATTACAGTGATCAATTTTCTTTTTTATTTGTTTGTTTTTGTTTTAAAGGGGGGAGATATGGCTGGACTGGCAGTATTTAAAAATGGAGCAGCATCATGACTATGTGATCAGATTTTTATTTTTATTTATTTATTATTTTTGGCTACATATTTTAGAATACTAAAAGCCTGTGTTTTTCCCTAGTCTCTGGAAAGTACAAGGAGAATCCTGGGTTTAGCCCTTGAGGTAAGACAATGTTTAATCATTAAGCAGAAAAACTGTATAAGAGGGATCTTGATAGCACAAGCTGGAATTTGTGTTAGGAGTCAGAAGTATATGGTCTCAGTAAGCTTTTATTATTTGAAACCAGCAATTGCTGAACTTGTCAAACAATGAACTGATGGGCCGTTTTTGTTTTTCCCATTGGCACTGTAGACTATGACAGGGAAGATCAAGTCACCATGAATTTTGACTTAATTATATTGGGGGGTTAATATGTTAAAATTTGTTGCCGTGGGATATTAGCTTTCTCTGTAGCTCTGATCCTCTGAGAACTTGGGTTTCTAAATGATTCTCTCTTGCTATTAGGCCTTACAGGTTTTGTTTCTGTTGCTTTTGTGTTGTGTTGTATTGCTCTCAGCTTTTTTCTCTTCTTTTAGTCTCAAGATGCAGGAATCAAGACTATCACTATGCTGGATGAACAAGGGGGTGAGTTGCAGTCATGGCAGAAACTCTTCATTTGACTTATGATGCCAGAAAGCCCTTCCAAATCAGCCATGTCTAAAATTAAGCCTTGGGAATGCCTTCCCTATGTAAGATAAGAGTGATTCATTTACTTCCTTTTTCTGATTTGAATTATATCCTGTTTATTGCCTGTTTGAGGTGGGAGCAACAATGCCCATTTATACACCAAGTATTTGTCAGGTAGCAGGACTAACTGTGTGTATTTGTCATTTGTACATTAGATACTGTGATATTCTAGCATCATTTTCAGAAGTCAAGTTAAGTCCTTAAACAGGTTTAGATTCAGGTAAGCTTGGAAACATTCCGTTTGAGTTGGCCCTGAGCATTCTGGCCTAGATTTGATTAGACTTATGATAGCCTTCAGGTTTTGAACTTACTGAGAGAGAGAAATGCTGGGGATCCAGTCTGGACAGAGTACACCTAAATAAGTTGCAAGGGTGATCTTGAAATAAAAGCCTTCACATGCTCCTATTATACAAATTTCTTTAGAGCATGTCTTCCCACAATTAGAGGCCAGGTGCCTCGGGATCAGTTTGTGAAAGATTGTTCTCATGTTGGACAGTGTGTAGTACCTTCTGGCACTGATAAAGTCACTGGGATGGATTACTGGTGGATTCAAAGTTGAAGTTTGCTGTTCCATATTAATAGTGTCTTCTCATTGTAACTGTGAATATAACACAACATGTCACTTCCACAACTTATTCTTAGAACAACTAAACCGCATAGAGGAAGGCATGGACCAAATAAATAAAGACATGAGAGAGGCTGAGAAAACTTTAACGGAACTCAACAAGTGCTGTGGCCTTTGCGTCTGCCCGTGTAATAGGTGAGTTGAGAAATCAAGACCCTTTTAAAATGAAAGTGAGAACACCCCACCCTCCCGTCCTCCAGGAAGGTCAGAAGTTTGCCTGGGCCTAAATAAGGAACTTTGTTAGATAAATTTAAGCCATTTTTCCTTCAGGCAGAACAAGCTTTTCATGTAAATGGGCACATTCACTGAAAACCGTGGCTTGAATTTAGTCAGTCCTTAAATCAAGTCCCAATTTCGTTTTTTAATAGTACACGAAATATAATATAGGAAATAAACATCTGGCTAATACAGAGGAGGATGGAATTAGCGTCTTTTCCTTTCAAACACGGAATATTAACAAAATACATACTCTGTGGTAGGCACATGAGGAATGGCCAAGGGAGTAAAGGACTTGGATCGTATCTTCAAAAGACCTACCATGTGATGGGATATATGAAGGAGAATAGCAAAAAAGTAGAAAATATATACATCTAGTGCTAAATCATGTGTCAACTGAGGACACAGAACTGATAAAATTTGATTTGGAAAAATATTATAGGAGAGTGAGGCCTTGCATTGGACTCAGTGATTAGAAGGATTTGGATGAACGTGGAAGAACTATGGAAGGCATTTCCTAATGTAAACAGAAGTTATAGAGGAGCTTGACTTAACTGAGCTGCATGATTCATATAGATGAGAAATGAAAATTAAGACATACGTAGGTGGGCTAAGGGGTAGATGGATTGGAGTGGCGTATATAACTGCCCTAGTTAGGAACCTTTTGTAATCTGGGCCTGTGAGGTGAGGCCTTATTAGTGAGATTAGAGAAAAAAGTATAAGTCAAGGGAATTTATTTTAAAGCAACTGATTGTATGTCAAACACAAGAAAGGAAAATCAAAGAAGCCTCTGAAAATTTGAAGTTTCTAGTAAAGTAGGAGATGAAAAGTCTTCAAATTTTTTGTGTATAAGTGTATAAGATTATGATTGACAGAAAGAAATTCATTCTTTTTGGTGACTCCATTATGAATATTGAAATTCCCTACTTACTCTTTAGTAAACCAAACTCCATATAGTTGACAAATATTTTATGCATTTCTACCAGGAGGAGGTTTGGGCTGAGGCAGTTAACCATTATCTTCCCTCCTGTCTGTTATTAACAAAACAACAACTTTGAACTTTCCCCTTAGTTGAGATGACAACGTCTGGAAATTGAATGACCATCCTTACTGCTGAGAGCATTCATTTGAGAAGAGCTTCATAAACATTAGTACTTGATCTAGTTGTCTCAGCTGGTATGGTAAACCACAAGTGGAATACAAAGGTTTACCTACTCTCAGCATTTTTACTTCTCAAGGAGTTGGGAAAGGAGGAACTTTTGTTATATTGTCATACTTTTAGATAGGTGTTTTCATGTGACAGCATTCTCTGCCATCTCTGCAAGAGAAAATAGAATTAAGTTGCTTATTGGTCAACTTTAGTGTTTGTTTTGAGCATAACAAATTAAAATTTGACAGTATTCTTCCTAGCGTTGTCCATTGGCCTTCTATTCTAAGACAAATTTGCAGGCCTGTTTAGACCTTGGTTGACTCTCTGAAAGTGCTTATTTATTTATTTATTTATTTATTTTTAAAGATTTTTATTTATTTATTTGACAGACAGAGATCACAAGTAGGCAGAGAGGCAGGCAGAGGGAGAGGAGGAAGCAGGCTCCCTGCCGAGCAGAGAGCCCGATGCGGGACTCGATCCCAGGACCCTGGGATCATGACCTGAGCCGAAAGCAGAGGCTTTAACCCACTGAGCCACCCAGGTTCCCTGAAAGTGCATATTTAAATAATGACTTTAAATTTAAATATGACCTGTCCATCAGGGTGTAGCAGATTACCTTAAGCAAACAAGTTAGAAATGCACAAGTTTTTTTCTTTTTTTAATCTAAACTCTTAACTATATTTTGAAACTTGTGCTTTTCTCATGTGTTCTGTGTACCCTTTCAAAAGTGCAGAGGAGAAAAATCAAATGAATTTCCCTGAGATTACATATTAGGAGAAGAGAAAGGCAGAAGTCATCCTCCTGAGAACACAGAGCAAAATCACCTCTGAATCAGGGGTTGATAAACAGGAAAAGCAGTGAATCCTAAGATGGTCTTAGAAAGTGGGAAATAGAACTACAGAAGTATTAACTATTAGTTAGTATTACTATTTCACTTTGAATATCCTAGCCAAGCATAGGCAGGATTTTCTGGGATACTGGTGAGAGAGAAGGTGGAATATGGTCCTGAGGCAGTTTGCAGGCTCTCACCTCAGCAGAACCCTTTCTCAGTAGGTCCAGATAATGCACTTCTTAGCAGATGGAATGAAGGGGCTCCTATAAGAGAACAGTTGTACCCTGAAGAGAAGAGAGTGATATTCCAGCTTAAAGATGTCAGATTTTAATTGCCTTCCTTGCGTCTGTCTCTTCTTTATAACATTGACTTTTTGGCCTCTATGATATCCTCGTCCTTAGCTCTGTCTACTATTATTCCTGCCAGTGTCTTGATCTTTCTAATTTTATCTGCTAATCCGGGCTTTAGTTAGGCTTATTGTATAAATAGCCATAACATGAGCTTCTTAAAGGTAGATCGTATAAGACTAGTATTAATTCTGGTAGTAATAAAATCCCAGGTCCACAATCTCTTATCTGCCACTTAGAAATCTGAAAATCTCTGAAAACCAAGGATTTAGGTTTAGGTTTTTTTTCCCCATAATGTGCCACAACTCATTAATTAGGCCATAAAACAACATGAGTTGAAGCTATTTATAATCTTTATCCCACTTAGTGTAAATGCTAATTTGTTTCACTACAGAAATACTCATGTTTTTATTGGTTATGTGGTACTGCTCAAATGTCTCACATCCAAGGGTTTGGATGAGATTTGTGGGCCTATATGTTAATTTAGGCTTTTATTATTTTGAGCGCTTTCAGTTTAATCCTAATGGTAACCTTAATATGAAATAGACTCTTCTTATCACCATTTTACATATGCAGAAACGGAGGCACAAAGAGGTTACACCAGAAATGGAAGAGTTGAGATCCAAAACCAGGCAGAGTCTCAGCTTTTAACTATATAGCTACATTGCTTGACTTTGGCAGGAAAAGAATGAACCTTTTTGTTGTTGCTGTTAGATGTATTGCTATATAGAAAATGTCTTGAGTAGATTTGTTCTTTGAGATGTGTTTTTGTTTGGTAGTTTTCATTGAAGCCAGCTCAGCAAGTGAAACAGACATAGAAATAGCTTTATTTAACAGAACCCTGTATTAGAAGAGAATTTTAACTTTAGCTAATTCTTTTTAAAGGACTACCAGAATTTAAACAGACTACCAGGATTAAACTTTAAAATTGTGAATTGGTGTCATCATCTTTGATGGTAACTTTGATAAGTTGTCATTCTAATTGTTAAACCAATTAACAAGAATTTAAAAGGAAGCACACTTTAAATGGGAAGTCTCAGGATAGTAAACTTGCTGGTGTCCCAGTTTAACTATTCTTAGACAAGGTATTCTTCTGCCTGAAGATGCCTCTCTTCAGTGTGTACTTACAATGTCAAACACATAGTTTGAAGACAAATTGGTATTTCTGGACCACTTATTAGAGAAATTCACAATTGGTACTACAGATTTTCTATTCAAGTCTTATTGAGATGTAAAAATTCAGCTCTGATTGTTAAAATAAATGTTGAATTATATTTTAGTCAACATTTAAATTTTCTCCCTCCATCCTCCTCACTGCAGATACAAAGATGAATAAGGTATAGCTCTGGCACTGTTTCATTTGTCATTACTCTTTATTTTTGGGAGGCCTGACATGGTACTTGATATATAGTAGGTGTTCAATAAATACTTGTTGATTGAATGTCCTTAAGAAACTTGTTGGCTGATGGGAGAGTTAGACATGTAAAAAGATTTTTTTTAAGTTAAATGCACATGAATATATAACAGAAATAATTAGGAGAGATCTGTAATCACCAAGAAAGAATGAAGAAGTCTTAGAACCTCTCCATTAGTTTTCAGCTTCTCTTCATAATGATTTTCATAATTTTAGGAAAGAATATCATCACCCAGACATTCTTAAGAAAAAAGAAGTGTGCTCTGGTTTAAATTATTTTCCTGTTTTTCTTTTTATCTAGATTCTCAGATGTTCGTTGTTTCTATGAAACCAGGCAGGAATTTAAATGCATTATGTTTTTAGAATTCTAAACTTGCTTCTGTTCTGTTTGACTGGCATTCACTCTTTTCTGCATTTCATTCTCTCACTTGATTAATCTCTTCCTTTCTAATCTGCTTACTAAAAATGAAGATTTAACATCAGGAGCCGAGCTCAGTAACTGATCAAAGGGAACTTTAAGATGCAGTAAGATGCAGTCTTGTGGCGCAGTTTGGGCTGTTAATCTGCTTTCTAAAGGTGATGCTTCAAATGGTTTTTCTGTGCATGTGCATGGATTTTGTGAATGGTGGAGACTGTCTTTAAAATTGTGCTGTGGTGTTTAATGTAAAGTGAATTTGTTCTGGGTGATGTATGCCAAAATATGGACTTGACAAAATGTTCTTAATTTCTAATGCCCCCCTTTGATTGATGGTTCTGATAACTAAGTTTTTGCTAAATAACATTTAAGGTTATAAAAATAAAAACATCCCTGAAGTTTCTAATGAAGTTTTAATTAAGGTGATGTTTGTAGTGAATTGCTTAATCCTAATTCTGATCAAAGGTAAGGGAATTCAGGCAAAATCCACCAATCTCCATAGGACTTTGATTTCAGAATCCTATCTTCTTTTACTTCCCTGTGCCTTTCCGGTTCCAGAATCAAGATTTTTCCTATTTAAGAGTAGCTTCTAAATGATTTGGATTCTCCATAACTTAGGCCACTTACCAAATTGGAATTAATTGCCAATCTAGTCATCTTGAATACCATTTGGAACATGGTGGGATATAAACTTAAAATGTTACTTTATCTGGTATTTTCTTTCTTTTAAATAAGGATTTTCTCTCTTAATCTGCTCTGTAATTCCTATAATGTCCCTTGTTAGCTTGCTCTGGTTTCATGCTGAATTAATACAGAGCTAACTAATCTTATTTTTTTTAAATGAAAGTTAAACCTAGTCTACCTACTGTTAAGTATAATGTTCGACTCCTTAATTTTGGATCTTATTAGGAACTGTGAAGACCATGGTTAAATGTTAGAAAATTGAGCATTTGATCTTTACCCTTTGTTTCTTGCCCTCCTTTTTTTCCCCCTTCCTGTAGCCTGATCACCCAACACACACACACACACACACACACACACACACACACACACACACTCACACACACACACACGTGCTCATTACATTTGGCATTTATTTAGTCCCTTTTCTTCCTGATATGAAAGAATTATAGCTAATATTGGGCTTTCTTTTTGCTCTTTCTATTCAGTTAATTTAATGTTGATAACCAAAACTAAATAAATTGTTAATATTACTGTGATCATATCTTTTTTAACTTTTTAAAATTTATTTATTCATTTTTAAGATTTTATTTATTTATTTGACAGACAGATCACAAGTAGGCAGAGAAGCAGGCAGAGAGAGAGGAGGAAGCAGGCTCCCTGCTGAGCAGAGAGCCGGATGGGGGCTCAATCCCAGGACCCTGGGATCATGACCTGAGCTGAAGGCAGAGGCTTTAACCCACTGAGCCACCCAGGTGCCCCTATTTATTTATTTTTTAAGTAAGCTGGGCATGGAGCTCAACACAGAGCTTGCACTCAAGACCCAGAGATACAGACGTGAGCTGAGATCAAGAGTCAGATACTTAACCAGCTGAGCCACCCAGGTGCCCTGTGATCATATCTTGATCCTTGTTTTCTGCTTTTACAACAGCTTCTTGAATTGATTAAGGGCTATTTCAAATTCCTATTTCAAATTTGCCATCTTGTTTTTTTGTTTCTTTGTTTTTTTAAAGATTTTATTTGTTTGAGAGAAAGAGTGCACAAGCAAGGGGAGGGACAGAGGGCTCAGCAGGGAGTCCGATGTGGGGCTCCATCCCAGGACCCTGGACCCTGGGATCATGACCTGAGCTGAAGGCAGACACTTAACTGACCGAACCATCCAGACACCCTCAAACTTGCCATTTTTGAATGAGATATTTATATGGGAAAAAATGGTAATGATTATTAGAGTCCTCAGAACTGACAGGGTAAATCTAACTTTCCAGATAGCATTCTTAATAGCAATTCTATCACAAATTTGCTTAAACATTTTATCATAAAGTCTAATTTTCTTCTCAGAAGGGCTGTAAATTTTATTAAGCAAAATAATTCAGTAGCAGATCAGAATCATTTCTTAACTATAGGCCAAAACAACTTGGGCCTAGTTGTCTTTTTTTGTAGCCATATTCCAACTATATTCAACTCCTTTAGATCTCAAAGCTAGGGAGTGTTTATAGGCCAGAATAGTAAACATGCTATTTAGTAATCTGTGCACTTAAAGGCATGAACTATTAAGTAAGGATCAGGTTGAGATCCAAACCAAATAATAGAAATATTTGACTAATGCTTTTCAAAGCAATTTATATCCATTATCAACAGAATCTTTTCATGGTCCTGGGAAGTATTCATATTGGTACAGCATTGTTGTTTTATTGTAGTTTTACATACAAGGATGTATATGGATCCTTCGATTGAGCCAAAGGCAGATGCTTAACCGACTGAGCTACCCAGGCATCCCCAAAGGGTCTTAAATGCTTTAAAGGTAATATTTCCCAAACCTGACTGAGCCAAATAATGGAAGTTTTTTTTTTTTTTTTTAAGATTGTATTTATTTATTTGACAGACAAAGATCACAAGTAGGCAGAGAGAGGAGGAAGCAGGCTCCCTGCTGAGCAGAGAGCCCGAAGCGGGGCTCAATCCAAGGACCCCGAGATCATGACCTGAGCTGAAGGCAGAGGCTTTAACCCACTGAGCCACCCGGGCGCCCCAAATAATGGAAGTTTGCTTAAGGTTCTACAGCAGTAGAATGACAGGTCTAGGATTGGAATTCATGTCAATATATTACAAATCTTGTGGCCTTTTAAAAAAAGAAAAAAATCTTGGTGTGTACTTTTGCTTTGTCCAGATGAATTTCTCAGTGTCTCAATATATAGAAATACTAAGGTAGACTGCTGGAGTAACTAAAATACTCTTTCTGCAAGAGATTGGAAGTCCCTTAAACAGTGTTTCTTTTCCCTGGCTGGGAAGCTAAATGAGCTTTTGAATTTAAATAAAACAATAATAACAATAAAAGATTCCTGGGCTTTCCCCATATGTACTAGAACAAAACTTTCAGCATGTAACTTACACACCTGTGTGTTCAAAGGCCTCCATATTGCCTTGTGCTCAGTCAGGTTTGGGAAATACTACCTTTCAAGCGTTCAAGGTCCTTTGGGGATGCCTGGGTGGCTCAGTCAGTTAAGCATCTGCCTTCAGCTCACGTCTTGATCTCAGGGTCCTGGGATGGAGTTCCACATTGGGCTCCTTGCTCAGTGGAGAGCCTTCTTCTCTTTCTGCCTGCCGCTCCCCCTGCTTGTGCTCTCTCGCTCTCCCTTTCTCTCTCTCCCTTTCTCTCTCTTTGTTTTAAGATTTTATTTATTTATTTGACAGAGAGATCACAGGTAGTCAGAGAGGCAGACAGAGAGAGAGGGGACAGCAGGCTCCCTGCTGAGCAGAGAGCCCGATGAGGGGCTCTATCCCAGGACCCTGAGATCATGACCTGAGCCAAAGGCAGATGCTTAACCCACTGAGCCACCCAGGCGCCTCTCCCTCTCTCTCTGACAAATAAGTAGAATATTAAAATAATAATAATAATAATAGTGCATTTAAGACCCTTTGAAGGAAGACAAACAAGATTGAAACCATGAGCATCATTGTTATTATTAGATGAGTAGCTGCTTGACAATTCCTTAAAAACAGATAACTTTCAAGGGTATTTCACGTCGGGGGGACAAACTCCAAGGTGATGGCAAGTGGCGGGGTAAACTGGAAGGCATTACCTAGAGTGCACATGCTGAAAGAGACCTGGAGCAGCCAATGTGGATGAAGATAGAAAATGAGCACCATTTAAAAATCACCTCTTCACAAACATGCAGAACATGTCGTAACTGCATGAGAAAAGTGTTTTTCCCCAACTCATTTGAAACTCATTTGAAAAGCAGACTGAACCCAGGGGTGCCTGGGTGGCTCCGTTGGTTAGACAACTGCCTTTGGCTCAGGTCATGATCCTGGAGTCCTGGGATTGAGTACCGAGTAGGGCTTCCTACTCATTGGGGAGTCTGCTGCTTCCTCTGACTTTCCCCTCTCAAGCTCGCTGTCTCTCAAATAAATAAATAAATAAGTAAATAAAATTAAATCTTTTTTGAAAAATGACAACCCAGTGCAAAACTATAAAAAGAAAAATTCAAAGTCACCTTTTTATACCTTTCCCCCTTAATATTGGAATATCTTTTAGGATCCAGTTCTCTTAAAGGGAGAAGGAATGATAACCATTCTGATTCTTTGTTTAGAACACAGATGATGGTTTCATTGGAATTCATTCATAATATCATGTTGAAACAATTCATTTGCATCCTGAGCCCCTTGTATCTTATGGAAAGAAGAATTCTCAAAAACTTAAAGGAATTTCAAATCTTTTAAGATCCAGAAGGAAGTTGGAGCATGTATGTATTTCTTGAAAGACCAGGAGCTGGCAGGCCCTGTCCCAGTCTACTCTTTATGTACTATGACTCTCAGAAACGTGATGAATTCCAGCCCTCACTCTTTCACTTCTACAATCTGACATCCCGATAAAAGCTGCACTTACCCTCTGTTACTTTTTATTGATACATCTGGTTAACAACTTTCTGGTAAACTTAAGTGCTGTTTATTTTGTTTACTAAGTATTCCTCTGCTTTAACATTTTGTCTGAAAACTTACTTTATTAACAAAGAATACATGTAAATGGGTTTCACCAAACTAACAGAAAATTATTTATAATCATTTAGAAAAGGTATATCCCACCTTGTTCCAGGACAGATTTAACATGGCTTGTTAATAAATTGATAAATTAATTAAACATAGTAGCACAGGTAGGAAATTGGGAGAACTTAAAGTGGAACCAAGAAAGGCACTTCGATTAGTTCTTCAGTTTCATAGATATATTTACCTTTTTAGTACCTCTTATAAAAAAGGTGGTAGTACCCTTTCTATAGCATTGATGACTTAAGGTTTAGATCCGATTCTAGGTTTGCCAAAAGCTGGAATGTCTATTATGTCTATTAAGGAAGGAGCTACAATTTTCATAAAAATTTCTGTTTTTGCAGTTTTGTAACTTCTTTGTTAACATTATGTGGGATAAATCAGAGACCAATATTACAGCTTTATAGTACTTTTTGTTTATAAAAAAGTAAAAATTAAAATTAAGAATGAAAAATGTACCTAGCCAAATCATCAGTAAAAAAACTTTTGTGTTATTTTTTTGTAACATTAAAAGTCACTTTACAAGGCCTTTTTTCTTGCCATTATTACCAGTTTGAGTAGTAAATCCCTAGATAAAATTCTGGCTTTGACTACATCAGTTACATCTAAAGTATATTATATACTTTTATTTTTAAGAGGCTTGGATTTAGGATTTTTTTTCTTTTCTTTTTTTTGGGGGGGGTGGGGAGGAAAAGTAAAATCTTAAGTGAAAAAGCCCTAAGTCAAAGGATTTGTAACTGGTACCAGTGTGGTCAAGATGGTTATCATTGGCTATTCAATTTGGAAATAATTCATGCCTTCCTTTCATGATGTTTGGTTTTTGTTTTTGTTTTTAATTTAATACAAAATTCTAGCTTTAAAAAACAATCAGCTGGATCTACTCTTGTTCAAATAAGTGGGCAGCTGGGGTCTGAGTATTGCCCACTCAGCCACCTTTCTTTTCTCTTCTGTCCCTCATCAACTTGGGAGATCCCTCCAAGGAACTTCATAAGGCATTCCAGAATATCTTTCCTAAGGAATTTATTTTCCTAATATCCATTGTTTTCTTTTCTGAAGACTGTCACAGGCCAGGGAAACCTGAAAAGTCAAATATTTTGCTACTTGCTAACTTTTTAGTGAACATTTTATGTAAATAGTTGAACCTTTAAAAAAAATGTTTAATGTCAATGGCCTTCACAATTCATCTTTTTCATATACCATATTATAATGGAACATAGCATAGCTAACCTAGATCTAGCTGTAGGTAGCTTTCATTTTAAGGATGCTAGGGTTATCCTGAAAGTAAAAAAACACTAATAATTACAATTCTTCCCCTCCTGCTTTTCTGTATCTCTCTACAATCCTGACTCTTACACAGGACAAAGAACTTTGAGTCTGGTAAGGCCTACAAAGCAACATGGGGAGATGGTGGAGATAACTCTCCTAGCAATGTAGTATCTAAGCAGCCAGGCCGAGTGACAAACGGTCAGCCTCAACAACCAACCACTGGAGCAGCTAGCGGTGGATACATTAAACGGTATGCCAGCTCCTTCTGATTTTTTTTTAACCCCTTTCCTAAATGAATGGCTCACTCAGGGGAATGGGTATTGTTATACATGAACCCTAACTCATCAATTAGAAATAGTGTTTATTCCATCTGAAAAATGCACTTTAAAGTCTGCCTTTAAAACCGGTTTGTTAAAAAACAAACAAACAAAAAACCAGTTTGTTGACTGGTTATTGACTTTCATTGATAGATTAACTTTTCTTTATATTTTTCAGTATTTTGAAAATTACCCAAGTAAGCATATTTTACTTCTGTAAATGGGAGAATGTGTTTTAAAATGTATCATGCAGGGGCGCATGGGTGGCTCAGTCAGTTAGGCACCCGACTCTTGATCTCAGCTTAGGTTTTGATCTCAGGGTCAAGAGTTCAAGCCCGGTGTTGGGCTCCATGCTGGGCGTGGAGCCTACTTAAAAAAGAAAGAATGTATCATGAAGAGTTAGAGGTTGGCCAGATCCCTATAAAGATAACTGTAAAGAATCAGATAGTAAATATTTCAGACTTTGTAGCTACTCAGCTCTGTTGTTATAGGGTGAAAGCAGCCATAAACAATAGGTAAGCAAGTGAGCATGGCTATATTTGAATAAAACCTTATTTACATTATCAGGTAGTGGTGTTGCACACTGAAATAAAGTTCTCAGACACCAATCTGAGTGGCCATGTGGGGCTCCCTCTGCAAGGGAGAGCAGCAGCCTCTGAATCCTGCACGTAGCTTTTATTTTTTTATCAGAAGAGCAAGGACACATGCCTCAAGCGTGGGAAAGGAATACAGAGTGATGGCAATATCTTGAAGCAGGCTGGCATTTTCCCCTACTCATAGACACCCAGGATGTTTGGGCTAGCAATCGCCAGGTGCAGAAAGGAGAGACTGAGGATTACATTATTTCATAGCTCCCAACTTATGCCCTGCCCATAGGGATCATGGGATGCTGCTCCTGTCAGGCCGTTGCGTTCAACAGCCCAAGAACGGGAACGCTTCTGATGTTTCAGCTGCTTCCGTGCTCACTCCTTAGGGTTTACAATATATTCTCTTAACCTATGCCTTGCCCCAGAAGATCGTGAGATCCTGCTCCTCCTGAGCCATTGCATTCAGTAGCCTGAGAACAGGAGTGCTGCTGATGTTTCAGTTGCTTCCACAGTCACTCCTTAGGGTTTATAATATATTTTCTAAGAAATACTTCATACGATGGCAAGCCAGTTTTGACCTTTGGGCCAGAGTTTTGCAACCTGTTTTACAGCAGTGTTTCTTTAGACTTAGTCTGCATGAGTTACCTGGGGGTTTATTAAAACCTAGAATGCTGGGATTCACTTCCAGTTTGATTCAGTGGATCTGTAGTAGAGTTGAGAATTAGCATGTTTTCATGTTTAATAAGTTCCCAGGTGATGCCGTGATCACTCTTTGAGAACCATTGTTCTCGGATTGTTTCTTCTCCTCCATGGCCTTAAGACATTTGTGCTCTCTTTGGTCAGTCTTTCAGTTTTTACTATGGAATGTTTTCTGAGAATGGTAACCTACATCCCCAGGGGTCTAACACTTGCTGAAGTAATTTTGGTTACTTATTTTAATGAAGACTAAACCCAGATTTAGTCCATTTTATAATTCACCAAAAAGCAGAATTAACTTTTTGTGATAGTATAACTAACGATGCCAGAGAAGATGAGATGGAAGAGAACCTGACTCAAGTGGGCAGTATCCTAGGAAACCTAAAGAACATGGCCCTGGACATGGGCAATGAGATCGAGGCTCAAAACCGACAAATAGACCGGATCACAGAAAAGGTAAATGGTCCTTCAAAATTCCTTCAGGAATTTGAGACACTCACAGTGTTTTAGTACTGGACATCTGTGCTTGATACTTTGGGGGAACAATAAGAGAAGATCTTGTCCTCACAGGACATGAGGTGGCAGTTTGAACATACTGAAAAATTATAGCCAGGTCCTACTATTTCTTGTTCATGGGAGTTGGTTCATTTTGAAACTAAGACCTTAGAATGAGTGGTTTTATTTCAAATTTCACACATGAACCTTAGAGTCTACTCTAACCTTTGGAAGGGCTATATTTTTCCCCCCTGAATGAACATGTTAGCTTTTGGAGTTTTACTTTGATACTAAAAAATTAGTAAGTTCCTAAATCCTCATCTCATGAGTCAGTAAGTGAAAATCAGTTCTGCAGAATGGTTCTTGTGGAGTGGACACACAAAACGGGGTCTTGTGAGTAAAGAAAAGATGGAATTGCTTTTTTTTTTCTTTTTTTACTTCACATGATGTAAAAGATACTGAAAATGCAGTTGGGGTTCATTGTTTGGATGTGCCATGTCTAAAAGCCATTCTTGTTATTGTTATTTCATTAAAAATCTCAGGGTCCCTTAAAGAATGGGGTGAGTTTTGGGGCACCTGGGTGGCTCAGTGGGTTAAGGCCTCTGCCTTTGGCTCAGGTCATGATCCCGGGGTCCTGGGATCAAGCCCTGCATCAGGCTCTCTGCTCGGCGGGGAGCCTGCTTCCCCCCAACTCACCCCCCTCTCTGCCTGCCTCTCTGCCTACTTGTGATCTCTGTCAAATAAATAAAATCTTAAAAAAAAAAAAAAGAATGGGGTGAGTTTCTAAGCTTGGCTCTGTTGAAATCACTTAATAGTGGATTTCATGGAAGTAAACTATCGTTCATAAGATGCTTTTAGAGCTGTCCTGTGGGTTTAACGTACTACCCATCTTTTTAATTCAGATATTGATGTGGATGGTAATAAATCTGTTAAAAAATCTTGGGGAAAGTTCTTTCAGTCTTTCTGGGTTAAACCTAGAGTAGTCTCAGATAGGATTCTATGATTCGGTTTAGGGAACTCCCACAATGTCCACATCTATAGCAGAAAGCATTTTTAATTTCATTGTATCGAAAAAGCCATTGATTATAAGATGCATCCCAGTTAAACTATGAAAACGTACTACAGAATTCATGAAATACTGGCAGGTTCTTCTGTTAAACCTTTGTCATGTTTATATTCCGTTTTCCCAAACGAATTTCATGTTCTCTTCTCTTCTTGCCGAAAATGAGTTAAGATTTTGTTTATTTGAGAGTGAGAAAGTGAATGAGAGAGAGCAGAAGAGAGGGGAGGATCATAGGGAGAAGCAGGCTCCCCACTGCAGGGAGCCTGATTCGGGACTCGATGCCAGAACGCCGGGTCTGTGACCTGAGCCAAAGGCAGTCACTTAACCAACTGAGCCGCCCAGGCACCCCTGAAAATGAGTTTTGTAATGTAACTTCATGCTTCCTGAATTTTCTCAGTGTGTCATTTACTCCAAATATATGAAATTCAACTTTTATTAGAGTAACTTACCTTGTAACATAATGCTGATACCTTTTTTTTTTCCCTAGGCTGACACCAACAAAGATCGTATTGATGTTGCCAATGCCAGAGCAAAGAAACTCATTGACAGCTAACACTGCTGCTGTACTTCTTTATCGTGTATTCATTTCTCTAGCTCCTCCTTCAAAGTCATTACCTTTTCAGAGTTTGACATTTTGGTTCCATGCTCTTCTCAATCAGGAGATAATGTGCAAGAAGGGCCAGGAGTACAGACCCCCTATTCTTTTATGATCTCTTTCCCTTGAGGGTATACTACTGCTCAGACTTCCTTCTAGTATTTTTTGTTCCTTGGTTCATAGTCTTAGATTGTTTTTTATACATCATATATAGTATTACTTTTCATCCTCCTCATTTACTTTAGCAGGTTCTTTTGCTTTCAAGATTTGGAAGCATTGCCAAAGACAGCCATGAAGAAGGAAGCTAGAGGCAGGGGGAGCGAGCACAAGTAGGAGAGGCAAGAGATAAGAGGTTGTTACCTTAGTAAAACCTGCAGGCCACAAAGCAAAAGTTGCATAGCCACAGTAAAGATCTAGTTGGTTTTAATTTTTCAATTTAAGTTGCAGTTATTGCCAGTTAAGGCTACTACTTGGTTTCGGAGCTTTTATACACAATATTTATACACAACTTGGCAACCTCTGCTCCAAAAAAAATAGAATGACTTTTTCAAAGTGGGCTTAGTTTCTGAACATTTGGTGATTTATGTATGTACATAGACAGTGATCCCATTTCATACCGCACCATACAGGAACACTTTGTATAAATGAATGACTTTTTATTTTCACATTATTAGTAGTATCATGGTCCCATTACATGCCTATTAACCTCATAAATTTGTTATTAGTCTTTGAAGAAAAAAATATGTAAATATGTATTGTAACATGAGAATTTCTCTCTAAAGCAGGACTTAAAAATTTTTTTGGAAAAGTTTGACAAAATATATTACATGAATTCAGATTTACCTCAATGTCAAGAATTATGTTTAGATAGGAAAAAAGAAACTTGTTTTGATCTCAGGTAGAAAAATAGTTAGATTGCCTTGAGTTTTTTATAGCTTTAGACTTTAAAAAAGCTAGACTTTATTCTGTTTAACTAAAAGTGATTTGGAAAATTTTGCCTTTGGTTTAATTATTGATGATTGCACTATCATTCAGTTAGCCTTGTAGATTGAATTATGTCTAGAATCACATTTATTTAGATCCTGAACAGTGTTATAAGAATCTGATTGATATTTGTCACCTTTATTTAAGAAGTAGTATCTGCACACTTCGAAGCTATTAATGTGGATTGGTTTGACCAATACCACTGCTTGATCTTTACAATTAAATTTTATAACTAACTAGTGGAATTGTTCTTTCAAATAGGTAATATGTTTCTGTGACTATTTGGTGGGGGCTGGGGGGCAAAAATTTCATCAGCTCTTAACAAACTGAATAAAGCAAAGGTCCTTAAATCAAGAAGCACTCTGATGGAAAGCTGCCTTTATAGCACCTTTCCCATTTTTTTATTGGAAATACTAACAGGACTTTTCTTCCTACGATTTGTCATGAGGGTCATTTTAAATATTATTAGTCTCTTACTCATTTGAGCTTTAATACACTAATGATTGAAAGGATGTTTATGCACTAGAACTACAACCCACTTAGTGAAGGTACTGTTAACACGAGGACTTCCATAGGCTGAAGAGGAAAATATTTAGAGTGAGATTCAGTCAGGCCCTCTGGAATAGAAATGCTCCATGCCTAAAGGAGTAGTTTGGCAGGTGGTGGTAAATGTGTAAAGAGAGAAAGTATAAAACATTAGAGATTGTGATATACCTAAATTAAAAAATATTTTTCATGTTATGGCTAAAGGCAGTAGTTCTGAGGATACCAAAATGCTGCCCCTACAATATAATTGGTTAGAAGTGTAAGTTAAGGCACTCAACTATCTGAATTTATACTCTGCCACTTGCTGAGACTGTAAGCCCATTTCTATGCCTCAGTTTCCTTGTCTGTAAATGGGGATTAATAATTCTTCCTCCATAGAGTTGTCACGAAAAGTCAGTGTGGTGATGCCATGTCAAGAACTGAGAGCAGCACCCAATAAATGCAAGAGCTTAATAAATTATAGTTGCTATCCTCTCTTGGGTGGAGCTCTTTTTGGGTCAAGAGTCCATTTGTGAATTTGATGAAAGACAACCTAGCCTGTCTCCCCAGAGAAATAAACATAAAGATGAATCACGCATAAGTAAAAAGCACGCATCAGTGGGTCTTAAAAGCCTATCTGTGGATCCCAGGTTACAAATGCCTCCAAGAGAAAGAAAGAAAGGGAAAAAGAAGAGGGATGAGGTCATAGAAGTTAGGTCCATAATGCACCAGAAATACAAGCTGTTGACTTAAAGCCTTTTCTGATTTTCTCCTGTAACATTGTATGGAGACTTGTTTCCATTACTTTTGAAAGGTAGTAACTGAAAGTAGTTAACACAAGCTCTAGAGTCTGACCACCTGTTTCAAATTTTGCTTTAGTCATTTACTTGTGTAGTCTTGAGCATAACACTAACCTTTAATTAAGGAGTTCAAAAATAGTATCACTCTTGGGGCACCTGGGTGGCTCAGTGGGTTAATTCTCTGCCTTTGGCTCAGGTCATGGTTCCCAGGGTCCTGGGATCGAGTGCCGCATCTGGCTCTCTGGTTAGCAGGGAGTCTGCTTCCCGCCCCCCTCCTCTGCCTACTTGTGATCTCTGTCAAATAAATAAATAAAATCTTTTTAAAAAATTTTATCACCCTCAATTTAATTTTTTAACACTAAGCTTCTTCAAGTTTCTAGTCTTAAAATAACAGTGGTATTTATCCCCAGTAGTTATGCTTGTTTCTTTCCTCCTTCACTCTTTTTTTTTTTTTTAATATTATTTATTTGTCAGAAGAGAGAGAGAGAGAAAGTGCAAGCAGGGGGAGCCAGCAGGCAGAATGAGAAGCAGGCTCCCTACTCAGCAGGGAGCCCAATGTGGGACTTGATCCCACGACCCTGGGGTCACGACCTGAGCCAAAGGCAGAGGGTTAACCAACTGAGCCACCCAAGTGTCCCTTCCTTCATCCTTGTTACCACACTTCAACTTAGATCTTTTCATGTCATGTGTGAATTATGAGTCTCCTCTTAACCCAGACATTCTGTATTCAGTTGCACTTAGAATTAGTTTCTTTAAATATTATTTTCTCTATTAGGTCACTGTCTTATCAAAATTCCAGGTTATCCCAGTTACATTCCTAATCAGATTTGTATTTTTTTTTCAGATTTGTATTTCTCAGATTGATAGTGAAGTTCCTTATTCTCTAGTCATTTGTTTTCATCCTTTTTAATGTAGTATTTGCTCCAAGCCTTCTGTTTCTATGACTTGCTAACTTCTATATTAATGCCGTACAGGTGAAATAAATGGCACCATTTATTGATTGCTTACTGTATCATGGGCAGTCTTCTAAAATGCCTTTATGTATCTTTTTACTACATCCTTCTAATAAACCTGAATGGTTGGAGGTATTCTCCATATTACAGATGAGCATAAATTGCTCAAATTTACAAAGCTAGTAAATGACAGACTGTGTATTCAAACCAGGATCTTTCTGACTCCAAGGCCCATGATCTTAATATACTACACTGACTTCTAACCAGGCTCTAAAAGAATGTGGGTGACTTCAGGTTGGTGGCCAAACAAATACAGGTCTCCAGACCACACACATGTTAACCAACTTCATTATGTTGGCTCATAGGTAAGTAAATACTGGTGCTTTATAAATCTGGGCATGTTACTTCACATAGTTCCTGCCCATAAGTAGCTCATTCTAGCAAGAGACAGATGCATATAGTGCTATCATAACAGATGGGGGAGCAATTAATTTGGCTTAGACTTAAAATGAGTTTTAGACAGAAGGAGCATGTTTAGTGAGACAGGGCATTCCTGACTGAGCAAACAATGTAAAGGCAGTTACAGGGGAGGCACACACTGTGGGTTTAAGGAGCAGAATAATCTGGTATGACTGGGCAGGTGAAATGAGAGTGAAGAAAGGGTATCTGGAAATAAGGCTGGGTTCAAGTTGTGAAAGCTAGCGGTCACTGATTCTCAGAGATGGGGGATATTTTTAACTCCAATTAATAATTAAATGTCTGGGGACATTTAAGTTGTTTACTTTAGAAGTTCTGATTTATTAGATGTTAAGCACTGATTAAAAAAAAAAAAAAACTAGAGAAACATTGTTTAGTAGACCAAAAGATTAAGCATTGAAGTTCACAAAAAGCAAAATTCAGTTGCTAAGGATAAACTGGCAGCCCATCCCTCCCCATGTTGAGAAACAGAAAATAACATGGGAAATATGGAATACCTGGATCAGATTTCAAGTCAGAGAGATTTACGCATATAAACACTAAGCTGTTGTGATCTATTGACTTAATGGTTAAACTAGGTTTATAAAACAAGAACTGACAGTACATGCTAAATTGCCCTGGCAAATACAAAACCTCTGAACATTAGAGTGGTAGTTTCCGAAATGTTCATGTCAGTAACAACCAGAAGTCATCTACCTTTGTACTTTTAGTTTCTCTTAATAAGCATGGTTCCAGTACTGCAAGATGTTTATCAGTTACATGAAGGCATTTCAGTACTCCTGCACTTTAACAAGAACATGAAACATTTCTTTCTAATCAGTTTACTTTCAAAGGGCCACATACAAGTTAAAGTTCTGCCTTCTTCCTTTGAAGGATTAACCCTTTTTCCAGCCGAAGTTCATTAAAAATCTTTATTTAGTGTATTCTTGCATCCAGAGAATAAACTTTAAAAACATAGGTTATTTTAAAATATTGTAGCAGTAGTTTTGATACGTAATTTGATTAGAATTATAAATACAAAAAGGGGAAAGGATTATCAGAAATAAGACATTATTTCTAACAAAGCTTCAGGAA